>NW_025920149.1:786770-1147028 GCF_902686445.1 Sciurus carolinensis
TTCAGTATTTTCACAAATATTTCCAATTGGTGCATACAAGAAAGCTGTGCTTTCTAATACTTCTCTTATAATATTGGTACTTAAAGTGAAGTCTTCCACAGCTCATTGTTTTCAACACATTTTCCTGCAGTGAGTGCTTAAGTTTCTAAATATGTAAATGGACACTTCATATCTCACTATTAAAACAAATGTATTTCAAACAATCTAGAAATAAAATCAGAAGATGTGTACCTTGTTATGTAATTCCATATTGGCATTGAATGAAAGCAGGTTTTCAGCCATTGCTGTGGTCTGACAAAAGATGCCACAGTGTAGAGGAGAGTGTCCATCAATGTCCTGAACATTTGGATTGGTGCCATTATTTAGAAGAATTTCTACATATTCATCATGCTGGTGTTCTACTGCCTGTTGGCATTATAACAAGAAATGTACCATAAATTCAAGATATGCAAGCCAAACATTTCACAAGGTTCTCAAATTAGTTATATTTAAAATATATTAAACACTTTTTATTTAAGCATTTCAAGCCCACCTCCTGCAGAAACCCTAGGCTACTAATCTATGTACCTTAATCAGTGGTGTTTTGTAGTTCTTATCAGAAATTTCAATGTTCCATTGCTTCTTTATTAACAGGGCCACCACTTCTGAATGTCCGTAGGCACTGGCATAATGGAGTGGGGTCCTAGGAAAGTAAGAAGATTCATTAGGACATCAGAGAGCACTTTTCCCAAGCTAAAGATTCCAATAGGTGAGCCAACCTAGTCTGCCACAGCATCCCAAAAAGGCAGCTCTGAGGTCTGCTATCTTTCAAGGGCAGAATGGTCATTCACAAATAATACTGCTGAACACAAGTGAGCTTGTAGAGCTCAGAGGGCAGTGACACTGTCTGTGCTCAACCTTAGTTCTCAAAGTGACTCTAACCCTCTGGAAAGGAGAGATTTCTCCTGTAAATACTATGAATATCTCTGAGATATAACACATCATGATAGACTGGAAATCAGTGACATTCAGGGAGGTCTTGAAAAGCTCAACTATTTTTCAAAAGAAACTCAGGATTTACAGTGAGCATAAAAGAGGTCCCTGAACAACTCTTCAATGATTCTCCTCCACTCGTGATCTTCCAGGCTGCCAGTAGAGCAGCATGCTACAGCACATGATGAAAAAAATCCCATACCTGTTATGCAGAATGACCAGTATTGGTTCAGCCAGTATGGCCAACATTTCCTGGAAGGCCTGCCACCTGCATTCCAGTCAGCACTGGGCTCCTCCACCCAGGAGTAGGCAGAGGTTTGGGAGGTAAGGTTGTACTGGAAGTAAAACTGGAGGTGTAAGCCTGCAGGCCCATTAGACCATTCATTTTCAGGTGGTCCCCTTGCTATGCAAAGTCAAGCAGTGCTTGCACCTACTCCCCAGGTAGAGCTGAATGAATCCAAAAGCCTCCTGGTGCCAATCCAAGAATTCCTTAGTGGAGTGCAAGAAGTCCTTCCTGGGGTTGTGAAGAAACACTGCCAGGCACCTACAAAAGTCAGCAGCATTAGGTTGCCTTGCCACACCCCACAATCATGGGTGGCCTTTGCCAAGGGCCTGTTCTTTACCATGCAGTACCTGGGCCTTCTGGTCCTACTGAGTTGGGCTAATGTTGAGAGTTCCTGGATTCTAGCATCCTAGGCATTTTAGAGTTGCAGTTAGCAATGCTCTATCCAGGTGGAACTAGGTGTGGAATGACAGGTATACCATTTCTGCACCTGTGTTGGCCTCAAGGTCCAGGATACAGGCTGTGTCACCACTGCAGTCCATTTTGCCCTAGTAATGGCCCCCACTCAGTTAAGGGTTTTCTCTCCAGGGTGTAGTCCTGACCTCCCTGAGGTCAAAGGACACTGAGAGGAGACCCTAGGAGAGGGTTCAGTGCCTGGCTTTGGCTAGGGCAGCCACCATGCCACCCTTTGCACACAGAACCATGACTGCATTGAAAAATCTCAATGTGTTCACTGCTTCATTAAGTGTGAAAGCTTCCAGTGAATTCTAGTCTCTCTCAGGGGAACTAACAGTAATTATTGCAGGGCTTGCAGGTAATTCAGACTTGCCGACAAATCTGGTTATGAAGATATTTGTTTGCTCAAGACAACACTGAGTAACCCTTCAGAAGTTGACGAATGAGTACAAGTGGAGCATAAAAGAAATAAGGAAAATCTATTGAGGAGTGAAATTGGCACCCCTAAATATGCTAGGGTGAAATAACATTAGAAACAAAAACCAGAAAGAACAAGGAGCCATCTTGCCATTTCAAAATGTCCTTGTAAGGGCCTCAGTAGAGAACACATATCCATAGGTTTACACTGATGTGAATGGACTGCGGGTTGTATTCAAAGAATTATTTTTGCCCTTAAGTTGCTATATTATGGGAAATGTTTTTCTCTCTTGCTATACTTTTCTACACTGTGCATAGCATGCTTTTAAAAAATGTTTAGATTAAAAATAAAATTCTGTGTACATAAAATTATGTGTACATAATTTTGTGATTTAAATCACTTTTAAATAGTCAATCAAGTGCTCTCTAGGAGAATTTTAAGTGACCAGAAGGAAGGCTAACAGTTTGTTTTGCTACTGAATAAGACTGCCTGGGTGTTAAACATCACCAAGATCTCTAGATCCCAGGTGCTGAGTTGCCTGGGAGGGTGGTTAAGTCAACCATCCTAGTGAAATGAGAGCTGGCCTCCCTTTCCCTCCTTCCCCCTGGTCCCAGTCGGGAAGGAGGTGGCTTCTGTCACACCTTCCCAGGTAGGAACCCTGTCCCTAGGGCCCCTGCTACCCCCACCCTATTACCTGTTCTTCTTGTCTCTTTTATCCACTTCTTCCCCATACACAAGGATACGGTTCACTTTGTCCACATTGCCCAAACATGCAGCCCTGTGGATCCTGGAGGGAACCTTATACCTGAGGAGAGTTTTCCAGAATCTCCAAGCAATAAAACTCTCTGTCTGAATTAATTTATAGGCCATGGCTAGGCCTCTGAGGCCCCATTCATTGCACTGGGGCATTTCAACACTTAGGAAACCCAGAAGAGTTCACCTAGTGTCACAAATGAATGGCTACCAAGTAGGGGCTGAAACACTCAGTGGTCAGTTATGAGTGGGCACTGAATTGCTCAGTCTCAGTTATCCATCAGCAATGGAAAATTGGTTACCTAGCAACCCTTTTTGACAGCACCTTGAGTGCAGTGCACATGCGCAGCTCACTTGGTACCTATGCAGACAGTTTCAGCTACCCTGCTCAGGTTATGGAAGAGCAGGCTGGATGGTTGCTCAGGAAACTCCCACATACCTGGGTGATGGACAGCACCTATGTGGCCAAGGGTGTTCAGTCAGCCCCAGGTTACTCCACCAAGGATTTGGTGGAGGTATAGGACATGAGGTGGTGGGGAAGGCTCTAGAAGCCGAACTCAAGGTGCAAGGCTCCAGGTCCCATTGTAGGAGAGTTCCTCCTCTAAGGGGGCTTGCAGTGTCATCTCAGGTAGAGTTGAATAAAACCAGATGCCTTCTGATACAAGTCCAAGAATCTTCTGTGAAGTGCAAGAAGTCCTTTCTGAGCTCCTGGACTGCCAGTACCAGCTGCCACCCAGATTCAGCACCATCAAGGACCCAGAAAATGTTATTTCTGAGGATAACCACACCAGACAGTGGAAAACCTCATGCATACTGAACACTCCATGCCACAAAGGGAATTACATTGCACCACCCCACAAACACCGTCCACCTCCCACTGTGCTCAGGCTCAAGTGTACTGAGTGGTAACCTGTGCACCCCACAGGGCAGCAGCCATATACCACCCCACCCCATGGGCCACCCAGCATCACATCAAGCAAAATACCTCCACCTTACACTGCCACACCTCACACTCTTCAAAATATCCACTGGATACCACACCCTGGATTTGACAGCACTGGATACGTGGAGTTCTCTTCAGGAGGGCACAGAAGACACCACCTACTAACAGGGTATAAACGGGCAGCTTAGTCACAGAAAATTACACATCCTGTTTTCCAAAATGACAGGAAGCTCATAGGTACCTAGATATAGCAAAGATTGGAGGTACTCTCCTAGAATTGTTTTAGAGTGAGCTGGTGTGATCACTATTGCCATGCCCAGAGAAACAGACTTAAAACTGAATGTTGGTGGTCATGTTCTAAAGGTCCCAAATCCTGATAAAATCCACACAAGCAAGACTCAATAAAAACATTTTTTCACTTTGGCCTGGATTATTATGTGAAGCTCTAATGTCAATTTTGATCTTGTATTTTACTTTTATTTCAAATCAATAAATGTTCACCTTTCATCAATATTACATCCTCAACCCATTTGACTGTATTCTTGTAATATTTTAAAACAGTAACTGGAAACCATTCTATTTTTGCTTTCCTAGGTCAGATTTACACTTGCTCCTCTTTGTCACTCTTTTCCCTCTAACATTAACTGCTACCACCAAATCCCTCCATCCATCTTTTTCTACATTTTAATTTGGTTTGGATTATTCATTTCTATTTTTCCTTTTCTCTTTTATTTTTTTTCATGCCCTTTTTAATTCTCTTCTTTTCATCACCTACATAATGTAAAAGTAATTTTATTATTGTTAATAATTCATTTCTCAATCTATTCCAATGTTACTACAGTTTTATTCCAGGTGTATGGAAAGAGCAGAGAATTTTTTCACCAACTTCCCTGTGCTGTAACTTTTACTAGTGCATGAGTTTGCTCTGAATCAATTGTAGTAAATTGAGTTTAGTATCTTCTGTCAGTAATGCTGAAATTGGGAAAAGCAGATGACACATGGTGAGTGGAAGTAACAATACCTGGATATTCACCCAGTCCAGGGCACTTACACAAAAAGCTTACTAAATTATCTCTTGTATAAAAGGAGAAGTAATTGCCAGGTGTGGAACCTCATGCCTGGAAGGTCAGTGTCTCAGGAGGTTTAGCAGGAGGATCATAAGTTCCTGCCCAGCCTAAACAACATACTGAGACCATAAGCAACTTAGGGAGACTCTGTCTCAAAATTTAAAAAAAAAATAGGCCTGGGATGAGTCTCACTGTTGGTTAAGCACTCATGGGTTCAATCCTTGGTACAAAAAGAAAAAGCAGAAAAAAAAAGAAAAAAAGAAAAAACCTGTAAAAGTAATAATCATTCCAGAATATGGGTACACACAAAAATAGTATGAAAAAGCAAGTAAACCAACCACCCCAAGCAGTCAACAACACATCAACAACTGATCCCGTTGACACCACAGTAAAGGAAATGTTGAGAATTTTGAAAGTTTATAGCTAAAATATTCAGTGAACTAAAAGATGATGTAAGGAATTAGAAAATACAGGAAGTGATAGAAGATTTTTTAAAAGAGAAATTCTAAAAAAGAACCAAACAGAAATTCTGGAAAGAATCAGTAAATTAAACCAAAAATTTAGTGGAAAACATCACCAGTAAACTAAACCACTTTGAATACAGATTCTCAGACCTAGAAGACAAAGTATATAATTTTTTTAAGTAATAGGCTTTTTTCATCTTTTGTTTGTTCTAAATAGTTGTACATGGCAATAGAATGCATTTATACATTTTGATAGATCATACATAATAAATAGTGTGTAATCTCTCATTTTTTCTGATTATACATATTGCAAGATCACCTCTGCTATCATTCCTTCCCCCATAGCCCTTCCCCTTCATTTTACTCTACCTCATAAAAACTAACTCTATTCTACCCTATCACCCCTTATTGTGAATTAACTTCCACAAATCAGAGAAAACATTCAGCCTTTGGTTTTTTGGGTTTGGCTTATTTCTCTTAGCATGATATCCTCTAACTCCATCCATTTAATGGTAAGTGTCAATATTTCCTTTTTCTTTAAAGTTGAGTAATATTCCATTATATATATATATATATATATATATATATATATATATATAATAATTTATCCTTTCTTCTATTGAAGGGCATCTAGTTTGATATCATAGTTGAGCTGTTGTGAATTGAACTGCTATGAAAATTGAAATGGCTGTGTCACTCTAGTGTGTTGATTTTAAGTGCTTTGGGTTTAAAGCAAGGAGTGGGATAACTGGATAAAATGGTAGTTCCATTCCAAGTTTTTGGAGGAATCTCCATTCTTCTTTCCATAATGGTTTCACTAATTTGCATCCCCCCAGCAATGTGAGTGTACCTTTATCCCCACTTTCTTGCCAACATTTATTGCTGCTTGTGTTCTTGATAATTCTCATACTGATTGGATTGAAATGAAATCTTAGATTAGTTTTGATCTGTATATCTCCAATTGTTAGAGATGCTGATGAGTGTTTACACTCCATAAACACATAGGTTTACACTAGTGTTTACACTCCATAAACACATAAACACATAGATGCTGAACATTTTTTATACTATACAATCTTAAAAATAAAGGCAATGGTAAAGATGTTAAGAGACCAAGACCAGAATATTCAAGAAATCTTAAATAACAAAGGTAAGAATAACTGTCACACAGAAGGCACCAAAATACACAATACAGGAATGTACAAACTTTTCAATAAATATCAGAAAATTTTAAGAACATTAAGAATTAGATAGAAATCCAAATTCAAGATTCTCATAGAACTCCTCATAGGCAATATCACTAAAGATCCTCTCCAAGACATGTTATAATTAACTGCCTTATATACAGACTAAGGTTCTAATGTTAAAAGCCTCAAGATAAAAAAAGGTAGTCACATTATGAGGTAAACCAGCTAGAATTTCAAATGATTTCACAGTTCAAACCATAAAAGCAGGGAGGGCTTGGAATTATTTATAACATATCCAGCAAAATTATTTTTCAGAATTGAAAATGAAATAACCTTCCATGCCAAATATAAAAGAATTTATATAACCAGGAAGACTGCACTACAAAACTTACTCAATGAAATATTTTATGCTGAAAAAAAAATAAGAATCAGAGCCAGCAGGGGGATGAAACTCACTAAAAGGATACTCAACCAAGGAGAATCAAGTCTAAATTAAACATTAGAAATAAACAAAAGTGACAGGAAATAAATATCATAGCTCTATATTCACACTGACTGTAAATAAGAATCCTTTGAATGGCATTTGCTTTGATCCTGATATTCTATAAACAATACCACTGCAGTTTGCTAACACAAAAGAAACTGGTAGTTTTGCTAACACAAAACTAACTGGTAGGGACTCCAAATCCCATTTCTCTCTCCCATTTCTCCAAATCTCAAACTCCTCCCCCATCACCATAACTCACTTTACTGCAGAGACCAATGGGAGCTCAAGGTGTATGAACTTAATCCTAGTGGCCCCAAGGTGTTTTCCAGGTATCTCCTTACTCAGAGTAGATGGCATCTGCTCTACATGGTGCTACAAGGTAATTACAATGTTGTTTTGGCTTGTATTTTCTTTTCATGTAGCATCCTTAGTTGGTGCTCCTCCTTAGGATGGGTAGAAAGAGCAGTCAGTCTATTGTAATGTTGCAGGGGACCATCTCCTGTGATGAGATAATCTTCAGGTATTGTTATGAGGTTCTGAGGGTCATTGGATGTGATGGGTGTTTCCAGGTGAAATTAGCCAACCATTTCCTCACTGGAGCAGAGGTGGTGGTAAAAGACCTGTCAAAGGATAAAGAAAACATCTCAGTCCACTCTGAACTGAATATGGTAATGGACCTGGAACATCCCATGTGACCCAGCTATTTCAGGTTACTGAAATAGGTGAACATATCTATATCATGATGGAGCATGCTGGTGAGGGAGGACAGCTAGTTGACCAAATCCAGCTTGATGGCATGCAAGAGGAGGATGCCTGGAGCACGTTCATGCAGATCTTGTGTGCAATAGGCAACTGCCACAAGGGCATCATGCACTGAGACCTGAAGTCAAGAACATCATGGTAGATGCTAGAGAAAACCTCAAACTCCTTGATATTGGCATATGCATGAAGTTCACACCTGAGCAGCAACTGATCTGGTTCCAGGTCACTCTCCTATACCATGCCCCTGATATCATCCAGCAGGAAGAATACAAGACTCAACCCACCCCCAAGGATGTTTGGAGTCTAAGTTTCATTCTGTATTTTCTATTGTCATGGAGACACCCATTTATGAAGATCTTTGGGAGCTGGCGACACAGATAATGGAAGCAAGATACCACATTCCTGATCATGCTTTCATCCAAAAATGATGACTCATCCACAAAATTCTGACCAAGAACCTCCATGAAGTGGACTGCATTAGAGTAAATCCTTCAGCACCCATGGCTGAGTGAGTGTGAGGAGTATTCAGTCCATCAACTTATTGAACCACTCCCCAAACACCCAGACCCCGGAATAATGACAGTCCTGTTTGAAATGGGTTATAACACACACAACACCTGGGTGTCCAGCCAATAGAAAGTTTGATGATGCAATAGTTATCAGATGATACTCCAGTCCCACATGCACCAGAGGCAAGGCTGTGTTTTCCAGGGGAAGCCTGGGGGTCAGAGTGTTGGGACTCAACCATGACCTACGGTTCATTCCAATTTCCCAGTTGTACGAAATAAGTGTGCCAGTGACTGTGCACTCCATACCTTCTCCTTGTCCTATGAACAACAACTCCCTGAAGAATCCAAGCAGCAGATTATCAGAAGGTTAAGCCTGACACATTGATGTCCACTCCCTGCATACAAAGACCTCTGCTCCCTGGATTACCATCCTGTCTGACCCTGAGTCCTACAGGCTCAAATCCAGGAGGATCCTCAGGGACATTGCACCAGCAGATAGCAGCAATTTCTCCCAATATTCCACCAAAAGGCAAACTCAGGAAAACAGCAATGTCTACAGGAGTGTGACAAGGTGGACCACTGCCTGCATTTAATAACTGTGTTTTATATGCTGTGTGGCAGTAAAAGTAACTCTTATCTAGCGAGAACTGAATGTGCTAGATTCAGACACTGGTCAATTCCAGTATAAATGCAGACCTGAGACAGACAAAACCAATGGATGGCCAGTCAGAGGACCTATGCTCTGTAGATTCTTACATCACAAGATGAGCATGAATCACATAGACTAAACAACTGCAGGAGCCAAGTGTGCATTTTGGTTCAGGCTTCTATGCACAGGTTTCAGCCAGGAGCATCTCTGGATCCACCTGGACATCAGGAGTATCCTATGCCCCCACCTGTGAGAGAAATCAGAATCTGTTTCCCCCAGGACAATGCCCCTGCCCTACACTTCTCTGCCCTTTCACCCATGCTCCAAGGATGATAGCAATATTTCTTTAAATATTGCTTCCTTTTTTATATAATAAAATTGATGTTCAAAGACTAAAAAAAATAAAAGTTTTTTATAAGTTTGCTTAAAACATAAAGAGAGTGCCTCATGGTGAGGGCAGGGGCATGGGAGCCATCCTCTGCACAACTTGGACCACTGAGCTTCTCTCTCCTATTCAGGGTAGATACTTCCCTAGAGCCACTGTAGATGAGCACTCAATTGGCTTGACCTAGTGTGACCAGAGATTCACTCCCCTTATTCTAGTGTGGATGGAGATTCTCCCCTTGAACCAGTGTAGACATGACTTACTGTGAACTGGTAACCTTGAAGGAATCCCTATCCCAGTCATCAGGCCCTTGCCTGAAAAATGTGGAGAGGATGGGCAGCAGCAGTTGGAAAAGTCATATCTGAGAAGATACTGGAGCACATATCATCTCCATACTCCACGTGTAGGGAAGTGAGTCGTGGCTAGCCTGAAGCAGTGACTGACTGTGCCACCACCTGCCTACACACCCCAAATCTCCTCATGGTTTCTGCTAAACAAAGTAGAGAAGGAACACATGGAATTTGGGATGTGAAAATGTCAAACCATCTCATGCTATTTACATAAAAGTAAACTGCACCAACGTGAAATTGTTCTTATCTTTGGATTCTATTAACACTGAATTTTGTAGTGCACATAAGGAATGAGTAAGAAATGGTCAGGATAATCAGGAGGGGAGGCTTTGGGTACCTTCCATCCCTGACATCTCCACAGGGTTGCAATCCCAGAGCTGGTCTGGCAGCTTCTTACTGATCTTCCCCAGAGTGGTCAGAAATGAACACATTAAAAAAATTGTATGCCTCTATAGTTTTCACTGTAGAAGTCTTTCACCCCTTTGGTTTGATTTATTCCTAAGTTCTTTATTTTTGTTATTTTGACCTTATTGTGACTAGAATAGTTTATCTAATTCTTTTTCCACAGATTCATTATTGGAATAAAGGAATGTGCTTGATTTGTCCTGCTCTTGTATCCTGCTAATTTTGCTTAATTGATCAGTTCTAGACATCTTCTGTTGGAATTTTTGGTGTATTCTTAGAGGATTATGCCATTAGCAAATAAATAATTTGACCTCTCCTTTTCTTATTCTGTATCCTTTAATTTTATTCTCTTTCCTGATGAAAGAGAGCTTTAAGGACTTTATTGAATAGAAACGGGAGATCAGATATGCTGGCGTGTTCCTCATTTCAGAGGAAATTCTTTTAGTTTTTCTCCATTCAGTATGATATTGGCATGGGTTTGTCACTTTTCAATGTTGATAAATGTTTCTTTGCTCCCTCATTTCTCTAGTATTTTAAACATGAGTGGGTGCTTCATTTTATCAGATACATTTTGTACATTCATGATGTATTCCTGTGATTCTTGTCCTTAACTCTATTTATGTAGTGAATAGTATTTATTGATTTCTGTTATGTCTTCTACTGATTCTGGTGTTAACTTGCTCTTTTTCTATAGCTTTGAGGTGTATATTAAAACATTAATTTTGTATCTTTCTATTGTGTTTAAATATAGGAACATGGTGCTATAAACTTTCCTCTTGGAACTGCCTTCACACTATCTCACAGATGTTGATATATTCTCTCTCTGTGTGTCACTTGTGCCTAAAACCTTATTTGTCCCCTGATTTCTTCTGCAAATTCCAGTCTTCTTTAAAATTGCATCATTTAATCTTCAGGTGATATAGTATTTTCTCTTTAAAAATCTTGTTGATTTTAGATTTCAATCAATGACAATCTGATAGGAAGAAAATAATTCTATTTTGTTTTTATTTGCTAAAAGTTTCATTGTACCCTAGAATATGGTCTATTTTAAAAAATGTTCCATGTGGTACTGACAACAAAGTGAATTTGGTTGTCAATGGATAACAAGTGGCAGTAATTCTTATAAACAGATGGAATTTTGAAAAAAGAAATTAGGCAAAATACATTATTCATGTTATACTTCCAAGCACATCAAATTTTTATGGTGCTCCACAGGGTTAGAGAGTATCATCCAACCCAATGAATACCTATATAGTAGTCCCTGTTATCTACAGGGAATATGCTTCAAGATCCCCAGCACATGTCTGGGACTGCTGACAATAACAAATCCTAGCTATTTTCAATGTAGTTTTCCACACATACATCTATATAGTAAATTTTAATTACTATAATAATTAGAGTAGGAGGCTATAATTCACAAGTATAGATCAATTATAGTTATGTACTGTGATAAAATTTATGCAAGTGTAGATTTTCTCTGCCCCTCTCAAAATATCACAATTGCTCTGTACTCATACTACTTTGGTTGATTGTGGGTAATTGAAACAATGGAAAGTAAAATGGTGGGTAAATGTGGATAGCTGTAGGACAAAAAGTTGGAGTAAAGTTCAAATAACTCTGCCTGATTGCTTGAGGTAAGAAAGTTGTCTCCTCCACTCTTGGATTTTAGGTCTTCTTAGCCAACAGTCTACTTTTGGCTCTTCTGCTCCAAGACTTTGAATTATACCACTGATGTCCCTGAGTCTCCACTTGCAGACATCAGATCAAGGAAGTACTCAAGCTTTCTACTCATATGAGACAATTCACCACCATAAATCTGTTTCTTTGGAGAACCCTAAATTATACAGACATCTTTTGGGAGCAATTAATCTGCCTTTTGCAAAGTATGTTCAATATGTATGATACAAAACATGTTATAAATGATGCATTACATATATGTACATCTAGACTTAAAATAATTCAATATTGAAAAAAGCATAGAGAATAACAGGATGGGTGTCAGCATGTGTGGTGTGTATACATAATTTTAAAAAAGAGGTAATAATTATTATTAAAATTTTAAACATTGTCAAATCTTTTCATTTGATATGACTTAAAAATCCATATTTCCAGATATAATCACTACACTGAAGACAGTGAACATATTTCCCACCCAGGCCATATATCCTCCCTAACTACATAGGTTAATAGAATTAATAATTCATTATCTGTTCTAGTATCTGTTCTTTTGTAATTTGTTAAATATCTAGATAGTGGATATTAAGATTTACAGCAGGTTTCATGAATAGGTTTATATATTTATTTTAAGCAATATATTTCCTTTTTTAACAATATTCCACACTAAAAAATGTATTTCATTTTTACTGAGCATTTAATGTTTATTTCTGAAATTCTTATCTTCACTAACAATGGTCTGCCTATTTACAGGACTTGCTTTCATGCTTACAAGTTTTATTGACAGCAGTTGTATGTGTAAATTCTGAGTTATATTTAATATGTTCAAATAAAATTAACCTCATCAGTTTTGCAAAATATTGCAAAAGTTGTATTTATTGAATCAATTAAATATTATTTCTCTATATTTCTCCTATTTAAGTGTAAAAACCTGAGTAACTTTAACCCCATTAAATAAGACATATAATATCTAATTTGATACTTGAATATATACCTTTGCAATCACCTCCCATTTGGTGGTGAAGACAAGTAAGTAATTAGTAATTCATCTTTAATTTTTCTTTAGGTAGAAGCAATAAGGCATACTTTTAAACAATGAAGAGATATTAATCAAGTCAACAGTATTTCAATATTAACAAGAAACACTCAATAATTTTTGGGTCTGGTAAAACTTTAGATTTTTGAAAATTATAAAAAAAAATTCTGCTCCCTTGATATACTCAGAAATCATATACTAAAAGCCTCAAGATCTCACACCATGAATGATTGCCCCATGAAATTTCTTTTATTTTAGTAAATGGTATTAAAAATATATTGAATACAAATATATTTTCCACAATTTGACATAGTTTCCAACAGTCTCCAACCCTTAGGTACTGGTGAAAGGTTTCATATATTTCTGTTACTCTTCCATCATGAGTTATTTGTGTTATTGTGTGTAATAAACAGGAATTCAAAAGTGCATATAATTTTAGCATTTACAACTTAGTATCCGGTGGGAAACTGCTTCCATTCAAGGAACACATTTCCATGAAAAGAGGGACCATGGACTGATACTCAGTATCATTACACTAGTATTTCTCCCTTCTCCTTCAGATGAGAGCTTGTCTCAGAAACAGAAATGAAAATGTCTTGACCCTCAGGGCTGCCTGGACCTGCACTTGGTGTTGTGGCTGATGAGTCACCCTGGTGTCCACCACTGTCAGGTGGGCCTGGAGCTCCAAACCCTTTGAATATTTCCAACAGCACAGAATATTCATCTTCCCAGTTTCCAGCGGAGTCCTGTGGGTGTTTTAGGCCTGAGGTGTTTCACTACTACCTGGAGCAGAGTTTGTGAGCTGGCAAATGAATTCCCTTGAAGTGAAGAATCTTTTGGAAGCAGTTTTCGATGCCCCATACCAGACAGTTACGTGAGTAACCCAAGTGGGGAACAATGGAACCCAACACCACAGATTGATCTGAGCACCTCTTGGCACAGGGTTTAGTTTTTCCCGCCAAACCTTCAATGCGACTGACAAGGGGAGGAAGGGTATGTCCGGCATGTCATGGTCACTCCTGTTGATGTCATTAAAAATACAGGTAGCTGACTCTCCCAGTAGACATCTACCCAGTCCCCTGAACACCACATCAGCTAAGGTGGAGACCTGCTCTCGGGGAAAGCAGGTCAGTTTCCGGTGGTCTGTGCTCACAACCTTCTCCTTAGCCAGTGAACACCTACCTCAATTTGAGGTTTAGAGATGCCTTTTCAACCGATTCAGACTCAAGCCTGTCTGAAGCTTATCTAGCTCACCATGGCCTCGGGGTCAGGAGCTGACCTGTGTGTTTGCAGTGCTGAGACAAAGCGCCATAGGCAGGATGGCTTATAAAGCACAGACCTTTCTTTTCCACAGTTCTGGAGACTGAGGTCCAAGGTGCCAACAGCTGTGGTGTGGCACAGCCTACAGTGGGAGGCGCTCCCTGGCTGGGTGACCTCTGGTGGAGGGCCAGGCAGATCTTGGGCCCTTAGATGGTGGCTACTCACTCTCACGAGGGCCCCGCCCCAGGCCTGATTGCTGCTGTGGTCAGTGTCAGCCTCGCTGTGATGTCAGTTGCCCCTGTGATTGGGGGACACAGATTCAAGTGTTAGCTGACTCACAACTCTGCATGGTGCTATGTTTTAAACAGCAGAGTTGCCGATGAACAGCATGAAGGTGTGAAAAACATGCAGGAAGCAGACCATGGAAGGACCCACAGGGGCAGGAGAGATGCAGCAGTGCAGAGGCACCCCCTCCTGCTCCAGCCAGATCCACCTGGCAGGAGGCCCCCAGTTTCCGCTGCTCAGTACCAGTCAGAAAATGACCGCGAAGGCCCTCCAGCACTGACCTTGCAGGTGCAAGCAGATTCTAGCACAGAAGCCCTGAACACTGGGACAGGTGGCGTCCATGCAGCCGGTGCAGAGAGGCCATGCCCTTCTTGCCTGTTGCTGAGCAGCCCTGGCTTGACCGAGGCCTCATAGGGAACCAGCGTCCAGGAACCATGCCAGGACTGGCCCTAACCCAGGTTCCCTCAGGGTCTCTCGGGCATGGTCAGGGGACAGCAGGCTGCTGCCTGTGGGCCACATCCAGACACAGGCTGTTTTTTTCACCATCCACAGCTAAGAATGCCCCCCCCTTTTTTAATGGTGTGGGGGCCTTTCATTTGACACATTTGATGAAATTCCAATTTGGGGAATTGAGGACTGAGCTCAGTGGTAGAGTGTTTATCTAGCATGCACAAGGCCCGGGTCATCCCTAGTCCAGTAAGTAAATAAAAATGGCATCCATGAAAAGTTTCATTGGAACACAGCCAGGTCCACTCACTCACTTACATATTGTCAGTGGTTGTGTCATGACTTGTATGTGAGGTGTCCCCACAATGCTCCTGTTAATGCAGACATGTTGGAGGTGCCATGATTGGACTGTGACAGCTGTGACCTAATCCTTCCATCCTCATCCATTGACTGATTGGGCAATCACTGGGGCAGGTGGGGCCTGCCCAGAGGTGGGCCACAGATGTGTCCTGGAAGGGTGTGTCTTCCCATGGCCCCTTCCTCTCTGCTTCCTATCAGGAGCTTAGTGACTCTCCTTCATCACTCCCTTCTGCATGATGTCTAGCCTCATCTTGGGTCCAGAGCAATGGGGCAGCCTACCATGGACTGAGAACTCTGCAGCCTGGGTCCAGGGAGGTGTTGGAGGGTTCCCTGCTGTACCTGGGTGTGAGGTGATGGAGGCAGTGTGGGTCCACACTGTGCCTGGGAGTGGGAGGTGGTGGAGGTGATGGAGTGTCCCCTGCTGTACCTGATTGTGAGGTAATGGAGGTGGTGAGGGTCCATGCTCTGCCTGGGAGTGGGAGGTGGTGGAGGTGATGGAGGGTCCCCTGCTGTACTTGGGTGTGAGGTGATGGAGGTGGTGAGGGTCCACAATGTGCCCAGGTGTGGGAGGCAGTGGAGGTGGTCACTGCCCATGATCTGTATGGGAGTGGGAGGAGGTGGAGGAGGTGGAGGGTCCACGCTGTGCCTGGGTTGGGAGTGAGAGAAGGGGAGCCCCACATGCCTGAGTGTGTATCAGCTCTGCTCACTGGCTGTTCCCTACCCACCTCCTTCCTGGCCTTCAGTGGGTTGGATCCACTGGGCAAGGTCTGTTTTCTTCTCCTCACCTCAGTGAGGGCCACCATGGCAGGTAAGGGCATGGGAGAGCAGAACTGAACTTTCCCAGGCCACTTCCCTTCTGATTTCTGCTCTGGATGTTTTCCTGGCCCTTCCGAGGGTTCCTGTGCCAGCATCAGATGGCCAGGGGTGTTACTCCCCTCCCTGGTACCTCGACTTCCACTGCTCATTGGGATCCACCATTTTCCAGAAAGCTCCTGACTGTCCTCTGAAGTTCTTGTCAATTAGACCATGGGCCATACCAGAAGTAGGCTACTTGCTTAGGTCCTGGAAGGAAGCTGTGAAATAGTCACTCATGGTAGGGGTTAGATTTTATTGGGCTTTTCACCACTCAGGTCCTGCTCAGGTGGGGGCTGATCCACACAGAGCAAGTTAAACTCAGAGACCTGGGGACCCGCCTGGACCTGGACTGGAAACCTTGCCCTGCAGTTGCTCGGTCAGTGAGCTCAGGAAATCTTGTCACCTCCTGCACCTGAATTTCCTCCAGTGTGAGATGCCAGCTGCTGCCATTTGGGAGGAATAGGTGTGAAATAATGTGAGGCACAATCACAGCACCTGGCACACAGGATGGGTCATGGGCGGAAAACAGGCAGTTGTTTTCCAGAGTGACCCTTGCCCTCTGTCTGCTGCATGGGCTTTTGATAATAAGGGGTTCTACCCCTTTAACAGGGCCACAGCTCTCTGAAGCCCTTCCTGGCATCACCTTCTTGGTCAGCTCCAGCAAGTCAACCCCCTGGACCTGACTTAACCCCAGATATCTCTTCCCGCCTCTTGTCTGCAAGCTCCTCTCTGCATGTTCTGCATGGGAGCTGCCACTTACCACTTCACCTCTGGTTCTTGACCTGGAATGGCCTCCCCCTCATTCCCACATCCACATTCTTCCATGCCATCCAGGTGCTTCTGTTGCATGCATCCAGTAATGGGCACAGTGGGTTTGCCAGCCCAGTTTGCAGGTGAAAGAACCCCAACTTTCCTGAGGGCTTAGGTAGGGCTGTCTCCCCCACTCCCCACCCCAGTGTCAAGGTTGGGTATGGGATTCAGGCATGGTGGATCAGAGTCAGCACATGACACCTGAGGGGCAGGTACCTGGAATTATGGGACAGGGACTGCATCTGAGGGGTTGCTTCATGCCCCAACTGGCAGCCTGCACCAAGAGGGTCCACGCTGGCTCCATTGGAGGCTCTGCAGGGCAGGGAGGTCAGCAGTGAGGAGATACCACTGAGGCAGCAGGAGAGACAGAGGAGCCTGTGCCCAAAGTCAGTGCCTTCACACCTGCTGCTCCTCCAACCCTGAACTCCACCTCCCCGTCTTCTTGGGTTGATTTATTCCTGCTGCAGCCTGTTTAGGTGGGTTCCTATCCTGTAACTGAAGTGTTGTCTGAAACTGTCTCTTTTCCATTCTAAACTCCCCCAATCCACCCCCAGTTTATTTCCAGAGAACATAGATCCACTTGGTGGCTCTGAGTTGTGGCACTTATGCACCCTGTTTTCCCCCTGGTGTCCTTTGCTCTCTGGCACTTGGCACAGTTGACTTCATTTGGAGCACATGTGCTTCTCCCATCTCTGCTGAGCTCTGGATGATAAAAACTTGACAAATCTAGTGTGTTCATCTCCTACTGCAGCATAGCACAACAGTGCCATTCTAGTAGCTTGAAGGATGTGCACATGTGTGTTATCTCATGGTTGCTGTGGATCAGGAGTCTGGACATAAGTATGTCCGATCCTCTGCTCGAGGTCCCACCAGGCTGAAATCAAGGGGTCTGTGGGGCTGTGATGTCACTGGAGGCTCAGGGTCCTCTTGCAAGCTGCTGTTGCAATTCAATTCCAAAAGTCATGAGATCAGAGTCCCTGCTCTCGAGGGCCACCACAGTCCCTCTCTTGTGGACCCCTCTGCAACTGGGCAGTTTGCTTCCTCAAGATAGCAGAAGAACCTCCTCTCCAGTCTGCTACAGTGGAGTAATCACAGGATGGTGACTCCTCACCTTTGCCAGATAAAGTAATCCAGGCTGGGTAGCGGAGTCCTATTATCTGTGTCCTCTCTTGTCTAGGAGCAAGTCACAAGTCCTGACTCTGTGCTAGGGGGTGAGAGGGATGTGGAGATCTGGGCCCATGGTAGATCTCTGTCCCCCACCACAAGGACCTTCCACCAGGTGGTCTAGAAGCACTTCCTGGGGTCTCTGCTGGCACCTGTGGAGGGCATGTGGCTGCTTATACTCTGACAACAGCCCAGGTAAGCTCATCTGGGGATTCTGAGTGTCAGAACTGTGAGGAGTATTTCTGCTGCCTTAAGCCCCTTTTGCTATAGGAAGACAATAGTGTGGTCATAACTGATTTAGAATCAGGTTGGTGTTGGAGACTTTTGAGCCTGAGAACAATTTGGTGGGATTTCAGAGATTTCAGTCTAACTTACAAAGCAATGCTTCTTTCCACAAGGTCCCTGGAGCAACTGCCTTGCCTCTTGAGGAAGGCTGGCTCAGCACGGCACCACCAGAACCCAAGAACCCTGCCACTGAAGGGCAGACCCAAGGTGGGACCAGTGGCCAAAACCAAGAATGGTTGTCCCACTTAAAGTTTTTCCTATTGAATCTTTTTGACAGCAAAACATGGTCTGTCATTTAGCAAGATAGTCCAGTTGTCCTTCAGTGTAAGCGCATTTGATTAATCTCACAGGGAAAAAAATATGAATGCTAGTCTGTACATTGTTTTGTTCTCTTTTTCTTCCTTCCTTTCTTTCTTTTTATTTTCTTGCAATGCTGGAGATGAACCTGGGCCTTTCCTGGGCTAGGCAAGTGCTCCACCTCAGAGCTATGCCCCACTCCATCCACATACTGTGGTCTGGTCTTTGTCTTGTCCTTGCTGTGCCAGATATTTTGAGTAATTCTTCTTTATGCAAACATGACTTGACCCCACCAATGTGCCCCTGAGACCAAACACAGACAATAATTCCTGCTCTCAGAAGATGTTGGCAACTCCATAAATAAGACAAAAAACAGGTAGTCTGATGAATAACTGTAATTGCAGACTGGGGTGAATCTGCAGAAAAGAAGTGAGGTTCTAGGGGGTGATTTAACAGAGGAACCTGGCCCAGGCTGAATTACCAGGGCTTTCTGCTCCACATGACCTTCCAACCCAGAGCTAGCAATGGAGTGGGGCTGGCCAGCAAAAGGGCCGAGAGACCCAGGGTCCCTGGTGGAGGTGACAGCATGTGCAGAGGGCACAGACAGATGGGTCATCCTTTGGAGGTCACGGGAACTGGGGTAGTGGGCAAGGGGACCCTGCAGATATAGGGAGGGTCTTAGAGAGCTCTGGGTTGTGGTGACAGCCTAAGAAGCAACCAGGGTTAGAAAGAGTGGGCCCCTCAGGGTCCTGGAGGACAGCCTGGCCAGCTGCAGAGGCTGCTGAGTCCTTCCCAGGCAGTACCCCCTGCAGCACCTGGGAAGGCATTCAGAGTGGCCCTGAAGCATGCTGCACCTGTCCCAGCCCAACAGGGCTGCTGGCCTGCACAGTGATCAGGTAAAGCCCTGCTGCAGTTCTGTGGTTGCCCTCGGCTTCCTCATGCACACTGGGCATTCCCTGAAGGACACCTCCTCCTTGGAAGGAGGCAGCATTGCCCTCACTGAAGGGTAAGACCACTTGTTTTCTAAAGCACATGGTTCTTAGCCACACAGGACACATCTGCTCATAGGGGGAGAGATCCCAGGGCTGCTTTGCACCTCCCCGCAAGTCTAGTGTGCCCTGCTGTCCACTCAATGGGCAGTCTTGTCCCACTGAATGTCTGTCTGTTGTTATGATGGTGCATTTTTACTCTGGATTGAAGTATCTCAGGAGGATGCTGTGCACAGTGAACTAGATCCCATAATTCTTTGTAGAGAGGCACCTGTCACCTAGAGCCACCTTTTCTGGAAGCCCTGGCTGTGTGTGTGAATAAAATGACCATGTGGTGTTCCAGAGTCCCCTGAGAAGCATCTGGTTGTTGGGGGTGGGTGCACGCCAAGTTCTTGCACTTGGGAAATTCACTTATTTCCTGTCATAGAGCCGTTGGAGATGAAGTGAGATCACAAGGTGCAGGGGCACTAGCTCCTTGGAGCTTACTGAGGACTCAATTACTCCTATGGCTGTCACTGGCTGCTCCATGTATCATCTCCTGGGTGTCTTTATAGCAGTCACTCACCCAACAGCTTGCACACCAGTGTGTGTCCCATGTACTGGGAAGTGTCATGGTGCAGCAGGGAGCAGGGAGCCACTGTCACAGACAAGCATGGACACAGGGCTGGGGCCAAGAGGACACTGTGACAGCACTGAGACCCTCTGCAGGTGCACAACCAGAAAGAGGGCCTGAAGGCCTGGGTGCACAACTTCCCTGGGACTTAGTATCTGGAAGAGCATCTGCCTGGTGCTCGCTCAGATTCCTGGGGCCCCAGCTTAGCCCCTGAGAGGTGCCTTAGCCTCTGACTGGAAGGTGCCCCTTCCAATGCTGTGAAGCATCTTGGGTTTATCTTTCCCCTGTTTGACTTCAAAAGGTCATTTGTGTCTGCATTTCCATCCTGGGAGGCAGTTAGCATGGGTTGTGGTCCAGAGAACCAGGGTTTGAAATGTGGTGCCTCTGTTACCTTAAGGTGCTCCTTAAGGTAAACCTGAGGAGAGGCAAGTCAAGTCTGTGTCTCAGGTCAGAGGGCGGGGCTCCCTGGAGGCTCCCAGTGCCTTATAAGGCAGCCATCTGTGTCCCCAGTGCAAACCCAGACCATGACTTTCCCTTTCACCTCTGGGAAAGAGGGTCAAGCCAGGGACTGTCCTACTTCCCTGATTTGCTTGGGGCAGTCCACACTCATCCATGTCCCTTCTGCCTGCTACATCCACCTTCCTCGCTTCTCTCTGCTCTAACTTTGGGGGTTTTTGAAAGAGTAGGAATCTGTACAATAAAGTCAATCTTCTGCAAACCATCCAGTCTTCCCTATGGTCTAATTCCAATGACAGCCTCTGACTGGAAGGTGCCCCTTCCAATGCTGTCAAGCATCTTGGGTTTATCTTTCCCCTGTTTGACTTCAAAAGGTCATTTGTATCTGCATTTCCATCCTGGGAGGCAGTTAGCATGGATTGTGGTCCAGAGAACCAGGGTTTGAAATGTGGTGCCTCTGTGAGCCAGCAGGAAGACCTCTGTGATTTTCTTGGTCTCTCTCTGCCTCTTCTGAGTAGTGGGGATGGTAAGAGCACCCACCCCCTGGGGAGGACAGAAAGCACTAGGAGCCCTGCCTGGCACAGGGTCAGCCCTCGACAGATGCCCACCATCTTGTCTTCTGGGGAGAAGTTCTGGGTTGAGCAGGAGCAGCAACCCGGGGCAATCCTGCTGCATTCCCACTCACCACTTATTTCTGCAATTCATGTTAAAAGCAATTGGATTTTAGAGATGACCTGTTTGATTTGATATAGGTAACTGCTCAGTCCTGGGCCTTGGAAATCTTGCACTTTAAGCAACATATGGTGAAACTAGCCCTGAGACTGGTCTGTGACCAGGTGGAGTTCCAGGGTCTGTTCTGCCAAGGCCATGGCCCCAACTGGTTATCCAGGATGTTGCAAATTTTTCCTCCTTTATTGGAGGGGCTTCTTGATATTCCCCTGGGGAGGAGTGCATGGTTGGCGGTGGAACTAAAGACTCTGCCCAGCACTCAGGTACTTTGAAGTAGTCACAAGATAGCATGTTTCTGGATCCTTGCACTTCTGACAGAGTGGGCCTGGCATGATTCTTACCCTGTGGGTGGGACAGTTCAGGATCCCAGCTGTCCATCCAAACCAGGGGGGGCAGAGCTGCTTCCTGGCATGGTAGTTCCCAGGTACAGCTGCCAATGGTCTGCTGTGCTTTTCCTGAGTTGGCGCATCTGTATGAACTCTCAGGGCACAAGGGTCTAAAGGGGTTCTAAGCTACACTTTCTTCAAAAGAATCAATAGGGACCTTGCAGTCTAGCTTGCTTACAATTCCAGTAGCCCGGGGACCCGTTCTCACCATATGGGGGATCATTAGTGTTCACATATCAATGCAATACCCAGTTCCCAGGGGCTTCTTCTAAATCAGACCTCTGGTGATGCCACTTGGAACTGAGTGGCTCTTTGACAGCAATGCTGTCTCCAGTCTGCCAAAGAACACACCCTGCAGGACTCAGGGATTTCAGCTGGAGGACCCCTGAGAGCTGCAGATCCATTTCTGTAGGCCAAGTTCAGATTTCCTAACACCCTGTTTAAAGTATTTTCCAGCATAATAAAAATACATTGTGCACTTCCCCTTCTCTTTGACCTTTCAGGCTTTACTATTATTGAAAGAGGAGGGTGAAATATGCTGTTTCTTTCTGGGGGACAGTTGCATTTCTAAGTCCTGCCTGCTTCCTGTTTTCAGAGCCTGTCTGTCTGCACCAGGTGGAGCAGATCCCAGAAACTTGTGTGCATGCTCACACACATGCCTCAAAGATACTCATGAATCCACACACGCTTCCCTGCCCCCTGAACACTGGACACTGGAGTGTGACACACACACACACACACACACACACACACACACACACACACTCCTCTGCTCCTTCACTCTGTCCCAGGATTACCAGGGAGCCACAGAGGATTACTGGAATCTCACAGCTGGCATCTAACCTGCTTTTGGAGCCCAGACTGGAGGAGAGCAAGTCATCCCAAGGAGTGCCAGTGCAGAGAGGAAGGGTCTGGTCGGGGCAGGGAGGGGCCCAGAGAGGAAAGCAAGCCTGGAAGCTGGATTCTCCCCTTTGTCCTCTGGGTGCACAGCCAAGGGCAGTGAGTCTGTCTGATCTGTGAACTAGGAAGTGCCCTCAGGAAATCCGATCCCTTTGAGGAAAGAGTGGAGTTCTCTTGCATGGCTGGGGGTCCTGGGGATCCAGAAAGTGGAGGAAAGCCTGTGACCAGCAGGACCCTAATTCAACCTGCTTCACCAGAACCAGCACATGATGTCCTGGGACTGGAACTCCAGAGGTTCTGACTACAGGTGAGGATTCCTGAAGAGGCTGATACCATCTCTGGATTCCCCTCCTTGCCCCTCTTCTGAGCTTCACGCACAGAGCACAGGGTGCCTGTGCCCCAGAATTTCAAGCCATGTTACTGAGAGTCTCTGATGCACCTGTTGGGTCCCAGGTCCACTTGCCAGCTGGACAAGACCAGCCAGGTTTCCTCCTCCCAAGGGGAGTGGGGCAGCAGACCATGGGTAGGGGAGGTGCACACTGCCAGTGGTCACTTCCTGCCTGGCCAACCCTTGGTTGTCCAGATAGGGCTCAGATCATTATGATCCTGGTGCCTTCCTGGGACAGTTGATGGTACACCCCACCCTGCTCTCTGCCCATCATGACCTTTTTGTGAGACACCCAGAGAACACATCTGGCCCCTCCTATCTCCATTTCCATTTTCTGGAATTCCCTGCAGCCGGTGGATTTGCCTCCCCTACCGAAGGAGAGAAGTTCAGACGTCTAGCTCCTGGGTAAAGGTCAAAGTGAATTTGCTGGTAGCCTATTCCTTCCTGCCTCCCAGACTCTGCTACATAAAGTGCTGAACCTGGTGAAAGCCATGGTCCTGCTGAGGCGGCCTGAGTGAACAATGATGACCCTGAGCACCCTTCTCCTGGTGCCCCAGGGCTGCCTGCTGAACACTGCACAGGGCCCCCTTCATGAGGAGGTGTATGTGATAACCAACCACAGCTTCGAGAGGTGGGTGAAGGTGCGGGGGGATTCCACCCTGGGCTAGGCAGAATCTGCCTTGGTAGTGGGGCTTCTTATGGGGGTCTGTCTGCATCATGTCTTCTGAGCAGTGGCGCCAGGGTGCTTAGGGGAGCCTGTCAGTCGTCTGCCTGCTTCACCTGAAGTTCTTCCCACATGTGACTATCTCTGCTCAGCCAGACCCTGCAGTGTCTTCTCAAGCTGCTGGCCCCTCCCAGGATGACACCCACGTTCTCCGCCAGCCAGACTTCATGTGCCAGCAGTGCATCCCGCTCCATCTCTCTGGTTATTTCCTTTCCCATTTGGCAGCATTTTCTGTTCAGGACTCAGACGCCCCTTGCTCTGCTCCTCCAGAGCCCTGGCCTCTGTCCACCCATCCCTTCCCCCAGGGCTGGTGGCACTCATATCAAGTGTTCCCTGGAGACAGGCTTGCTTTACAGGGCTTTGGAGAGCTTCTTTCTCAACAGAGGGAAGTACAAGACATGGCCTTTGGGGTGTGAGGCTCTGGAACTGCACTTGGTAGACCCCAGGATCTTGTTGGCACAGGGGATGTCCGGAACTGCATTACTGGGAGTTGAAAGGATTGTGCAGGTCTCAGTGCTGCAGGGTTCTTTGTCCCTTCAGAAGGAACTTTCCAGGTGTGTGACTAGTGGCCTTCCCAGCCAGAAGTCCTGAGCCCCACTCATGGGCAGATGTGTGCTGCCCATGTCTCTCACAGCTTGGACGAGGGCTCCCACATACTGGGCCGTCTGTGTGTGAGTGGTCTCTGGCTACTGCCCCTCAACCCACCATAGGACAGTGTAGCTCCAATGGGCTCTTGCTCCAGCAATGTGTAAAATATTTGCTGACTGGCCCTTTAAAGAATGTCTGGGCTGACCCTCTGTTCAGGTAGGGACATGTGCCTCCATGACCCCCTTGCTCCTTCTGCACACGGCCAGGAGAAAAAGTCTTTGGTAGCCTGGCCCACATCAGGGAAAAAGAGTCAGACACCTGTCATGTGCAAAGGTGGAGCAACATCCCACCTCTGTCCTCATGCCAGGAAAACAGGCAGGTGGCACTGTTGTGGTGACTTCCCTGCCTGCAGCACAGCACTGCTCTGCTGGGCCATGCGTGCTCCTGCTGAGCCTCAGGTCCCTTCTTCAAAGTGATGTCCCAGCAACCACTGCCCTCTCCCACTCCCATGCAAAACCACCCTCCCTGCCGGCCTGGCAGCCACCATCAGATTGGAACAGTGCTAGCCAGCGATTACATCCAGTGCAATACCCGAGAGTACCTGGGTTGTCACATAGTGGCAGACATTGCTTCTCCTGTGGAATCCACAATCTCCAGACCTCACTCACAGTCTGTTACTTTGAGCCCCATATGGAGTGGTTGTCTGGCAATTAGAGACCCCAGTGTGTGACAGATGCCTCTCTGGAAAGCGAATTTGTGCCTCTCTGTGAAGCTCACTCCATGAGACACCAGGAGGAAGCTTTTGGAGAGCATGCCAGAATTCTGCCCAGCGCTCACACTTATGGGTGGCTTCATAGTTGGTGTCACTGACCATCCTTATGATCTTTCTCTCTGGCCAATGTGGTCTCTGTACAGCACCTATGGCTGGGTTCGTACCAGGTAACAGCACAGGGCCATGTTGCTGAGGGTGGGGCAGCTGTCACCAACCTCCTGTGAATCAGGCCACACGCCTCCTGTGCTCTGACTTATGCAGATTTTAGAGAGACCCCAAAAGAGACACTTTTCAAATACTGCTACAGATTCTTGCTCCAAACCTCGGGCAGCAATGGAGATGGTGACAACTGGCTACAGTGGTCAGGTGCCCTCAGTCGCAAACCTGCCCTGAGATGTGTGCTCAGGAAGACCAAGCGACCCACTTCCTCTGAGAATGCCAAAGAGAAGGCCGCTTCACCAGCAGCTTCTTGCTTTTTCTGCTCACAGGCATTTTACTAGGAAGAGGGGCAGGGCTGTGAGGGGTGGGCTGGCTCCTGAGCTGTGGCTGGTGACAGCTGACCCAGAGCCAGCCTTGCAGGAGCTCTTCCAGGGCCTGGTTGGCACCTTGATGGCACAGTTGCATGTGACTGTGAGTCTGCAGGACCCAGCACAGTGTTCCTCAGGGCTGCTGTTCCTCAACCCTGCAGCTCAGGGTCTGGCCAGTGAGTGCCAGCATGCCTGTGGCCATTCAAAAGCACAAAGCCAACTTTGGTAGGTTTTAGCTGTGGGTGCTTTGTGTCTTTCTGCATTGAATTTATGGAAAGGAGAGTAAGGGGTGCCCTTCCAGATGGCAAGGGTGAGGGCCTTTACAATTCTATTTTGAGCTTTTAGATTCTTGAGACCCCAATAAAATTAACAATGTGGTATTATTGATACCCTTTGGGCAGAAATTCCCTTTTCTTGGCAACAAATGGAATAATTTAGTAAGTACTATATCCAAGGTGCCACATAATTAATAAGTATTGTACTTTAGTCTTAGAAAATCAAAAAATATTATTTGAAATCAGATTAATTAAAAGGCTATTCTTACTAAAATGGTGCATTTCCCATAGCCCTGTTACAGTAAGAGAAACAGGTTGGACTTAAATTCTGTCTGGAGGAGCTGCCTTACAAGGGTCTAGGCCTTTTTGCCATGGGCTGTCTAATTCTGACCCAGATGGAGGATGGGCACAGAACTCAGGGTCAGCAAGAGCCGGATCTCCTGACATATTCCGGGGTAAGGAGGACCAGGCTTGTCAGGGCAACAGCCTGAGCTTCAGAACCCGCTGCTTCAGACAAGAGTGGGGGTGGGTAGCATCCAATCCCTGCCATGTGACCCCCCTTGCACTTTCTTCAGGGAACTGGCCCTCCTGATCCCTCCAGGCCAATGGCCACACTATACCCCAGGAAGCTGCTCCCAGTACCCATCACTGCAAGCACCCCCTGTCCTCCACCCTGGCCAGCTCCCTTTCCCAAGACCTCTCCTCAGAGTGTTGGAGGAGTTCTTCTGCCTCTCTGAGCATGAGCCTCCAAGGACACACACTTGGAGGTGCCTTCAGTGTGGCAGAACACCAAGCAGCACAAATGAGGGGCAGGAGACCACTTAGGACACAGAGGGAGCCACTCTAAGAGGGCCTGGCAAGAGCAAGGACTGTTCCCGGCATCTGCAGGCCCACCCGACCTGCCATTCCTTCCTTGAGTGTGAAATCCTACAAATCCCATTTTACCCAATGCCTAGAGTTGCATCTCCATCACTTGCCCTCCAGGATCCCTGGCAGAGACGCTGCCATGTTGGTGTTGCTGGCACCCACTTTCTCTCCCAGTGGCTGGACCGAGACCTGCCCCTGCCTGCTTGGCCAAGCTGTCCTTGAGCGCCTGCAGATGCAGGGAAGTCCTGGGACTGGGCCGTGAAAAAGCTCCAGGCATCCTTGCTGGACACACCAGGGCAACAGGCTTCCTGTGTCCCTCTGTCTGTGGAGTCTGGCTCTGAGCCACTGACTCAGCTCTCCCAGGCCTGGTGTCCTCATTCTGAACCACACGCTTGACCTCGACTTAGTGTTTCTTGACCACCTGTTGGCCTAACTCCACCAGCACAAAGCCCTGGGGGCCCTGAGGTCACTCCTTCTGACCACTCACTCCCTGAAGCCTCTGAGTTACAGCAAAACAGGGAGGCAATGGTAGTGCCTGCAGGTCAGGGTGCAGAGTGAATGTTGAGAGGCCCCCACAAAAGGACACTGCATTGACTGCAGAGCTCACCGTCTCTAGCCTCCACTCCATGGCCAGGTTTCTGGAGACTGCTCTCCTCCTACACATGCTTAATAGTGAAGAAAACAAGGCTATGAAAAGAGACTTCTAGATCAGAAAACTTACACTTTTTAAATTCTGGCTTTTCATAATTCCACTGCTGGGCAGAAATCTTATGAAAAAAATACGCTTGCCCTGGATTTTCTATATGGACTTTTCTTCAAGAAAATACAAAAGGAAGTATTCTTGGAATAGACTTGCCTCTGCTTCTTGCCCCAATAAAATGTGTAGAGACCTGTGTGTGTGTTTCTACATGCATGTGTGTCCGCATATGTTCATGTGTGTCTGTGTGCATACATGAGTGTGTATATGTCTCTGCATATGTGTATCTGTATGTGTCTGTGTGTGCATGTTTGAATGTGTGTCTCTGCATGAGCATGTAGGCATCTCTGTGTGTGCATATGTCTGTGTTTGTGCCTGTGTGTGCATGTTTGAATGTGTGTGTCTCTGCATGTGTATGTGTGTGTGAGTGAACTCCCTTGCACTTGGGCACATATTTGGAATAGAGAGAGAATGGTGTCTTCACAGAGGAACTTTGGACTCCTAAGGTTGGAATGTCCTCATTTTCAAGCTGACTGCATGGGACGGTGTAGTTAAGGCTGCTGCCCTTGAGAACCTGTCTCGCCAGTCTCTCCTGTGAAGGATCCCCTGACTGGTTTGCATGGTGCCTCACCTGCTGCAGTCTTGGGAGTGAAGTGAGGCAGGAGGGGGTCCTCTGGGTCAGGAGTGCAGCAGGCCAGAAGGGGGTCTCCTCCCAGGCTGCAGTGGCCCGTGACACGGAGCCCAGTCACTTCATCCCCAGGGTCCCCATGCCCTTGGCACTGGTTGAATCCCTTGGCTGGTGGAAGTGGTTTCCCAGTTATGTTGCATTGAAGGGAGGTGGTGACAGCACTGTGCAGTGGGGACACCTGGACAGGTTGTGGGCAGGGAAACCCTGTGTCAATGCCTGACTGGTGCTTTTCTCCTTTTCTCTTTTTAATCAATTGGTTTTTATTTGCTTCTTTTAGGTGTACAAGATAGTAGGGCACATTTGGCACAAAAGGCATACACGGGCATTCCTTCCAACTTTGAGGAGGTCCATGACGGGGAGTTTCACTGGCCTGTGTTTGTATACAAACTAGGAAAGTGAGTTCCATTCCCTAGTTGTCTTTCCCATCCCCGTTCCCCTCCCCTCATCCCCCTTTGTCTAATCCAGTGAATCTTCCCCTCCCCGCCCTACATTCCCAAATCAGAGAGCCTTCACCTTTGGTTTGGGGTTGGCTTACATCACCTAGAGTGAGGGTCTCCAGCTCCATCCATTACTGAGGTTCTAGCTTTCCCAGAGTATTGGATGACCATGTCCCCACCTCCTGAAGCAACTGTGGTGCCCACTAAGGCCCCTGAAGCCATGCTGTGTTTCAAAGGACCTCAGAGGTCTAAGCAGTCCTTGCGCAACCACTGTGCTACCTCCGTGTGGGCATGGGTGCTGTCCTCATATCTGCTCCACAGCAGTTGTGCCAGTCCATCCTCCCTGGTGTGTTCAGTGTGCCAATAGTGCCCCTAGCCCAGGGCCTGTATTCGACTGATTGCCACTGGAAGCCAGGACTACACATGCCTGGCCATGCCCTACAACTGAGTCATACCTAGGGACACTAGGCAACAGTGTCCCTAGTCCTGTGATGGAATGCAGGTCTGCACATGCCTCATCATGCCCTACCACTGAGCCACACCCACACCAGGAAAACAGAGTCCCCAGTCCTGGGATGAAATCTAGGCTTGCACATGCCTGGCCATGGCTGACCACTGAGCCATACCCAGCCCAGGGCAATGGGGTTCCACTCAAGATATAGAACCTAGGACCCTACACACCTGGCCATGCACAAGCACAAGGCCATACCGCAGCCCAGGGCAACAGTGTCCCTAGTCCTGGGATGGAACCAAGGCCTGCACACAACTGACCATGCCCTACCACTGAGCCATATCCAGTCCAAAGCAATAGTGTTCCCATTACTGGAATAGAACCCAGACCTGCACATGCCTGGCCATGCCCTACATTGAACCACACCCAGCCCAGGGCAACAGTGTCCCCAGTACTGGGATGGAACCCAGTCCTCCAGAGGCCTGGTCATGCCCTAACACTAAGCCACACCCCAGCCTAGGGCAATACACAGGGAATGATTAAGAATGTGGACCAAGAAGCCAGAGAATGGGAGAAAATCTTTGCTAGCTACTCTTCTGAGAAAACATTAATATCAACAATACAAGAGAACTGAAAAAATGTGACACCCCCAAACAAATAATGGAATGAATCAATGACCAAATGAGTTAAACAGAAGCTTCTCAAGAGGAGAAGTGCAAATGGCCAACAAACATGAGAAGAGAAGCTCACCTCCTTGGACACAGGGGAAATGCAAATCAATACTACACTCAGATTTCATCTCACACCAGTCAGAATACAAGTCATCAAGAGAACCAAGAAAAACAAATGCTACAGGTCATATCGATCAAAAGAGCACTTTCACACTCTTGGTGGGATTGCACATTAGCATGACTACTATGGAAAGCAATATGGAGGTTCCTTAAGAGACCAGGCATGGAACCACCATAGCACCCCACTATATCACTCACTGGTATTGATCTGAAAGAACAGTCATTGTACAAATGACTGTTACACTTGTAGCCAAGTTCACTGAAGCTGATCACAATAGGCAAACAGGGAACAAGGCTACATGTCCATAAACTAATGAATGGTTAAAATAAATAGGGTGTAGACACACAATGGAGTTTTATTCAGTCATAAAGAAAAATGAAAGTATGTAACTTGTGAGAAAACTGAGGGAACTTGAGGAGAATATGTGAAGGGAAACCTGCCAAACTCAGATGGTCAAGGGTGTTGCATTTTCTCTCAGATGTGGAATCAGAGAGGAAAAAGGAAAAGAGAGGCAGTGGTGGAGGGTCTGGTGTGGGGGGTTCATGCAGGGATATTGAGAACTTCAATGGGAGACCAACAGAGTAGAGAAAAGGGACCAGGGGTGGGAGAAGGGGAGGGGAAAAGGAAATCCTGGCTAATGATAATGCTGAAATCATATTGGCATATTGGGTTGCCTAGAGCTGTGTAATGAATGATCCCAGCATTATGAACAACTACACTATACAAATAATTGATGTGAAAAAAGATTTTAAAATATGCATATATATATATATCTTAGCGAAACAAATACTGAAGGTCCACTGAATCAACAAGGTCAGAGTTAATGGAGTTTTTCTGACAAATAAATATAAAAAATCTATGAAACATCCACCCAAATAACATAGCAAAGGATGAAACTGACCCAGGAGTATTATCTGGAACACAAAGTCTGGAATCACATGGCGACATATGATGGCATTTCAATGGCATTCTTTAGCAAGCTGAGATACTTTCATTCCTCAAATCTAACAACTATGACAATTTCTTACAGAAAAAGTTATCACAATTCTAGGCAATCATTTCCACAAAAGGAAAGAGGTGTGAAAACTTCTCATATTTGAAATCACAATTACCATGTGGATTAAAAGGTTTGAAAAAGAATTTAAGAAATATACAGAACAACACACAAATGAAAATGAATGCAAAAATTCCCAATACAATGTTGAAAGATCTATGTCAATAGTCGATACAAAGAATGCACAGAAACACCGGGAATTTAGCCTGGAATGCAAAGTCCATGGAACATTTGAACATCAGTCAAAGTCATTCACAATCTTAAAACATTTATAAAAGGAAACCCACAATGAATGTTCACAAGGGCAACATCATAATTTTAAAACACTGTTGGGTCGAAAAAACTCTTGGCATCCATGACTTGAAAACTGTTGAACCAGACTACATCTCAAGAGAACTGAACACTAACAATGTCTTTTCTGGTGAAGGAAGAGACTTTTTTCCCTTAAGCTAAGAAACAAAGCTAAGCTATCTACTCTACTTCTATGCAACATCTCATTGCAGGGATTACCAACACAAATAATACAGGCAAATATGTTTGAAACATAATTGTCCCTGTAGAAAACTTTTAGCATCCTTCAAAAACTTATACCATTGAGGTGTGGTTCATAACACTCAAAGATATCTGATCAACATACCTAAGTGAATATCATTCTTATTCAGGGGCCATAAAATTTAGAACTGTACATTAAAACATCTTTCAGAATAATGTATGGGAATGCACTGATGAAAGTCGTGAATGACTTATGAAATGAAAACCATAAAACCCTCTTCAAATAAAACAAATAGCTTAATATAATGAGCTATGCAATGTTATGGGTTCAATTCCTTTGCTTAATCTACAAAATGTTTTTTTAAACCGACACAACACTCAATGGTTGACATACTCTGTACACTTGTCATCATCCAAGAACATGACCCATGTCAAATAAGGGGATCAGTTTGTTCACAAAGCCCAGAATACTGTCCAATCACTTACCCATCAGCAATCTTGCAATGAGCTTCTCCTCCTCCTGACTGTCGTGTGTCCTGGTCCTCCTCTTTTCAAGGCTGGGAGAACACAAAGAGCAGGTCATTTCTCTGTGATAGACCCAGGTCTTCTCCACAGGGGCAGAACATCTTCCAAGCGGTAGTGAGCTCTTTCCACAGGTAAATGTGCCACGTCCCTCAGGACTTTCTCTTTTTGGCCACACCAAGAACAAGCATCCTGGACCTGGGTGTCCTCACCTTCCAGAAACACTCCACCTGGCCTTTGCCTGTGGTTGTGAACTCAGGCATGTCGAGCAGTGCCCAGGTATGCGGGCTCCATGGACTCCTCAGACTCCAGCTGTCTGAGCATCCCAGAAGCTGCTGCCTCTCTCTCCACCTTGCCAAGTCCTTGGCAGTGGCTTCACATCACAGGACAGGATTAGGCCTGAAGAACAAGCAGCCCTTGGGCTCTGGGCTTCCACAAGTCTGGACCACCAATCTCACTGCCACTGCCATCGTTGCCATGTCCTCAGCTTGGGAGAACCTTCCTTGACCTGCCACTGAGCAACCAGTGGCACAGGACCTCTGGAAGTGTGCAGGACAGGGCTAGAGGCCTGGCCCCATCCCAAGGATGCAATTCTGTTTGGACAGTTCAAAACAATAATAATAACATTTTATTGACATATTTATATAGCAATGATTTATTGATTTAGAAGTGAACTCTGGATTGGGGTGAGGATGTGGTGTAAAAGATACACTCCTGCATGGCTGGCGGAACTGCAGATTGGTGGAACCCTTAGGGAAAGCACTATAGGAACCCACTATACCACACATTGGTATTGATCTGAGAGAACAGTCATTATACCATGGGTTACATGCATACCATGTTCACTGCAGCTGGGTTCACATGAGGCAAACAGGGAACCAGCCTAGCTGTGCATAAACTTATGAATGTTGGGGCTGGGGTTTTGGCTTAGTGTCAGAGTGCTTGCCTAGTACTTGTGATGCACTGGGTAAGATTCTCAGCCCCACATATAAATAAATAAAGGTATTTGTGCAAAATGTTGGAGTAGTAAATATATATTATATTATATATAGTATATATATTTGCATACATAATAGCATGTATGTAGTATATATATAATTGGAATAGTGAAATTATATATATAATTGGAATATATAATGTTCAATATTAGTGACTTTCTAAGAGGTCCAAGTGTCTAATTTTATAATACCTATCATGGTTTCAATAGAAAGAAATCCTTTTACAAATTTAAATTTGTTGATGAGCTTAGAGTACTGAAAAATGTTCTAATTTTGATGGGTTCAATTGTTTCATTTCCTGGGCTCTTTCTGCAAATTGAATTTTAAAAAATGGAAAAATTTGTCCAAATTCATAAGAGGCATTTTATCTTTATTTGAAACACATTGCTAAATATTACTTTCAATAATCATGTTTAAAATTAGAAGATTTATTTTTGTAGTAATAAGTCTTTCATATAAGAAAGAGATGACTACATGAAAATTTGGGGATGATTCTCTGGTTAAACCATTTAAATATTATAAAACCATTATAGATAGTACAAAATTTAAGTTAACTCACTGTAAGACAACAGCCAAAAATGAACAGAAAGGGTTAATCATTTTGATTTAATTAAACTAAGTACTTCAGTTGACTATTTTATTGAATTTCACACAATTTACTCATGTTCAGTTATTAACTTTACTATGTTACTCTCTCTAACATAAGCTGCAATTTAAAATAACATTTAAATTGAGGGCAAACTGATATAACATAGAGAGTTAGTATCATCTTCCTAGGTTAAATGTTTTCCTAAAATCATCATTGCACTATTCTTTATATTTTCTTTCTCCTGTTTGTTGTGTGTTCTAGCATCTGTATTTAATTGTGAGACATCCATTTCATTCTTTATCAACTATGAGTTTAAAGACCACTGTCCACTATTCAGGCATTAGTGAAGATGTGGCGGTTCTTGTTAACTGATGTTCTTTGTCTTTTCTACTTATCCAGTATTGGCTACCTCTGACCTGAGTGTTCCACACAGGAACTGTGATCAAGGCTAATGCTTGACTTACCTGGCAGTTGACTATTTGGGAGACAATATCCACTTTTTTGGCAAGGGAGAATACCATGAATTGAACTCAGGGGCACTCAACCACTGAGCCACATACCCAATACTATTTTGTATTTTATTTAGAGACAATGTCTCCCTGAATTGCTTAGTGCCTTGCTAAGTTGCTGAGGCTGGCTTTGAACTTGAGATCTTTCTGCCTCAACCTACCAAGCCACTGAGATTACAGGTGTGTGCCCCTACTCCCAGCAATAATATCCACTTTGAATGGAAGAGTGCAGACTCAGTGGTATATTTTACAAAGCATGTTCTATAAGCACAAAAGGATCTAATAAACTGGGCATGTTGCTATGGTTATTTTGTGTTAAATTTTTAAAATAAAGTGAACAATTAAGAGAAATGACTTAATAGGACTGAGAGGATGAAAATGAAAAGATAAAAAATGTGATTGACTTGCTTATGACACTGCATAATATCTCAGAACAATGTCAATATACAGAAAGCTGCTGGATGCTTTTATTGAAATTTATTAAAATCTCATGGTGCATAGAAGAAAGGTGGATAGCTGAGACTTCCTCATTGTGCTTTACAATGTATCTGCCAGTGCCAATTTGCCCTCAATCAGTTCTCAAAGTCATACATCTGGATATCCTGCAACAGATTTGCATTAACTGCTATCTCACCCTATTAGTGTCCTACTGGGGGGTTTACTGGAGTACTTACTGATAAGATTCATCAGCCTATGCACTCAAAGTATGCTTGTATTCACTGCTGATATTACTAAACAATGTAGAACCAGGTTGGTAATAAATAAATAAGGAATTAGAAAATGACTTTCAATGATGTATTGAATTGGGGCCAGTAAGAATTTCACATCAATAAGAACTGAATCCAGAAACTGATTTAAAAAAATGAGGATTCAAAAATGATACATAAAATTGAAAAATGTACCATTTTAGAGGTCACTGCAGAAGGCCTAAAATAATCACTATCAGGAAAAGAGTAACACTATGAATAATATAGATACCAAATGACTTAGAGAACTTGAGGAATATTATATACTCACCAGTCACAAAATTTAAACAATGTTGATACAGTCTTTTTAAACCAAAATTTCAAATAGTGACACAAAATAAGATAGAATCCTCCAAATACTGAAGTATTGGCAAATGTCATTAGAGCCATTCCCACAGAAAAAGGGAAAGTATAAGAACAAACAAAACAAAAGCTCATGTCAGGTGACTATACTGGTGAATTGCTCCACAACTTTAAAAATAATCAGTTTGATACACAAATCATTCTAGATGATACATAAAGGGAAAATGTCTCACCTGTTTTATACAGTCTAACATAATCATATACGTGGCAAAAATACTTCTAGAAAGAAAATTACCAGTTAATCTCTTTCAGGAATTGAAGACAAACTTCCTTTAAAAAGCAAGCAAAACAGCAGGGTGTTGAGGACCACACCTATAATCCCAGAAACTCCAGAGGCTGAGGCAGGAGGATCCTGAGTTCAAGCAAGCCTCAGCAAGTTAGTGAGGCCCTAAGCAACTCAGTGAAACCCTGCCTTTCTAAAGTATATAAAAAAACACTAGGGATGTGACTGGTACCAAAAAAGAAAACAAAAAAATCCAAACAAACAAAAACAAAACAAAACAAATTCAAGTCAGTCACAGGGAAACTTCACAACTAAGTTGTCCTAGGAATGAAATGATATGATTGATCATATAAAATATAGTGCAATTCACCCAGTTTTTAAAAAAATGAATGAATTCATGATCATCTTAATAAATATAGAATATAATTTGTAAAATTCAATATAAAAATCTTCCTAAATTATATAAATAAGTAACTTCTTTTGATCTTCTAACAAAATATATCTTCAGGTAAAAAATACATAGTATAAACATAATGATGAAATATGAAGCTAGTCCTCTGTACTTAAGGGAAATATTCCATTATCATTCTTATTCATAATACTAGAATTCTCTCTAAGGCCAAGAATGAAAAAAATGTGTACTGATGAAGAGGAAACTCTAATAATATGTACAGGCAGAGTGATGACATATGTGATTATAGAAAACATCATAAGTACCTAAAGTTTCTAAATTTGCTATAAGCAACATAAATATAGTGATTTACAATTATATTTCATGTATCATCCATAGAAAATTAAATATGTAAAAAGCTATTTATACTCCCACCAGGAAAGAAAACCAGTATGTCAAGAGATGCCTACACTCCAATGGTTCACTGCAGCCTTATTCGCATCAGCCAAGATATAACACTAAAGTGTCCACTGACAAAGGAATTCATTGTGACAATGTGGACACAATGGAATACTAGTTAATGTTCCCAAAGAGGAAAACCTCTCATTAGCAACACCAAGGAAGACTCTGTAGAACATTATGCTGAGTAAAGTAAACCATGCCTACAAAGGTAAGCTCAAATGATCTCACTTATATGTGGAATCTAATGAAGTCAAACTCATATAGGGAGAAAATAACAAAATTGTGGGAGTGAAAGTGAGGTGATAAGTAGTTCATCAAGGTATAATACTTCAGAGAAAGAAGAGCACTAAGTTTTTGAGTCTACTCCATATCAGATAACTATGGACAATAATAATGGCTATTTATTTGCAAATGATTTACTAATTTCAAATTTCTCACCATAAAAATGATAAGTAAAAATGTAGGAATAATGATTAGCTTCACTTAATTAAGAGATGTTGTATAAATGTATCAAAATTTCAAATTATACTCCATAAATGTATGCACTTCTGATTTGCCAATCAAAAACAATAGTGAAAAATTTTACATTTATTGATTTTTTGATTTATTAAGAATATTATTTATTAAAAATCAACATTTATTGTCAGTGAGGAAAAGGTATATTCAACATTGCTGGTAAGACTGCAAATTGATGCAATCATTATGGAAGGCAGTATGGAGATTCTTCAGTGAACCTGCAATGGAACCACCATTTAACCCAGCTGCAAGACTCCTCGGTTTGTACCCAAATGACTTAAAATCAACATACCATAAATGACAAGACCAGATCAATGTTTACACTAGCCCAGCTCAGAAGAGCTGAACTATGGTACCAACCCTGGTGTACTTCAACAGATGAAAGAATAAAGAAAATGTGGTATTTAGCCCAAATGGAATATTACTTAGCATAAAGAATAATTAAATTATGACATTTGCAGGTGAATGAACAGAGTTGGAGAATATAATGTTAAGGGAAATAAGTCAAAGCCAAGGAACCAAAAGCCCAATGTTTTCTTTGATATGTTGACACTAATTCATAATAAAAGTGGGCTAGGAAAAACAGAGGTATATTGCATTGGACAGGGGGGAGTGAAGGCAGGTGAGGTGGAAAGGAGATAGGAAGGATACTAGAATGCATTGGACATTACTACCCTCTGTGCACATGTGAGTACATGACAAGTGTAATTCTACACCACATACAGAAAGAAGAATGAGAGTTATATTCCATTTATGTATGATGTATCAAAGTGCATTCTACTTTCATATATAACTAATTAGAACAAATAAAAAATGAATATATGTAAATACAAGTGAAAGTGCTACAGAATAGAAGTCACAGAGATGAACCCACACATTTATAGTCATTGATCCTTGACAAAGGTGTCAAAATACACCTTGGAGTAAAGATAGCCTTCTAAACAAATGGTACTTGGAACACTGGTTATAATTATGAAGAAGAATGAAACTAGAACCTTGTCTCTTGCTCTGCATGAAAATCAACTTAAAGTAGATAAAAAAGTTTTGCAACTTCTAAAAATCAAAGTAGAATCAATGGTCCAGCATATAGACCCAGGAAACACCTTTCTCCACAGGACCATTCTAAACCTCAGAAAATAATGCCAAGATTAAATAAATGGGATGGCATCAAATTAAAAAATTTCTACATATCAGAGGAAATGATAAAGACTGCAAAGATAAAAACTAATGAATGGGAGAAAATCTTTGCTCGCTATTCTTTTGACACAGGAATAATATCTGGAATATAAAAAGAACTGAAAAATATTTGCACCCAAAAATCAAATAACCCAACTAATAAATGGTCAAATGAATTCAACAGAAGCTTCTCAAGAGGAGAAGTACAAATGGCCAACAAATACATGAATAGATATTCAACCTCACCACACATTGGGGAAATGCAAATCAAAACGACACTCAGATTTCATCTCACACCAGTCAGAATGAAAAGTCTTCATGAACACAAACAAGAACAAATGTACAGATTGTGTAGATAAAGTTACTCTCTTGGTGGGACTGCACATTTATTTATATGATCATTATGGAAATCGGTATGGAAGTTCCTTGGGAAAATAGAACTACCATATGACCCCACTATATCACTCCCTGGTATTGATACTAAAGAACAGTCATTATGCTATGGGGATACATTCATTCCAATGTTTATAGCACCTCAACTTACAACAGGCAAAGGGAGAACCAGCCTAGTTGTCCATAATGAATGAATAGTTAAAGAAAATGTGGAATATATACACAATGGAGATTCATTCACACAGAAAGAAAAATGAAAGTATGTAATTTACAAGAAAATGAATGGAACATGAGACCATAATGTTAAGGAAAATAATCCAAGCCTGCAAGTCATGCAGGGACACCATGAAAATCAAAGGCAGATCAATAAAGTACACAAAGGGGACCAGGGAAGGTATACGGGGAGGGAAAAAGGAAATACTGGGAACTGACAGTTGCAAATTTTATTTTCATATTGTGTGTATATCCAAATGTGTAGTAATAAATTCCATCATTTTGCACAACAACAATGCACCAAAAACAAATATGGAAAAAAATACAGTTATGTATCATTGAAACAAATATCAAAGATGCATTTGATGATCAAGGTCAGAGTTAATGGAGTTATTCTGTCCAGCAAATATAAAAAGTCTATTATAAACAGCAACCCAATTAACATGGCAAGAATTGCAACAGACCAGGATTATTATCTGCAACATAATGTCAGGAATCACACTGAAATATATAATGGCATTTCAATGGCACTTTTTAGTAGGCTGCGATAGTTTCATTGACAAAATCTAACAAACGCTTAAAGAACAAGATATCAGAATTCTGTGCAAACATTTCCAGAAAATTAAAGAGGTGTGAAAACTTCTCATATCTCATATCTGAATTACAATGTTAATCCAAATGTTTGTAAGATAATGTAAGAAATATACAGATCAACATCCAAATGAGAAAGGAAAGAATTCTCAACAAAATTTAGGAATAACAATATCAATAGTGGATACAAAAATGCATCAGAACAAATGGGAATTTAGCCCAGAATAGAAAGTTGCTTTAACATTTGAAAAATCAGTCAAAATCATTCAGTTCTCAGGAGAACTTTACCAAAGAAAACCAACAAATAATCTCCACAGCGTAACAAACTGACCTGCCAACAATCTTATGCCCAAATCATAATTTAAAACTCTTGGCATACAAAACTTGGAACCTTTAGAGTCAGATCCCACCCTCAAGAGAACACCTCTAACAGCATATTTTCTGCTGAAGAGAAAGACATTTTCCCCATCAGCTCAGGAAAAAGCTAAGCTATCTACTCTACTTCTCTTCAACCCTTCACTTTAGGGATTAGCCAATGCAAATAATAAAGGCAAATATGTTTGAAAACAGATATACAAAACATAATTGTCCCCATAGGAAATTTTCAGCATTCCACAGAAACTCATACAATCGATGTGTGCTTTTTAATAGTCAAAGATGTCTGATGGCTATAGATAACCTCATTTTATTCTTATTCAGAGGCAATCAAATTCACAAATTAAAATGAAAACACCTCTTAGAATAAATAATATGCAGGAATCCACTGATGAAAGATGTGAATGATTTATGTAATAAAAACCATAAATGTTCCTCATATTACACAAATACCTGAATATATTGAGATATATGCCATAGTGAAGTGTCAAAGTCCTTTTCTTACAAAATGCAATTTTTAAAATCTACACAATGCTGTACTCTTAACATTCTTTGTATGTATGTCATCATCCAGAAACACTAGATATTTCAAATAAGGAAGTCAGTTTGGCCACTATGTACATGGAACTGTAAAATAACTTACCCATCAGGAGTCTGGTAGAAGACCTCTTCCTCCTCCTCACAGTCTTGTTCTCCTTGTCCTCTTCTTTTCAAGGTTAGGGGAAAGCGGAGATCAGGGTGTTCTTCTATGATAGGCATGGACCTTCTCCAAATGGGCAGTAAATCTTCCAAAAGACTTGGGCATTTGCAACAGGCAAAGGTGGCGAGTCCCTCTGGCCTTACTCTTTTGTGCAGAACCAAGACCATGCACCATAGACAGGGACTTCCTCACCTTCAAGGAGCAGTAAAGGCCTTTGCCTATGGTTATGGGCCAATGTGGGTGAGCAGAATCTAGGTGTGGGGGCTCTGCTGTCTCCCGCTGACTGAATGCCTGGGCAGGGGCTGCCACTCTTCTCAGCACAAGTCCTGGGTGGCAGCTTTGCCTAGTGAAACAGGATTAGGTTGGAGAACAAGCACCCCGCAAGGTCTGGGTCCCAAAGGTCATAGTGACTGCCACCATCAGGTTGCCCAAGCCGGGCAGAACTTCCTTGACCAGCAGTGTGCAGCTGCACAAGGCATCTGGGCACTCACAGGTCAGGGATCAGTGCCTGGCCCTACCCCCAGAATTTACGTGACTCTGATTCGTCAATCAGAAACAATCACAATACAGTTTTATTGCTTACTTTTATACAGCAATAATTTCATTGATTTGAAAATAAATGAGGCATGGTGGTAACATTGTGGTGGAAAAGTACACTCCTGCACACCTGAAGGGACTTCAAATAGGTGCAGTCATTACAGAAAATAGTATGGAGATTCCCCGGAAACCTTGCGATGGAACCACCATTTGGCCCAGCTACACCACTCCTCCATTTAGACCCAAAAGACTTAAAATCAGCATAGTACAGTGCCACAGCCACATCAATGTGTACAGCAGTTCCACAAGAACTAAATCAGGGAATCAACTGAGGCGTCCTTCAACAGGTCAATGGATGAAGAGAATGTGGTATAAATACACAATACCATATTATTCAGCTTTCAAGGATAATTAATTTATGGCATTTGCAATTAAATGGATAGAGCTGGGAATATCATGCTAAGAGAAATAAATCAAGTCAAAGAACATATGCCGAAGCTAACTGACAATGAAGGAGGGCAGGTAGGGGAGAAAGGAGGTCCTTAGCATTAGACAGAGGAGAGCGAAAGAAGAGGAGGTGAATAGAAGTAGGAAAGATACTAGAATGCCTAAGACTTTATTACCCTAGGTGCATATATGATTATATGACTGGTGTAATTCTACATCATGGACTACCAGAAGTATGAGAAGTTATACTCCATTTATGTATGATATGTCAAAGTGCAATCTACTGCTGTGTATAACTAACTACAAAATAACAAATAATGAAAATCAATATAGATTTGAAATTCCATGTAAAAGGGGGGCAGAATAGAAGACACAGACAAACCCACACCTTTACAGTCATCTGATCCTTGAGAGAGGTGCCAAAATACACACTGGGGTGGAGATAGCCTTCTAAATAAAAGGTGCTTAAAAACTGGTTCTCTCTATGCAGAAGAATGAAACTGGAACCTTATTTCTCACCCTGCACAAAAAGCAACTCAAGCTGGATCAATGATCTAAGAATTAGAGGAAAAATGATGCAACTTCTAAAGAATAACGTAGAGTCAACACTCCAGCCTAAGACCCAGGCAACACCTTTCTCCATAGGACCCCTAAACCTCAGGAAATCTGCCAAGATTTAACAAATGAAATGGCATCAAATTAAAAACCTTAGTCACAACTGAGGAAATGATTAAGAATGTGAAGTAAAAACCTAGAAAATGAGAGAAAAACTTAGCTAGCTATTCTTCTGACCAAGGATAAATATCTTCAATACAAAGGTCCTGAAAAAAATGTTACAGCCCAAAATCAAATAACCCAATTAATAACTGACCAAATGAATTAAACAGAAACTTCTCAAAGGAAACAGAGTGAGGGAACATGGCCTCATTTTTAAAGTTACTGCGTGTTGAGTAGAGGGCTCAGAGAATATCCTAAGATTAGTCACACCTCTGTGATGAAGAAATCATCTTTTCAGAAATGTTTCTTTTTTTCCCTGTTCACCAAATTTATTTATTTAGTTAGTTTTTATTTTTTACAGACTGCATTTTGATTCATTGTACACAAATGGGGAACATCATTTTGTTTCTATAGTTGTGCATTTAGAATTTGCTTATCCACTTCATAGAGTTGGGGTAAGTATTGTACTTACATCTTATTTTCTAGGCAATTAAAGGATTTGATAGAGAATGATTATCATCCAAAAGAAAATCTTAGTTTTTAAAAAAAAAAGTTATTTAAACATCAGACAATGTATATGATTGCATGCTTCTCTAGAGAGTTGTAGTGAGGATCATACTTTATTTCTAGGGAGTTACAAGATTGATTATGGAATAGTTATTTTTCTTAAGAGTTCCTGGGTTTTTTCCCCAAAAAACTTTAATGTCATGTAAAGGTTATATTAGAAGAAAGTAGAAGACTCTTGTGTTAAATTCATTTCAGGAAAGTAAAAATTTAAAAACCCAAGTGTTGAGTACAGGGTTCATAACCCAGCTTCTGCTCAGACAGTGTTACAAAGAAAGTGCTATCCTGATTGTATGCCTCTGTATCTGTCTTGCCCTCCTCTCCTTGACCAGAGTGTGGGGGTTTTCAACATTTCATGACAGAGAGAGAGCAATATTCATGGGGAAGGAAGTTTGTACTGGGACAGTATTCTCCTATGAAAACCCACATGTCCTTTCTTATAGTAGATACATCCTTGCCTTCAGAAATAATGGTTGCTTTCTCTCAAAATTTTCTCTGGTTCCCATGACCAGGCACTCCATGCTGTCCAGAAGAGCTGTAACAGTCCAGTTCTGCTACATGATCAACCCTCCTACCACTCTTTCTGGACATTCCTCTCTAAATTCATATATCCAATTATTCAATTCTATCCCATCTACCCTCTCCTGCCAGCTCCTCATCCTGCATTCTTATTTTAGAGTGTTATTTTTCTTTCTTTGTAGGTGCCATCTCACATTTTTTTTCAGAAAGTAAATACTGGCATAAATAATTTCAAACCTTTTTTAAAAATAATCCTAAAAACTATACAGGATAGGATATTACCTTTTACTTCTTCCAAACTACATAAACTAAACCTTTCTATAAAGAGAGGATGCCTGCTAAAAAAAACAGAAAGCCAAAAATTCAGTTATCCTGATACAGTGAATGTATCATACCTGGATTTATGTATTTATTTTAGAATCATTCAGAAATCAGAATTCAGTTTTTAGAAGAAAGAAAATAATCTAGGGCTGACTTGTCACGTGATGAGAGGTTTTCTGAATGTAGCATCAGAGTGACTTCTTTGAGTAACTCAAGACAGATGTCCATGGAATCAAGCAGGCCCTCTGAGCAAGTGTGGGTCACACTCTCCTCTCCCCAGAGCTGTGGGAGTGCTATTGCCAGGAGATGCTGGCACAAGGTGGGGTCAAGGAGCCCATGCTGATGGTTCAAGGTAAAACAAAACCAAGAGTAGAAACTTTTCTTTGTGTGTGTTTTGTTTCTTTTTAAACATTTTATGAGTTATACATTTTGGTGTCCACTTTCAGAATGTTGCTGAGATACTAATAGAAAATTATTAAATTAGTTCTAAATTCTCATAAAACATGCTCATAGATTTTGATAGGTTACAATGTGCATTTTTTATTGTTTTCTGTACAGAGAACTCATTTGCTTCTTCATTTTTCTTCTGAGATATGCCAAAGCTTCAAGATAGATGTTTTTACCTACTGAAAAATAAAACCTAATTAAATAATCTTTTTTTGTGATGTTGTTTTACTATAAACTTTGAGTAGTTTTTTTTTAAATATAATTGTTTTTACAGAAAATTTAACTGTAAATTGAAGTGGCCATCATAATTTTTTATGGAATGTTTGCACAAATATTTCTAACAAGATCCAAGTATTATCAAACACTCTCAATATATTAACAAACATTTACAGTTGAACCTTCTGAATATTGGGCAAAATTGCATTTAGGAAATAACTCCAAATACTGGGGAAGTGTAAGTTTTATTGTAGCAATGGAGGGAGTCCTGGTAGTAATTGGTCTAACTTAAACGTGTCCTGGCCTACCTATGTTGAATCTAATGACTATTACCCTTTTTAGCATTCCTCCTGATCCTTGACTTCAACTGTTCACTTATACATCAAATATTTATTGAGGACTGATAAAATGCCAGGTAAAATTATAAGTACAAGAGGTGAAATACTGAGAGACATGTACATAGAATATCCTGCTTTTGTGGAGCTTGCATTTATTCAGTCAGCTTTTTCAAGTGTGACAGGTATTCCTCCAGGTTCCATGGGTTCAACACCATAGCAGGTTTATGGAACAAATCTGTCCACCCAGTGATCCCACAGCTCCAAGTCACCATTAGTGGACTATGCCTTGGAATTGTCATCTTTTGATAATAGTGTACATTGATGCTTATGGGCCTTTATTGAACTTTACTACAGCCAGAACTGGTTTGATTGGTCTTGCTATGTTGCATGGACTGGCCTCCATCTCCTGCCTCACTCTCTTGAGTAGCTGGGATGATATGTGCATGCCACCATACCAAGCTAGAATTGATTTAGATGATTTTAATGTATTGGCTAATTTAATCTCAGTAACTCTTTAAGGTAGAAATTATCATTATCCCCATCTACAGATGATTGAGGTTGTCAGGTCCCCGACCTGTGCAGAAGGCAGCAAATAGAAGAATCAGATTTCAAACCTGGTACTTCTGGCAGCAGAGACCAAGCTTGTATGTAGCCTAGGAAAAGGACACCTAGTCAAAGGACTATGCTATGAACTCAAGAAAAGGTGAAAAAAATTGGCTAATAATAGTAAGCAACTAATTTTTAATATTGTATGTTTTTAACTGATGGTTTGCAGTACTGTGTAGATGGCCCTCCATGTACTGAGAATGGAAGAGGTGCACCTGAATTTCTTCCTCTTGGAGATAGATAGTTCCTGTTAGTGTGACCTCTGGAAGCCCTGCTTAACTTGTACTTTTTGAGACCAGACTCTAAGTGCTGTCCACATATAAATATTAATTTTCATGTGGTTCCATCAAAAGAAAAAAATAATTTCTTTCCACATTTTATCTTTTGACTAGTATATTTTTCTGCTCTGCTCTTGACAATGGTGCAGCTACTTTGCTAAAAATTCTATTCTTTATCCAGAACATTTTTGTGTTAAGAAATTTAATATATTTTGCACTAAAATTCACACTCTTGAGAAAAATAAGTCAGTTCAGACTAGAGGTGCTGAAGTATTCAGATTCTAATTAATACCAAAATAGAATAATTTTTCTCTCATACTTTAATATTTTTCCTCATGTTGTTCTGTCAGATCTCATTAATCTACATGATTGTTGCATGCCAAAGATGAATGGGAGTACCTGAAAAGATGTTATGCTTACTATCACTCTCTAGGGTTGGATTTATAAGACAAGGCCTGCAGTAGCATCTCATTTTTATTTATGCCACTAGTTTATACCCCAAAATGGAATAGCTTAGTTGATGGTTCACAGCCTCAACTTTGGGGTCTTCCTAGGAGTGATTGGTAAAGTTACTGAGATTTGTGATATAAAAGCACATTCAATGTAGTTGGCATCACTCTTTTATGAAAATGTAACTTTTCATGAGTGTTTTATGTATTTTAACTAATTACTAGATAAATATAAAAAAATTGCATTAAGTAGCAAAAGGCAAAAGAATATCTATCTTCAAATTATGTACCTCCTGACCAAATCACAGCTGTGTTTACCTTCCCCATCAAGACTTTGGTTTCAAATGAACTCCAAGCCATTTCTTAGTGTCCCAGTGTCTACCAATGTGCTTGCAGTCTTTGAATGATATCTATCTGAGAAATGAAATAGTGGCAGCTTTTGATCTTTGAATAATTAATACTGCATAGGTACTTATTTAGATTACTTAACTTTGCCTGAGTGAATCATCCCTTGGGATGATCATTCACTGAATTCCTCTGCAGTTTCAGTCCCTACTGACAACTTCAGTGGTCAGAACCCCATCTAAAGGGAGTCTCAGAGAAAAGAGGATTCCTTCATTTCTTTTCCCCTCATTTGCTCCACATTCATCAGTTAAAGGCCACTGTTAGGCAACCCCATCTCTACTCTCTAACTTCAGGACACAAGGATTGTATTTAGCAGTTCCTTTTGCCTAACTCCATACAGAGGGATCTACATAGGAAGTAGCAGGGCCCTAACTTAAAGAGTATGCATCTCTTTTTTCTTTTCAACACCCTAAATACCACTTGAAGAAAACAGGATAGTGGTTAAAAGAGTATTTCCTTCTCAGAGAAGAAAAGCATAGTGGAATAGAACTGGATTTGCAGTTAATAGTTCTGCCACTCTAGGAGGATCTGTAGAAGGTATCATGTGAATTGATTCCAAAACACTTGCGGATCTGCTTTGTTATCAGCCCATGTCTGAAATGGTGTGTGTGTGTGTACACATGTGCACCAATTACAGACAGTAGGACATTATCAAGTTTTAAACACATTCATAGATTATATAAAGATTTGTATCATAAGAATGATATTTGGTTATTCTCCCCCTGAACCAATGTGGCATTGCCCAATTAAAACCAACCTTCTTGTTGCTGAGCACTCTGGGTGAGGTTTGGCACTCTGTTTATTTGTCAACATGAAGGTTTCTGCTGTTTCTTCATACCTCACAGTGTTTCTCAGCTTGTGTTACGAATCACATTTCTTAGTAATAAAAGAACTGAATTTTTTTTGCTTAAAACTGTGATATGACATTTGCATTCATTTTGCCATTTTATAAAATATAAACTGGATTTTTTTTAAATTGTGCTGTGATGAGCTTGATTTGAAGTTCAGTTTCCACTCCAATCATCTTAGAAAATATATAGATTTTAGAAAAATAAACATGCCTTAAGATTTGTTGAGTAGAAAGAAAGTCATATTTTGGTGTTATTAGGAAGCAGAGTTGTTTTCTTATTACAAATAGAAGAGTGGAATTATATGACTATTCAGGCTAGAAACTATATATGCCTTTCTCTGTAAATTATTTTATTTTAGCTTTTTGTGTTTTACAACATTGAAAATTCTTATGTGTGGCCCTTGCTCTTTTCAAGGTTTAGATTTATCTTTCAATAACAAGAAAAAGAAAAATATATATATATATATTAAAAACTTGTCTTGAAGCAGGTTCTCTCTGCTGATACCTAATTAAATTCCCTGTGACATTGGTCCCCATTTTTGTAAATGAAGAAATATTGTCAGGGTTCATACTCTTTCCACTGGTGCCTTGCCCATGGGAATTCTGACTTGAAATTGACCTAATGTGGAGCAAATGAGAGACCCAAGGGACTTGACCCTTGAGCCTCATAGTTCCCTAATGATCCTCAAGTTTTTTGTGTTATTGTTGAAATTTTGCAACCTAACTCTTCTCATTGCCAGGAGAAAGACCTGACTGATGAACCTCAGATCAAGAATAAAATCTCAGTTTCCTATGTGCTCCTTTAGAATTTTATGGCAAAGCTAGTCAATGGATTTCTTTCTTTAATTTAATTTCATTTTTTGATTTACCATAAACAAATGGGGTACAACTTTTCATTTCTCTAGTTGTACAAAATGTAGAGTCACAACATTTGTGTAATCATACATGTGCATAGGGTAATGATGTTTGTCTCATTCCATTATTTTTCTTCCCCCATCTCCTCCCCATCCCTAATTTCCTACACAATCCAACATTCCTCCATTCTTCCCTTATTCTCTGCCCTGCTATGTGGCATCCACTTATCAAAAAAACATCTGGCCTTTCATTTTTTTGGGATTGGCTTATTTCACTTAGCATGATATTATCCAAGTCCATCCACTTAATTGCAAATACCATATTTTATTCATCTTTATGGCTGAATAATATTCCACTGTGTATATATATCAGTTTCTTTCCATTCATCTATTGAAGAACATCTAGGTTGGTTCCACAATCTAGCTATTGTGAATTGAGCTTCTATGAATATTGCTGTGGCCACATCACTGTAGTATGCTGATTCTAATTACTTTGGGTATAGGTCAAGTAGTGGGATAGCTGGGTCAAATGGTGGTTCCATTCCAAGTTTTCTGAGGAATCTCCATACTGCTTTTCAGCATGGCTGCACCAATTTGCAACCCCACAAGCAATGTATCCTCTCCAACACCTATCATTGCTTGTACTCTTGATAATCACCATTCTAACTGGGGTGAGATGAAATCAGTGTAGTTTTGATTTGCATTTCTCTAATTACTAGAGATGTTGAACTTTTTTTCATATATTTTTTGATCATCTGTGGATCTTCTGTGAAGTGTCTGCTCAGTTCCTTAGCCCATTTATTGATTGGGTTATTTGTATTTTTGGTGTAAAGTTTTTTATATTCTTTATAAATTCTGGAGATTAGTGTTTTATCTGAAGTGCATGTGGTAAAGATTTTCTCCCATTCTGTAGGCTCACTCTTCATATGGTTGATTGTTTTCTTTGCTGAGAAGAAGCTTTTTAGTTTGAATCCATCCCATTGATTGATTCTTGCTTTTATTTCTTATGCTCTGGGGATCTTGTTAAAGTTGTGTGGCCCTAAGCCAACATGATGAAGATTTGGGTCTACTTTTTATTCTATTTGGTGTAGCACCTCTGGTCTAATTCCTAGGTCCTTTGAATTGAGTTTTGTGCAGGGTGAGAAATAGAAATTTAATTTCATTTTGCTGCATATGGATTTCCAGTTTTCCCAGCACTATTTGTTCAAGAGGCTGTCTTTTCTCCATGTTATGCTTTTGGAAACTGTCTAGCATGAGGTAACTGTTTATGTGAGTTTGTCTTTGTGTCTTCTATTCCATACCATTGGTCTACGTGTCTGTTTTGGTGCCCATATCATGCTGTTTTGGTTATAATTTCTTTGCAGTATAATTTAAGCTCTGTTATTATAATTTCTCCTGCTTCTCTCTTCCTGCTCAGGATTGCTTTTGCTATTCTGGGTCTCTTATTTTTCCAAATGAATTTTATGAATGCTTTCTCATTTTCTATGAGCTACATCATTGGGATTTTAATTGAAATTGCATTGAATCTGTATAGCGCTTTTGGTAGTATGGCCATTTTGACAATATTAATTCTGCCTGTCCAAGAACCTGAGAGATCTTTCCATCTTCTAAGATTTTCTTTAATTTCTTTCATGTTCTGTAATTTTCATCATAGATTTCTTTCACCTCTTTTGTTAGATTGATTCCCAAGTAGTTTATTTTATTTGTTTGTTTTATTTTATTACTAATTTTTTGCTAGCCAATAGATTTCTAACTCTGTGATCCGGGAAAGATTCTCACCACATCCCATGTTTCAGGGTTCTGCCTCTGACTGCAATGCCTCATTGCTTTTGGTTACTTCTTAGTTTATCTTTATAGCAACTTTGTATATCAGATGAGTAAATCTGGGTATGAGAGCTTTTCAGTGACTTATATTACATAGTATAATTTCCAGAAGTGTGTGTTCTCTAAGACAGGGACCTGGAAGAAAGCCAATGACTTGAATGTGATGTAAAATTTACACTTGATTGGTTTTGAAGTGTATAGAACTCAGTATTAAAACTCAGTAAGTAATTAAACTTACTAAATTCTGAATCATCCAAGTAAAAGAAAACTAGAAAATTCAGTTTTCTAACATCATTCCAATTGGATAATAACATCTCAGGGGCAAAAAATTCTTGGGAAATATATCTGGGCCAAATCTCTAAGCTAAGTATTGGTTAAAGATTAAAAATGCTTTAAAATCAAAAATAGCTTCATGGCACATATAGTACACAGTGCTTTATGAAATGTCCTTACAGTCATGTTAAAAAGTCAAACTCTTATCATAAAAAGTCAGAGCATTTGATTTGAATATGTGTCCTTGTCCCTCCTGGTGTCTGCAAATAATGTGATGCTCATCTTTCCTCTGGTTGTAGGTATGCTTCAGAAGTGTCCTTCTATTGATGACTTTGTGGATGCCCTTGTTTCTGACTTAGATCTGGATCAGAAATTTGGATCTGAACTTTGAAACTTTCCTCATGAATTCTGAATAATGGAAATGCCTTGGATCTCTTCAATCAAAGTCATGTCAGTAATAACTGTCTTACAAATGCTATTACTGTGAGAACTCATTTATGATTTCAGTATTCACTTACATAATAACTCCTTAAACTGTAATAACAAACCTTAAACCTATGGAACTTTAAATAAATAACTTGTTTGAATTATATTGGCTCTTCACCTGTTTTGGCAAATTTTGGAACATGGTAATCTATTCAGCAAACTAGTAAAGACTACACTTCCACATGGAGTTGTTAAATGTGAAAGTTCAGTCTCTGCCTTGATTTAGTTGTTGTTCTTTAGATGGTTATATTACAGACTAAGTTAAGAGCAAAATTAGTTTGGTTTAGGACATAGGTTCAAGCAGTCTTCTGATGGATAACACATAGTTTTTAGAGAATAATTACCATTTCTTTATTTTTTGTATTGTAAACAAATGGGATACATGTTGTTTCTCTATTTGTACATGGAGTCCAGGCATACCATTTGTGTAATCATAAATTTACCTAGGGTAATGTTTGATTCATTCTGTTATTTTTTTCCATTCCCCCCACCCTTCTCTCCCCTCTTTTCCCTCTATACAGTCCTTCCTTCCTCCATTCTTACCACCCTCCTTAACCCTAATCCTAAACCTAACCCTAACACTAACCCCTCCCACCCCCAATTATATGTCCTCATCTGCTTATCAGCAAGATCATTCCTCCTTTAGTTTTTGAGATTGGCTTATCTCATTTAGCATGATATTCTCCAATTTCATCCATTTGCCTGCAAATGCCATAATTTTATCATTCTTTATGGTGGAGTAATATTCCATTGTATATATAGGCCACAGTTTCTTTATCTATTCATCAATTGAAGGACATATAGGTTGGTTCCAAAATCTGGCTACGGTGAATTGAGCAGCAATGAACATTGATGTGGTTGTATCTCTGTAGTATGCTGATTTTAGTCCTTTGGGTATAGACCAAGGAGTGGGATAGCTAGTTAAATGGTGGTTCCATTCCAAACTTTCTGAGGAATCTCCATACTGCTTTCCAGAGTGGCTGCACTAATTTGCAATCCCACCAGCAATGTATGAGTGAACCTTTTTCCCCACATCCTCGCCAACAACTATTGTTGCTTGTGTTTTTGATAATCGCTATTCTAATTGGGGTGAGATGGAATCTTAGGGTACTTTTGATCTGCATTTCTCTTATTACTAGAGATGTTGAACTTTTTTTCATATATCTGTTGATTGCTTGTACATCTTTCTTCTGTGAAGTGTCTGTTCATTTCCTTAGCCCATTGTTGATTGGATTATTTGTATTCTTGGTATAGAGTTTTTTGAGTTCTTTATAGATTCTGGAAATTAGTGCTCTATCTGAAATATGAGTGGCAAAGATATTCTCCCACTCTGTAGACTCTCTCTTCACATTACTGATAGTTTCCTTTGCTGAGAGAAAGCTTTTTAGTTTGAATCTGTCCCAGTTGTTGATTCTTGCTTTTATTTCTTGTGCTATGGAAGTCCTGTAAAGGGAGTCTGATCCTAAGCCAACAAGTTAACCCTAATCCTAAACCTAACCCTAACCCTAATGTCCCTCCCACCCCCAATTATATGTCCTTTAGTTTTTTGAGATTGGCTTATCTCACTTAGCATGATATTCTCTGATTTCATCCATTTGCCTGCAAATGCCATAATTTTATCATTATTTTTGGCAGAGTAATATGACAGCAGATGGTGATTATGCAAGTTGGAAAGGCACATCTTCTGAATTACAGAACTACTGAGAATGAAGCTGGGAAAGTCAGTACCACAGGAATCCCAGAAATAAGTTCTCATGTATTCCTGTGTTCCCAAACCAGCACTAGCATTTTGTAGGTGATCCCATGAATAAATGCTATACAATGAATTTTAAGAAAATTTTTGAGCAGGAAAGAACAAAATGAGTGCAGCACTTAAAAGGGGAATCCTTGATGGTTACACAACACTGTAAATACCCTTAATGCAACTGAACTATGTACTTTTAAAGGGCACAAAATGGAAACTTTGATGAGTTTAGTGCACAATATTAAAGGAAAGTTCTGAATTTTAGGCCAAAAAAGTAAAAAGAGTCAATACATTCTACTTTTTTTGAAAGGTAAAACATAAATAAAATTATGAACCCACATGTCCCAAATTGGGCTTTGCTGAATACTTCTCAAGAACTGTTACTTAGTGTCCCATAAACCCAGAAGGCTCCTGTTGTTAAATACCTTTGTGAAATGCACCAAAGCCTTGAAATCTCCCTGCACATATTGGCACACTTAAGACTGCTGAACATATTCAGCATTGCATGCATGAGCAAATACTTCCCCAATGTATCTGAGTACAGGACCCAGTCCCTTTTTGGAGTATCTACTGACATTTTTCACAAGACTGGGGAATAACTGCTGAAAGCGTTCAGCTAAAAGTAACAGACTTACCCACAAAGAAAAAAAAATTGTGGTCATTCCAGAATACAACTGGTTATTACCATTAAGCACCAAGGGAAAATGAAAGAAGTTTGGAGAGGAAAAGACAGTTATGCAAAGTAACCTTGTCAGGTAATAAGAAGGCACAAGAAGCACCTAAACTTTAAAAATTACTGAAAGACATCTACAAAGTATTCCATCCAACAGTTGTGGAACACAGATTCTTTTCATCAACACATAAAACTTTTCCAAAAATAAATCATATTTTAGTCCATAAAGCAAATCTTAACAAATAAAAAATCAGAGCAGTTTCTTATAGCTTATTGAATCATGACAGAATGTCACAACATCAACAGCAAGAGAAACTAAGGAATTATAGAAACACATGTAGATTGATGCAAACACATGTAGATTGAACAATATACTTCTGGTATTTTTGGTTTTTTTATTCTTATTTTTTAGTTGTCAATGGATCTTTTATTTTATTTATTTATTTATTGTGGCACTGAGGATCAAACCCAGGGCCAAGCAAGTGCTCTACCACTGAGCCACAACTCTGGCCCTGAACAATATACTTTTGAATGAACAGTAGATCATTGAAAAGATCAGGGGAGGGGGAACTAAACAATTCTTAGAATCAAATGAAAATGGAAACATAATATACCACAACCAGTGGGACACAGCAAGAGCAGTACTAAAAGGGAAGCTTATAGCTAGGGGTGCCTTAAAAGAGAGAGAGAAGATCCCAAATAAATAGAACCGTGATGTGTCTCAAGGTGTTAGATAAGCAAGAACAATCCAATTCCCAGATCAGTAGAAGGAAAGAAATAATAAAGATCAGAGCAGAAGTAATGGAATAGAAACTAGAAAAACAAAGCAAATCATCAGAGAAAAAGTTCATTCTTTGAAAAGACAAACAAAATTGACAAACCATTAGCCCCTTAGCCAAACTAACCAAAAGAGAGAGAGAGAGAGAGAGACAGAGAGATAATTCCAAATAAATAAAATTAGAGATAAAAAAGGGTATATTACAACACATACTACCAAAATCCATAGGCTCATTAGGGAATACTTTGAAAAATTATATGCCAACAAATTGGAAAATCTAGAAGAAATGGACACATTTCTAGATGAGTATGGTCTACTGTGATTGAATCAACAAAATACAAAATTCCCATGCTTTTTCAGGCTTCTATGTGTACACCCAGACAGGACCCTGGAGTACTGACTGGCCACATGACCCACCCCAGTCACCTGTCCTTCTACAGTGTGCCATCTTCCTGCTTAAGGCATCAGTGCCCATGAACAGAAGTGAATTAAAAGATGACATGATGTTCCCTATTAGACATGGAGAGATAAGGAATTGAATCAGAGAAGGGCAGAGGTGAAGGAGTAGAGAGTAGAGGCAGAAACCTTCTGGATTATGTATCATTGAACTAGGAATTAGAGGTATGATGATGGCAAGGTGGGAATGGGAACCAGGTATAAAATCATGATTGGGCATCAGAGATCTCCTTTAAAGTTGATACGGTGCTTCATCTGCATCTTTTGAACTGTCATCCAGGTATAGTCCTCTACTTAGTCTATTAAAAATCACAAAGGACTCATTCTGATGTCTTGATGAAATTCAGATGCATTAGACCATAACAATCCCTTGGTCTGAGGTTGATTGCAGATCCATAGGTACTGTGCTTATCAACCTGCAACCATTTTATCCTCAGGCAATACTTTGGGTAAAGTGATCACCCATAGAGTGACACCTCTCCCAGAGTGTTAGCACATACCTGATTTCTCAGCTACTCAGGAAGCTGAGGTAGGGGATCATTTGAGCCCAGGAGTTCAAGCCCAGCCTGGGAAACATAAAGGGGTTCATTTCAAAACACAAAATAATAAACAAAAACATCTCTTAAGCACATGCAGTCATGGGGTATAAAATGTCAGTTGGGGCACTTCCTAGAAGAAATCAGCCTTAAGTAAAACTTGGAAATAAATGACAGGTATGAATTGGAAGAATAACTCAAAAGAGAGCTCATAATATCTGTGGTTAATTTATCTTGGCAATGTGAAGCTCTAACTTCCTACAGGAAGTCCTCATGTTGTAATATAAAATAACAGAGGATTCAGAAACATAAAGGTATCTATCCAGAGGTCCAGGATATGTAAATATGTCCACTGCATAAATATAAAGATCACTTGACTTTGAGAGATCCAAAGTACTGAACAGAATGTTGTATACATTTTCCCTTCCAAAATACACACAGCTGAAGGTAGTGGTACATGCCTATAAGTCCAGCTGCTTGGGAGACTAGTGTCAAGTAGTCTGAGCAGCCTGGGCATCAAAACAAGATCTCATCTCAAAAAAAAAAAAAAAAAGCATTTGGTTTTCCAGGATGCCATGTGAGTTGAAAAGTGGAATATCATTTTTAGAAACTTTTTCAAATGGTCTACATTACCTGCATGTCTCAAAGATAAATCACATTCAACTTCCAAAATCAAACTCATCTTCCATCCCAAATACTCCTAAGTTCCCTAAGTTCCTCTCTTGATCAATAGCATAGCCATCTTCCAAGTTGCTCAAGTGGAAACCCTATAAAGGGCTGACTCATTCTTCACCCTTGTACTTGGTACTTACCTTCCCTGTTATACCTAATGTGTTCATTATGTATCTGTAATTATGTATTTGTTCATTATGTATGTATATGTATATGTTCATTATGCATTATGTATATGTAATTATGTACATGTTCATTAAGTATCTGTAATCCAGGGAACATATCCAGGGAACATATCTCATTGAGGATTCATTTTTGCCAAACTCAATTGCCAGATATGTATAAGAAAATCAATAAAGGCCTCCAGTGTAGTCTGGGTAAGAAGCGATGAAGGTCCTTGGTAGTAAAAGGAGAAATCATCACAGGAAAATCTGTCTAGCAGGCTTAACACAGAAGAAATTGCACATTTGGATTCAGAATCCCCTGGAAACTTAAAAACTGTATCAGATGACTTCTGTGAGTGAGACCCTGGTTTGGAACCCCAGCATCACAATAAATAAAAACAGAAAAGCAAAAAATCTCCATCAGATCTAGTTATCATTTAAAGTAACTGAGGTAAGTTTGAATTTTTTTCTATTTACCCCTATCACTGCTTTAAGATGAACCTACAAAAACTATGTGATGGTTAGTTCTATGTGTCAACTTGACTGGACCTCAAGAGTACCCAGATCAAATGTTGTTTCTGGGTGTCTCCATGAGGATGTGTCACAATAAGATCAGTGTTTGAATCAGGGGACTCAGTAAAGCAGATGGGCCTCCCCAACATAAATAGGCCTGATCCAATCTGTTGAGGGCTTAAAGAGAGCAAAGAATGGAAGAAGGAAGAATTCTTCCTTTTTGCTTCCTGTCCACCTGCTAAGCTTGGACATCTGTCTTCACCTGCTCTCAGACTGATACCAGCTCCCCTAGTTTTTGAGCCTTTTGACACAGACTGGAATTGCATCATGAATTTCCTGGGTCTATAGCTGGTGGATGGCAGATGTGGAACTTCTTGGCTTCCATGATCACATAGCCAATTCCTCATAATAAATTTCTTCATAGCTGTGTGTGTGTGTGTGTGTGTGTGTGTGTGTGTGTGTATGTGTGTGTGTGTGCATGTGCATACATGTGCATATGTGTATCTTCTGGTATATGTCCTACTTTTCTGGAGAATTGACTGATACAAACTATGAAGAAAGTGCCATGCTGTTTGGAATTTACAAAGAAGGAATCAAGGGGAGACCAAGGAAATGACCAAATCAGCCACAACCAAGAAACCCTAACACAGCGGTATATTTGCATTAGGATCTGTATAGAAACTTGTTTTGACCTATTGCAACTGTTGCTTTCTGTTCCAACATACTTTATATGAATTCTTGCAGAGAAGGCACACCTGCCAGGAGGGAGCTTTTTGTGGTAAAGCCCAGATCTCTGACTCAAATCCAAATATCCTGTTAGTTCATTGGGCAGGAAGATTGGAGCCTCCAGGAAGTAAAGAACAAAACATTTGGGGGAAAGATTCTTCACAGATTTTTATGTTGACTCAGCATCAATGTAAAAGTTAATTTTGCTCTTTCTTATCCCTCATGCAGGAGGAGAGACTGTTTACTCAGAGCATGGAGCAGGTAGAAAACAGCTTCACTTGCAAAGGGTTAAACATTGTAGCTAGAACCTGCCAGCCTGTGTTTTGAAGTCCATCAGTTCTGAAGATCTCAATTTTGAGTTTTTCCAACTCCTAAAAAAATACTGTTTTAAGGTGAATTATTACAATTCATTAAATGTAGTAAAAGTACCAGATTGTGCTTCTGTTTTCTTCAGATATTCCTTTCAAATTCAGTCAAGACATAATTACTGTACAGAACTACTTGAAGCCTTTCTTATTTTTACAAAGAAGAATGGTGGGGTTGTAGATAGAATGCCTGGTTGCTCTGGCCATGGGCAATCAGATGACCTGGCACCACAGCATGTCAGAAGAGCTGTCCACACAGAGGCCACATGGAGGGATGAACCGGAGTTGTTTGCCAGCAAAGGCATCTTAAGTTTTAAAAACAGAAATGAATAAGAAAGAAGCACAGGGAATGAGTGCTCAGTCCAGTTCAAAAGGACCACTTGCTGTCTGGAGGGCAGTGCAGACTCTATCCACAAGTCCTCCAAGGTTCTCCTACACTCCATTCTTTTCAAGAGCAATTGCATTTTCAATGGTACATGCCTTAGGAGAGGTAAGGTGTGGGTTAAATAATTTGTTACAGTTGGAGAAAAGGCATGTGTGAACTAAGAGAAAAAATAGTAAATGTGCACAAAGTGAGGATTGCTGAGAAAGAATAAAGATAAGCAGTGTAAATTCCTCTGCTTAACACAATGCATTTCTAATAGTGCTCTCAGTTTTTGCAGATTGTTTATTAAATAAGCAAACTCCGTACCACAGATGGCTATTTAGACCCACTGTGCATCCTTAAAGTCCTTTTACATTTTGGTTTGAAAAAAATAAAAAAAGCTAGAATGACATGGATACCAAGCTTTCAGAGTGATGAATCATGGATGTGATGGAATATTGCAGGAACAGGGAGTAATAATCATCTTATCCCTCTTGGCTAGAAATCCTTTGGTTTGATCCTCAAACATCACATGCGAATGCACAGCATTCCCTTGTTACTCAGGAAAAGTCAAAGACCAGGGTAATTTACTCAGGATGGCATTAGTTGAACTCCTATGCTAGAGAAGCATTAGTCCCAGCTGGAGCAGTGGAACACAACATTGTCTTCACTAGAGGATACATATGCATTTGTAAGATACACAGTGTGACATCTGTAGCATGGATGTTTGTCTTATTCACACCTCTCCATGTGTAGATCAATTTGTTCAGAGACTGAATTAATCACTGCTCATTTATGGAACACCAGACTGGGTGCTACCAATATGAACTGAACGTGAGTCTAACCCTCCATGTGGTCTTTCCCTTCATGGTCAGTAGACAGTGTAGTCTGTAGGTGCTAAGTAACCATTACTCTTGGTTTAATGTCGCAAATTGACAAGGATTTGAGGAGAATTGAGTGAGAACTTGAGGATAGTGATAGGAGGGAGTTAGAAAAGCCACTGGAAGGAAGGTTCCAGTGCCAGGTTGAGGGAGTTGCCTGCTCCATTTGGAAGTCAGAAAGGCTATGTTTGCAAGATGAAGTAATGAAGGATTACAAAGTTTAATGATTAATATTCTACATGTGACCAAACCCATAGAATATACAATACCAAGAGTGTAAACTAATGTGCACTATGGACCATGGATAATAATGACATGCTAACACAGGATTGTAGCTTCTAGCCAACACACCACTCTTGGGGACATTGGGAGAGAGGGGCTATGCACATGTGGAGACAGGGCAAAAATGGGAAAATTCTGAGCCTTTGTCTCAATTTTATTGTGAACCTAAAACTACTTTAAAACATAAGGTCTGCTTTTGAAAAAAAAGTAATTATTGTCTATAAGAACCACGGAGACTCAAGACCAGAAAGATTATTTTACATTTGTTTTCCCCTACAAAATAAAAGATGTACTGTTCATCCTCTCCAATTCACTCCTCTTCCTGATTTTTTGTTGTTTGTTTCTTGTTTGCTTGTTTGTTTTGAGATGGGTCTAATTCCGTTGCCCAGACTGGTCTTGGATGCCCAGGCTCAAGTTATCCACCAACCTTAGCCTCTTCAAGTTGCTAGGGCGAGAGGTGCAGGCCACTGCATCAAGCTTCCCTCCTCTCCTTTCTCCAGGCCTCCCTCTGATTCTGGAATCACCTGCCACCTGAACTGACTCAGGCCCTGCTTCCTTCTACATCCTGAGTAAGCTACCAGAGAACACTTCTAAAGCACATCACAAAAGCTTGCACTGAGTCCCTAGTGAATGCTTGAAAATACCTGCCAGAGATTAGCATGAGACCAAAAGCTAACCACAGCCTGGGCCCTGTGGACAGTGACCATATCTCCCTCAGGTGTTCTGTTTCATGCTGCTGCTTCTGCCTACTCCACAGTGCACTGTGCCTCCTACACCACAGATTCAAGTCTTGCTCTTCCTTCAAAGTTCACCCATCGCTTACTTGAAGTCAAAGGAAAGTTTCCCTCCTTTGATTCATGGCCTATAATTTAAACTTCTTAGAAGGTCTCACATTGTCTGCTGTTTTCTATTGTACTGATTTGTTCAAAGACCTCACAGAACTGTCATTCCCTAATGTCCCTTTCACAGGCAACATGCTGACTGTTGGTGGGTGGGTCCCTTACAGTGTACCTTGTACATTGTAGAAGCTCCATATTTAGTGAGTGGATACTGTCTGTTTTAAGGAGTGCCCATGCAGAGTACACATCTCCTGTGACTTTCCTTCTAAACATGAAAGGGGAGAATCTGCAGATAGACAGTGTTAAGAGAAGTGATGGAGAAGCCAGGTCTGTGTGACCTCTCTGTCCCTAGCACCCAACAGTACCTGATGCCCACTGATGCAAACTGTTGACCTGGACAGGCTGGAAAGTGGATGATGCTGGCCAAGGGCAGGGATGGTTCTGCACTATGGAATAGGGCAACACTGAGGCTGCAGAGAGTCAGGGAGGATGCTGAGTCAACAGTTCCCAATGAATTTGTGAATGGAAGAAATGTCAAGTGGAGAAGGAAGTAAAGAATGAAATATGAGGAAATAGAAGCAGTGAATATAGATTGCTCTTTCAAGAAACTTAGTCAAGATAATGGGAAGGGAAGGGATGGAATGATTTATAACATGAGCTGATTTCATGGTCAGCTGCTCCTGAAGAGCATATGAACAGGGACCTCTCCACCAGGAGGCAGCAGGGGTGTGGTATCAGAGGTATGTGAAACTTGTGATGTATTACACTCCCCTCACTATCACAGAGCCTCACACTTGTGCAGCTAGTTTGTTGTGTTCAGTATTGTGCATCCTATTCTTTGTTTTTTTAAGCATCTACAGAATTTATTCAGCATAACCACAGACACATTGTTTCCATTCTGTCACCTAGACACAAACACAGATACAGCACAATATCCATATTTAGCTAAATGCATTCCTTCTGAGACTTGTTTTTATATGTCACAACCCATCATTTAAATAATGGATATTTTCAATGTCAATTCCTTTGTTGACTTTCTCAACATCTTCTGCAGACATCTTCATGATTCCATCAGGTAGAGCATGCTATTTTCCTTCTTCCATGATTGCAACAATAGTATCTACTGCAGCAGAGTAAAGCTTAGCTCCAGGAGAATTTAAGCCTGGACACTTGATATTTGCTTCACTGAGTACAAATGTGATGGCTCCTTTATCATCCTGCTGGTGTGGCAGAAAAAAAGGATATTTGTGAAGTAACATTAGGGTTGGATAAAAAGGCCCTTGTCTTTGTCTAAAAAATGGTAATTCTCCATTTACTTTAAGGATTTCTATATGTTCATGGCATCAGACTATTTTGACAGGATCTTTCTTAAACATGATTTGATTAAGACACAGTTCAATACCTGAAAATTGCTCTATAAACTGGCTCTTAATACCCTTAATAACTGATGTTTTCAACTGGATGAAGATGGAAACATTCTTTTTCATCAGATTATTGAACATGATCCAAGGTGAAGGCGGTGACAAGAGGGAAGGGACTGGAATGGGAAAGAAGTTAAATTAGAAAGGCTCCTGTAGATACCCTTACACAAGGAAGGCCAGTACTGAGAGTCAGAGTTGTCCTCCAGAAGGTCCACAATCTTAAGACAGACATTGTGATGGTTAATTTTATGTGTCAACTTGGCTGGACCAAGATACCCAGATAGGTGGTCAGAAATTATTTTGGATGTTTCTATGGTGTTTTAAACTGACATTTAAGTTTGTGGACTTTTGAGTAAAGCAAATTGCCCTCTCAGAATGTGGGGCAATCCAATGTGTTGCAGGCCTGAACAGAACACAGACCAAAAGACTTACTCTACCCTCAGTGGCAGAGAAAGAGGGACATCTAAAGAATCAGCAAGGTCAGCTCTGCTGGTTTTCCACCTGCCAGCCAATCCTAAAGATTTTTAAACAGCCAGCCTTCATTATACACATCATTGGTGAGTTGGTTCCTTAAAAAAAATCTCATTCTCAAGATGATCATTGTATACAGACACATACAAACACACACACACACACACACACACACACACACACATTATATATGTATATGTATATTCATGTATGGTGTATATATACCTATCTAGATGTTTGCTTATTCTATTTATATATATAAATATATATATATATATAAATATAAATATATATATATATAAAATCACAGACATCCTATTAGTTTTGTTTCTCTAGAGAACCCTAACTAACATAGATTTGAAGAAAGCAGAGCCAGAGATGGCAGATCGTTACCCATAGTGAATGAGCATGCTGTAAAGAATCACACAGAACCTGGAGAAAAGAAGGCTGGCCTTCTGCAGAAGTCTGAAGAGCTACCATTGTGGAAAGAGTGGTCAGATGTATTTATGGTTCCCATCAGTGACACAGTGTGTATAGACTGGGTTTGCTCAATGTAAGGGATATCTTGCTAATAATCTGAGCTGCTGACAATGAGGCAGGAATTCTGACAAGTAATGGGTCTCCTCATCTGTCAACGAATGTGCCTGAGCAGGAGCTGATGAGCATCATCAGGGATGCTTCAGAAGGGAGTCCTGTCCAGTAGGAAAACTGGATTAGCTCAGGCACCTTTTCACTTTGTCATTGGACAATGAAGGCCATTGCTTAAGGACCCTATCTGTGCAGTGCTCAGTTATTAGACCTGGATCTTTGGGAAAGAAAATGCTAGATTTTAGGATACAGTGCAAACATTCCTCAGTACTTCTCAAAATTATTTTGGTTGTCCCTTACTGATTAACATCTCCTAAGTGACTAATGGGTACTAGGCCCTGCCAAAAATGTTTAAGAATACCACTTTCCTATGGTTTCTGCTTCTTTTATCTTTTGCTTCTTTTCTAGCTTCAGGTGTGTCTTCTCTGCCTTTAAAAATGTTCATCTCCTCTTCTTGCCATGTTGGCAAATAGAGCACCAATTCTGTGGGAAGTTTCTTGACCATCCTAGACCCACAGAAATACATTTCCTGCCATACTCCACTGCACTTTATACTCATCTTGGTTACAGAACAGAAGAAAAATTAACCAGATATATTTTTTTTTTAATTTTTTCACATTCTAAGAAGATTGTCAACCACAAGAAAGCAGGACCTGGTACTGGCTTATTAAAGCCTAAATTTATTGAGAGATTTAACTTCCATTTACCCCACAGGAGAATGCACAGATGGAAGTGCCTGAGAAGCAGAGACAGCCAGAACAGGGAGGGGGAGATGAAGGTTGTGACATTCTTGGGGAATGTCCTGTAGGATTTAGGCCTAGACCCCAGTTATATTCAGAACTGTTAATGGTGGTTTGCTGTTTGTGAGGAGCCTGCACCTCTGAATCAACATTAGAACTGATCTGGGATAGTGGCACATGATTCTTGTGTCCAAGCTCAGCCTGGAAGCCAAGGAGCCTGTGAGAGATTCCCTAGTAAGCAGACCAAATGTGCAGGAAGAAATTGTTCACCATCTACTTCTATAAGATCTCCAGAGCACTGGAATGTCCTCATCTCCATTCTCTGTGCCCTCTCTTCTGTTACACGTGTTTTCATGATACAAATTAAGTCACACATGCTTAAGAACTAGGTGAATGTAGCAACATATTGTGGATGCTGTATGGTTCATGGAAGACCAAGGCAAGATGTCCATTGCTTCATCTATAGCAAAATGCCATACACTGTGAGGTTTATAAAGAACAGACATGTGTTCCTCACAATAAAATAGAAAGTCCAAGAACAAGGTGCCTGTAGATTCAGTGTCTGGTGAATGCCCACATTCTGGTTAATGGACAGCACCATCTTGTGTTTTCTCAGAAAGTGGCGTGAGACTCTCTCTCTGGCCTTCTTTGTAAGGTCACTTATCCCATTCCTGGAGGGCTCTTCCCTGGTGATTTAATCTCATCCCAAAGTCTCCACCTCCAACATCATCATCCTGAAATTAAGGATTTCAACCCATCAACTTATTTTTTATCATTTTTAAATTTTTTATTTTTTAATTTGTGCTAATTAGTTATACACAACATTAGAATGCATTTTGACACATTAGGAAGCACAATTTTTCATTCCTATGGCTGTACATGGTGCAGAGTCAAAAGGGTAGTGTAATCATACATATATATATAGGGTAATAATGTCCATCTCATTCCACTGTCCTTCCCTTCCCAATCCCCTCCCTTCCCTTCACTCCCCTCTGCACAATCCAAAGTTTCTTTATTCTCCCTTCCCCCACTCCACCACCCTATTATGGATCAGCATCCACTTACCAGAGAAGATATTTGACCCTTGGTTTTTAGGATTTGGCTTATTTCCCTTTGCATGATAGTCTCTGGCTCCATTCATTTCCCTGCAATTGCCATAATTTTATTCTTCTTTAAGACCAAGTAATATTTAATTGTGTATAGGTACCACATTATCTTTATCCATTCATCTGTTGAGGAGCATCTAGGTTGGTTTCACAGTTTAGCTATTGTGAATTGAGCAGAAACTCAAATATTTATAAATCAAAATCAATGAAGTTTTATTCATAATAGTCTTAGGTTGGTGGAAACAACCTAAGAGAGATGTGTCTAAAATGTGGTATAATTAGAAAATGGAATATTACTCAGCAATAAAAGGAATGGAATTCTGTCACATGTACTAAATTCCATGGATAAACCTTGGAAATATTATGCTAATGAAATAAACCAGACACAAAAGGATATGTTATTATATGGTTCCATTTACATGAAATATTTAGACTAAGCAAATATATAGTGCCAAATAATGGATTAGAGGTCACCAGAGGCTGGAGGTGGTGGACAATATAATGAGACAGTTAATGTTGAATGATTGTTTCTCTGGTTCTTGCTCATTTATTCCTGTTTATCTATCATTGAGTATTGGAAATTAGACTAACAAAATTAGTGGTTGTAGTGTTTCTGTGTCACACAATGAAAAAGTTCTAGAAATAGTCATGATGGTTGCACAATGATGTAGATGTAATTAGTGTCAATGAATTATACACTTAAAATGGTTAAAATTGGAAGTCTTTTATATCCTACAACAGTTTTTGAAAGTTAATAATGTAGGGTTGGAGGTGTAGCTCAGGTTTGAGCACTTATATAATGTACAAGTCACTGGGTTTAATCCCTAGCTCTAAAAACAAAAGCTAATAATATAATGTATTAAAGTACATCAAATTAGAGAATAGCTGAATTTTGTGGTGTGTGAATTATACCTCAATAATGCTGTTTTTACAGAAAAGGGAAACCTACAATCATAGTTTATCAATGTTAGTATCTCCACTTAGTATGAACAAATCGAGGCCAGGACTTGAGTCTTTTCATTTTTATTTACCCTGTGACTCTTCTAGTGTCTGGTGTGAGGTATACCCAGTGACTGGGTCTTCATCTAAGCATCATTGATGATTAACTAGTTCTTGCTACATGATCTTTTGTCATAAAAGTTTTCTTTCTGACCATGGCAGGTATGTTTACTTTTTTTTTTCCTTACTTACTAGGGTGACAGGCTTCAAAAGACAATATCTGATAGAAGTGCAATTATTATGCCTGCTTTTCTAACTGGTGAAAGATTTCCATTTTGTTTGAAATTGTAACTTTCCAAACATGCCTAGCTCAGATTGATGCTCATAATCCTTATTTCCCCCTTTTCCTCTTAATTTCCTTTTAACCACTCTTTATTAGTCTTTACATCTTCAGAGATAGATAAAATATTATCACAGAGAGAAAATTGAAATATTTTCTCTAACACAAAATAACAAAAATTGAAAATCTTGTTATACAAAATAACTCTGCCACTGATTCTTTTTTCTGCAGTTTTTTTCAAAAACATGGACCCTTTGGGCTTGCCTCAGAGGCACATATACTAAAACTGGAACAACACAAAGGAGATTAGCGTGGCCTTTGTGCAAGAATCACATACATTTCCATGAAGTTTTTGCCAGTAGGTTAAAGGAAGGAAATCAGGGGGAGGGAGGAAGGAAGGGGAAGAGGAGAAACTGGGGATTAAAATTAATTATGTTTTATGTATGTAAATATGCCACAATGAGACTCAGTATTCTGTACAATTATTATGTACCAATTTAGAAAATAAACATTTTGCTAGGCACAGTGGCACACACCTGTAATCCCAGTGCCTTGGGAGGCTGAGGTAAGAGGATCTCAAGTATGAGGCCAGCCTCAGCAACTTAGTGATGCCCTAAGCAATTTAGCAAGGCCCTGTCTCAAAATAAAAAATAAAACAATCTGGAGATGTGGCTTAGTAGTTAAATGCCACTGGGTTCAATTTCTGGTACAAAAAGAAAAAAGAAAAAAGAACATTTTATGTGTTTACTTCTTGATTACAAATGATAGAATGCAGAATTGAACTAGCTTGATTAACACAAGAATTTGTTACAAGATTTCTTACAAGAATGCGATCAGAGTACCCCCCAGCAACCAAGGACATCCATCGATGATTAGGATGCTCTAGGTACAAATAAGATAAATCTAGGATCAAACTCTATGAAACCACAAGAGGAAAAAAATCATCTTGGACTGCTGGTGGAGGCAGAGACTACAGTCTGCATGATTCTACTGCAGCTGCTCTTCTGTGGGCTAGAGACAAAGTTCTCCAGCTCCAAAGAGCTGGGGAGCAGTGGAGTCAGAGAGATCTTAACTCACCCTGTTTGCTTGCCTCATGCCAGCTGGTTCATATCCCTGATCTATACAATGAACAATAAAGTATCATGTAGCCTTGAAGTCAGGATGGGGAGGACCTCCTTAAAGTTCACCCCGGCTACTCATTTTCTTAAGGCCAAGGAACACCTAAACTTCTTTCAGAGGATTGTGGTAACAGGTGTTCTGTTAACACCTATTAAACTACAAAGGGGCTTCTCTGCCCCTTTGGAGGTTGATGTCTCCAAGAAGGGTAGATTTTACTTCCAGACTTCCAGTCCACCTTCCTTTCTTCAGTGTTGAACAGCTGCTCACCATTTTTATTGCTGCTGCCCTTTTGGCACTGGGGACCTCATTCACTGAAGTGTGGATTATCCTTGTGCTCATCGATACATTGACAAGCATCAGTTGAGAACCAATTATACAGGTGACTGTGGTCACAGAGATGAATATGCTAAGTCTCCTCCTCAAGGAGCTGGCAATCTAGCATAAAGAAGTATTTAAATAAACAATCATACTATACATTAAGGTAGCAGAACTGTGGAAGGTGGTGGAGAACACAGAGGAAAGCATGCTGTCACATGGGGGCCAAGACCAGCACTAGGGCTTTAGGGTAGGCTTTGCTCTGAGAGAGCAATTTATTAAATATAGATTTTTATTCTTAGTTTTAACAATGAAATTTATGTAAAGAATTGAGAAAATGCAATATAGGCAAGAAGAGCATATTGCCACACCCATTTCCTAGCAATGTATTACATATTGTTTACTGTAACCTTTACTTATTTATTTTTTTGCCCTAAAATGGGACAAAGTATTCCACTCAATGATTCTAAAGGTATTTGAAGGAATTCATAGGGCACCCATTTTTTTAACCCAAAGCAATTAAGAAATGGCAGGTGGAGAACCAGAGTATGACCCTTACTCTTAATTGAGGTGAAATTGGGAAACATTGCTTATGATGAGAGACAGTGAGCTTGCTGACTCCATTCCTTAGAAGAATCCTTCCAAGAAATGCTTAGGTCTAGGGAGCAGACAGCTGGCCACTTCTCTTGCCTTGATTCTGAACAGAGGAAGAAAGGGAGCAACTACCCCAAGCAAAGAATCTTTGATCACCTCCACCAATGTCTGTAATCACCAACCATGGCAAACCCATGATTCCTCTTTGGGGAGGAGGAAAATGTGGGGAAAGAAATCAGTTTTGTAGAAAACCCACAACCTCAAAGGAAGAGGCATCACCCACTACTTACATAGGTCCTGCTAGCTTACTTAACTAACTACTGTATATTTAGATTGTTTCCAAACAACATTGAAATCAGATATCTGTATAATTAATCTTTGTGTAAATTTATGGTAATTTTCTCAAGACAAATTCCTAGAAGTGGAATTCCTAGGGTGAAAGATATAAACATGTTTATATGTTTTTAAATGCATTTTATCATATTTTCCTCTAGAAAGTGTACATCAATTTAGGAATGGGGATGTGAGTCAGTGATAGAGTGCTTGCCTAGCACTCATGAAGTCCTAAATTTGATCCTCAGCATCACCCTCATAAATTTACATTACCACTGGCATATATGAGAACTTGTCCCATTTATATACATCCTTTCTACTTCAGTTCTCTCTTTTCAATCTTTGTGAATTTGATGGGAAAAACATCTGTGCTTCAGTGTTTTTTTTTTTATTTTGAGTCTTTTTCTTTCTTCTTTCTTCTTTTTTTTTTTTTGGTACAAGAAACTGATTGAACCCAGGGGCACTTAACCACTGAACCAGTCCTTTTTTGAGACAGAGTCTTGCTAGGATGCTTGGGGCCTTGCTAAATTGCTAAAGTTGGCTTTGAACTTGCAATCCTCCTCACTCAGTCTTCTGAGCTGCTAGGATTACAGTAGTTTGTTAATCATCACACTTGAGCAGTCTTGATGGAAAAGTTTTTCTGGAAGACAACATGGCAAAACAGGAGAATTTTTCAAAGGTTTAGAGCCCAGAGATTATTCCTCTTCCTTCCCCTTTAACATATAGATTTTATTTTCCAACTATGGAGACATCATAATGAAATATGGAAAGGATGATTCTGGAAAAATACATTACTTAATAATTCTGTGGCCTGAGGCAAGATGAGCCTAAATGCCCTCATCATAAAGTGGGACTAATATATGGCCCACAGTGGACAGTGAATAAATCTGTTACCATTCTGGAATCATCTTGCCATTTCTGGAATGGGCAGATCTGAGAGTGACTTCCTTTCTTCCTCACCTCTTTGTGTGTATATCTGTCTATCCCTGACCTCACAGGGTGGAGGGGTGGTTGGCAGTGCTTTGAACACTTCCAGGATTTCTGACCCACTACCTAGTAAACTCTCTTGGCCCTGGGATTTCTACACCTGGTAGTTGTCCCAAGAGTACATGCTTGTGACCATTTCATCTTGGGGCTGATGGTGACATTTGGGAATCAATAGTCAGGGTGAACACTACACCTGTGTGGAGTCTTTCAAGTTACCCTCCCCATTCCCCCACCTGGCTAGTTAAAGACTAGTCAGGGAAGGGAGTGCCCAGGCTCTCCTTGCTGCTTCTTTGTCTGACTTTTGTTCCCACCTATGACCTGTTTTTCTCCTCAGACAGTCATCTTAGAAAAGGTCTTGGATTCCACATCCAGTGGCCCTCAGAAGTCCTGGTGACAGGAGACAGATCCAGCCTCAGCCCCAAGCTCATTTTCCATAACTCTGGGCAATTCTCATGGCAGGAGCTTCTGGACTCAGACTTTTAAACCCCCTTGTATTTCTGAAATCTAGAAAAGGCAGGCAGGAAATCTACCTACAATTGTCCCTCCTAAAGGGCAGTAGAATCCTAAAGGGAGATGGAAAAGGCAGCTAAAGTAGCAGGCCACCCTCTGAACAGAGAAGTAAAGAGATGGAGAGCTGACCAGGTTTGGTAACTCGGACAAGGATTTTTGAATGGTTGGATGTCCTCTGTACATCTGAACAATACACTCTCCATCAGCAACCAGGGTGAGTGCATGTATGTGTATGTGTGTGTGTGTGTGTGTGTGTGTGTGTGTGTGTGTGTGTGTGTGTGTGGTGAGAGAGAGGGTGAGTAGAGAGAGAAGGACTGGTCACAGGTGGGATCTTCATAAATGCCATGGGCCAAATTTTCATCTCTCACTGTACAACATCCCTTCCACAAGCAGCATTAGGAGATTATTTACTTACACATTTATTTGTTTACATAGTTAATTTTTTGGTTTGTGAAAGTCACCACCTGGCAAAAGGGCATGTTTATGACATATGTACACCACAACTGCAAATAAACTGCCTACCCAACAGTGGGTTTTTCAGGTCGCCCCTGCGTGTTAAGTTGAGGTTGTTCTTAAGCTGGGCAGAAATCATTCCAACACTAACATAACCAGAGGTCTGGCTCACAAGGACATGACCACATTCTCTCAACAAATATTTATGGGGAAGTAAGCATTTGCAAATCCCTGTGTACACAGCTATGGGAAACTCGCAGATATGGGAGTTATTGCTGTTGTCCTCAAGCAGAGAAAATGCAGACCAGAATCACCATTTCCAGGCATAAGTAAGTTGCCTGCTGACACATCAGAGTAGAATAAGGCTTCAGTGGCAGACGCAGTTGTGGGTGTATGGGAGGAGGGCACCCATCCTTCCCCAGAGTCATTGGCATATGCACAGCATGGCTCTATCCTGACACATTCCTTTCATTCAGCACTAAGCTGTATCCCCCTTCAATGCATCCCCCACACCCTACTCCTCATCAGGGCTTCCCAGACTCACTTGCCACCTATCTTCTCTCATCCTTAGTGTCTTCCCTCCCACTTCACAGGGCGTCATTGAGGTCTCTGCTCCAATGCCATCTGCTCCAGGAGATCTTTCTTCCCCTTCTAGTCCCAAAGGTCTCACCACCAGTGATGCCCTTGCACTCACCTCATTTATCCCCTTTGGAGCAATAGCTGGAGTCTAAAATCATCATGTGACTTTGAGTACTTGTCTACTGTCAGTTGTACCTCTAAAAGTTAAACTCTTGACAGCAGAGACCTCATCTATCTGGTCACTGTTGACTCCCCAGCCTTTAGAAGAAAATGTGACTCACCATGGTTACCCAAATGATGTTTATTCAGCAAAAGATGACTTCTTCCAGGTCACAACCTAAGATGACCATGGCTTCATTCATGGAGATGAGCTTGCAGCAGCAGTGGTGCAGTTTAACTGCACAGATGGGCTTCAGGGGGTCTTTCAGAGAGCATCTAAATTTACATTCAAAGTTTTATGTGTATGTGCATATTCCTGGGATGGGTTGCCATAGTCGGTTTCAGATTTCCAAAGGTATTTATGACATCTGCCTCCTACCAAATAGGAGAAGCCTCCAGTGGACTCTGTGGGATCCTGAAGCTCTATGTCTCTGCTAAGGTGGGGGTGGTAAAAGAAAAAGAGCAAAGCCAACTGGTGCTATTTCTGGAAACTTCTCTATGTCATTGTCTCATGCAAAGCCTGAGATTCCTGGGAGTTTCGTCAAGTTTCTTGGTGGACCGTGTGTGTGTGTGTAATGGGGAAGCCCTGGAGAACAGACTTTACACATTGACTTCCATCTACAGTTCATTTAGGAAATATCTTCCATTGCTTTAGGAAAGGGAAAGGGGAGAGGTGGGTGAAAGCCCTTCTTACAAGAACAGGTGGTGTTTGACCACAAAGTGGTCACATCCCAATAAGACCTTTATAAATTTAAAAATATCAGAAATAAAAAATGCTTTTAATACACCTAATTTACCAAATCTCATAGCTTAGCTATGTATTCATCATCACTGCTCAGCATCATAAATAAGAGAGAATCTGACCATATGTCACTAGCCTGGTAAAAAGATCCATATTCAAAATTCCAAGTATGATTTTGAATGCACATCTCTTTGAGCCATTCTAAAGCTGAAGTATCTTAAGGTGAACCTTAATAAGTTGGAGACTGAGACAGGGATTTGAGATAAAAATATAGTGAGTCTCAAAGAAAATACCCATGAGACATTGAAATGCCAAAAGCACTGAGGAACAATTGCAATTCCTGAGTTACATGTTCTTAGCCTGTGCCCTTGACCATGCCCTTATAACATGAGGAAAATGTACAAGTGCAAAGAAGACTGACTCTAAATTGTGTAGCTCCATCCACACTGGCTCCATTCTAGTGCAGTCCCTAGCACCAGCCTCCTGTAAATATTAACACCCCACACCAAGGGGTTGCTGTCCCTCCCTCTGGAGGTGATCTGCATTATTACTTGAATTCATATTTCTTGCTTTAACTCAAAGGCATCTCTCTTGAGAATGCCCCCATTCTCCCTTGAATATTTATCTACTTTCCTAAACAAAACTCTGTCTGTGCCTTTTTGGCATGTGCTGAAATTCACTGGTCCTGAGTCAACTTCTCCCTTCTCTCTGAGAATGGTTCAGACCCTTGTTTAGAGACATGTTTTCTCCCATGACAGGAACTATCTGTGTTTAAGAGAAATTAAAGAAGAATCTATTTTCCTATGTAGTTGATCCCATGTCTAGAGAAATGGGAGTCTGAGATGCTCCCATGATGTAGAAGCCTCTTTCTGCTCTGAGGGGATACAGAGAGACCCTCTGAGAAATGCTTTGTCCTTTGAAAAATTGACCCAGTCACCTCCAAGAACAAATCCTAAGAGAAAAATTTCAATGACTCAAAAATCCTGGGCTTCACAGGCAACTCCTGTTCTCTACTAACCTCAGGACAGGGAGGGATTGAACAACCTAGGAAAACAAAGGAGCTTAGACAAGAAGCCACCTGACTGCCCTCATTGGAGCTCCAGGCATTGGTTGCCACATGTAAGGGGACAGGTACCTGCATCTGCATGGGTCACATGGAGATGTTTTGCTCCTTGTCAATTCACCAGGTATCTTCTAATTCCATTCCCAGTGGGTCACACTACCCCAAAAAACCAACTAGCATTTTTCTCAAACAGAGCAAATAACTTCACAGGTACATGAAAAGGAAAGGGCAGGGAGAGGATTCAAGACTGAGAAAGTAATGAGCAGCCTGTGAGCATTATTGTAAGGTGACCACAGATAATCATGCTGAATTGCTGGACAACTGTATAGACCTTTTGGTGGCTTTCCTCTCCTAGAAAGGATCAGAGGGTGCAGCCCTGTGACCTGCAAGACTCTGCATTTCCTGTTTTCTTCCCCATTGGTCCATGGCTGCCTGCCCTAAGCAGGTCAGCCATGGAGGCCAAGAGCAGGGTCTGGTGTTAGACAAATGTGTAAGTGAGGATTCTGTCTCCCACTGATCCCTTTGTTTGCAACTATCCCTGATAGTAGGTGAGTATCTTCCTACAGGAATCCTAAGTCAGACAGATCTCTCTGTGGATGACTAGTTGGTGACATTTAGTTGCTACCAAATCCAGTTGGTCCTCAGAGAGTCTTCAGAAGAGTCTTCTAAAATTTTAGCCACCAGGTATACTTTGCATTCGGGTCATAGTTTTAAAGTTTAACTATCTCAGCCAAAAGTAACTTAGCAATTACAAAAAAAAAGATAGAATTTCCTGCATCTTATTAGATCACAATGAAATAAAATTAGAAATCAATCATAAGGAGAACCTACAGAAATTGCACAAACACATGGAGATTGAACAATTCCCTTTTGCATAATGAATGGGTGAGTGAAAAAACAGGGTGGAAATTTAAAAATTCTTGGCTTCAAATGAAAATAGTGATATAACATGCCAGAACCTCTGTGACACTAAAAATGCAGTTCTAAGAGGAAAGTTTATAACTATGAGTGCCTGCAGAAGAATATCAGAAAGATCCCAAATAAACAACCTAATGATGCATCTCATGTCCTTGAAGAAGAAGAATAAACTCATTACAAAACCAGTAGAAATAAGGAAATAATTAAGATCAGAGGGGAAAAAATCAAATTAAGAATAAAAAATATGAAGGATTAATGAAACAAAAAGTTTGTTCTTTGAAAAAATAAACAAGATTGATTAACCCTTAGCCAAATTAACCAAAATGAAAAGCAAGACTAGTCAAATTAGTAAAATTAGAGGCAAAAAGGAAAAAAAATCACCCCTGGTATCACAGAAATTCAGCAGATCATTAGGGACTATTTTGAAAATTTTATATTCCAGTAAATTGGGAAACCTAGAAGAAATGGGCACATTTCAAATGTTCTGCCAAAACTGAATCAAGAAGAGAGAAAACCTAAACAGACCAATAACTTGAAATGAGATAGAAGCAGTAATAAAGCCTTCCAACAACAAAAATAAAAAACTCAGGACCATATGCACTCTCTACTGAATTCCATCAGACCTTTAAAAAAGAACTAATGCCAATACTCCTCAAATTATTCCATGAACTAGAAAAGCTGAAACACTTACAGATCCATTCTATGAATCACTATCACACTCATATCCAAACCAGATAGGGACCCATGTAGGAAAGAAAACTACAGACCAATATCCCTGATAAAGTTAGATATGAACGCCCACCGCCCGCAGGCAGTGGGCAATCACAACGCATACGCTCTTCTTGATCACAGGAACCAAAAAGAGCTTTATTCCACAAGTCTCCGACTTATATTGAGAACATCAGCCTATCAGAGAGTAGACTACCAGGAAAGTCAGCCTATCAAGGAACAGTCTCCAGGCAGATACCAGGATTGCCTCATGTACAACAGCCAACCAGAATTCCTTCCTAAAACTTGTTTATGAGTGCAACTAGTCTGGCAAGCTGCCAGGCGCCATCTTAGAGATCAGGTCAGGGTATGGCTCTGGGGCCCTCAGAGCCCACCCCTGACATCTCCCCCTTATTCTTTAAATAAAGAAAAGATGACTTGGGACCATGCCTGTCTTAGGTTGTCCATGGCAAATTACATCCTTACCCGTCATTGGAATTCTGACCTCCAGGAGTCAGAACCCTGTCTTAGGTTGGTATGCATTTCCACGGATCTTACCCGTCTTTGACTACTGGTCCAGCATGCTTAGCTATACTTGGGGGGATGTGCCTGTCTCAATGGCTGTCAAAGCCTGTACTATAGCCCATCGATGACGTCGGGCATCTTGGCCAGCTCTGATTTGGCTGCGTATAACATAGGCTATCCCTAAGCAGATAATAATCAGAACAGCTACTGTTCCAGCCCACTGTTTACAAAGAGAACATACGGATACCGATGCAACTTGAACCCTGGTGGCATTGACTCTGAGTATTTCAGCTCATAGCTGACTGGTTAAATTATCAAATGTAGATGACCAATTACCAGTAAGGTAGACAGAGATTTTTAGATAACATAACCACAGAGCTAAGGTTATTATAAGCAATAGGAGTGACACACACTGCTCTTAAAGGATAAACACATCCCAGTCCCAAAAGTTCTTGCAAGATATCCACTTGTTCTTGTAGTAAGTCCACTCTTTGATTTACAAGGAGTATGCCTGCTGTTAGATGTTGGTTTAGGGTCTCTTTAGTCTGCAAGGCTGTAGCTGTATTTTCGGCCAAGTGATTGACTGCTGTTGCTGTAGGTATGGCAGTTGCTAGTGCTGCTGTTGCAGAAACCACTATTGAAGTGACCACAGCTGCCGTGATGCCAAAATCTCTCTTGTCTCTTGATAGTAACACTGGCAATTCCGCATCTGTAACAGAGACTGGGACTGGTAGGAAGGTAGGAACACACATTAAGACTGCCAGCGGGAACCTAGAAGCATTCCAACATTGAGAGAGATAGCATAAATCTGAAGTACAATTGAGAGAAGCGGTTGTTTCGTTAGTTCAGAAACATAAAAGGGGGAAACACACAAACTGGGGTAGGTGGAAAGGTACATAATTGAACTGTTCCTCCTAAGAGACTGAAAAGAGGTTGTAAGTTAGTTCATCAGGAGTCTGAGTTACTTGTTGGTAGCATTGGCACTGGTCGAGTTAGTCACTCAGGAACCCAAATAGGCGATGTTTTATCCTGTGGAAACACACAAACCGAGCCGCGGCTCCAGTAAAGCACTGGGTCCGGGCCGTTCCACTGTCCTGTAAGAACATCCTTCCATTTTACAGTCACTCTATCATGTTGTTTATGATTGCCATGTCTCTCAGCAGCAGAGAGACCCTCATTATCCAGAGTTAAAAAATTTAAAATAAAGAGGCAAAGAGAAAGTTTATCTTTAGGGGACCTGAAGGTCTCCCCTATTCCCCCTTTTTGTTTATAAAGAGTATTTTTGAGGGTGAGATGTGCACGTTCAACAATACCTTGTCCTTGTGGGTTATAAGGTATACCTGTGGTTAGAGTTATTTCAAATTTAGTGAGAAATTGGTTAAAAGAGGTTGAAGTATAAGCAGAGCCATTGTCCATTTTAAGTTGTTTAGGAAGTCCCCAGGCTGCGAAAGCCTGAAGACAGTGGGAAATGACATCTTTGACTTTTTCTCCGCTGTGTAGCGATGCAAAGATGATACCTGAACATGCGTCTACAGATACATGTACATATTTAAGGTTACCAAATTCAGGAATGTGAGTAACATCCATTTGCCATAGATGATTAGGTAACAGTCCTTTAGGATTTACTCCTATAGAAGGTGGATGATGGAGGACTGTACACTGGCCACAAGATTTAACAATAGCACGTGGAGTTTCTTTAGTAATGGGAAACTTCAGTTTCAATGTTGTAGAATTAACATGGAATTGTTGATAATTTTTTGCTGCCTCAAACGCAGAAAAAATGTGGGGATCCTTAGTTGCTATGTCTGCTACATTATTCCCTAGGGCTAAAGGTCCAGGTAAATTGGTATGAGCTCTGATATGTCCAATAAAGAAAGGATTATAATGATCCCAAATCATTTGTTGTAAAGTCCGTAAAGGATGAAAAATAGTAGTTTGAGGCAATGAGCCCTGCACATTCTAAGTTACTGAGAGCTTGAACTACATATAAACTATCTGAGTAAACATTGAATGTAATATTAGGGAACATTTTAAAAACTTCAAGAACTGTTAAGAGTTCTGTTTGTTGAGCAGAAGAGTTAGGGAAAAGGAATGTTTGGACTTTATCTTGATAACAAATAGCTCCAGTCCCTGTTTTGGATCCATCAGTGAAAATCACAGGAGCCTTAGGAATAGGTTGTTGTCTGGTAACTCTTGGGAATATTACAGAATTATTACTACAAAATTGTATATAAGGATGTTTAGTATAGTGAATATCAAAGTTAGCTTGAGTGGAGCATCTAACAACAGTACAATAATCCATGAAATTACATAACCAAGTAAGTTGATGCTTATCATAGGGAATAATGACAGTAGCTGGATGAATTCCAAACACTGTGATAGATGATTTAAGTGGCTTTAGGATTCCTTGAGCTACTGCTTCAGGGTAGGGTAAGAGAGTTTTATTGGGTGAACAGGCTAGATGGACCCAAAACAAGGGACCCTCTTGCCAAAAAACTCCAGTGGGTAGTTTCTTGTTAGGAATAACAATGAATTGTAATGGCTGAGAGAGATCAATATGATCTACTTGAGCCTCATCTAATCTTTTTTGTATAATATTCAAAACCAGACGTGCTTCAGAAGTGAGCTCTCTGGGAGATGTGGGATGGGGATCCCCTTGTAAGATATTAAAAAGAGGAAGTAGTTCTCCTGTGGAAAGCCTCAAATATGGACGAATCCAATTTATATCCCCTAGTAGCTTTTGAAAATCATTTAATGTTTTTAGATGATCTACCCCGATGACAGTTTTTAGTGGCTTTACTACAGCCCTGTTTAATTGGGCTCCTAAGAATTCTTGTGTAGTACCAACTTGAACCTTTTCAGGGGCTATAATGAGTCCCCATAATTTGAGTTGTTCTATTAATTCAGCATAAATATCCTTTAAAATATCTTCCTCAGAGTGGCATAATAATATATCATCCATATAATGATAGATAATAAGTTTGGAGTATTTTTGTCGAATGGGCTTTAACGCCTGATCAACATAAATTTGACACATAGTGGGGCTATTGGTCATACCTTGTGGCAAAACAACCCATTCATATCATTGATTAGGTTGTTGATGATTTAGAGATGGGAGAGTGAAAGCAAATCTCTCACAATCACGAGGATGCAATGGAATAGAGAAAAAACAGTCTTTTATGTCTATAATTATTGTAGGCCAATCTTTTGGTAAAGCAGTAAGGACTGGAAGCCCTAACTGAGTTGGCCCCATAGACTGCATAGTAGCATTAATAGCTCTTAAGTCATGAAGGAGCCTCCATTTTCCTGATTTCTTTTTTATGACAAAAATAGGGGTATTCCAAGGAGAAGTTGAAGGTCTAATATGATTTGCTTCTAATTGTTGTCGTACCAGTTCTTGGGCTGCTTTAAGTTTTTCTAATGTCAGGGGCCACTGAGAGACCCACACTGGTGCATTGGATTTCCAAGTTATTTTTACATACTTTTGTTCAGTGGCCCCAAGGAAAAACCCAAGCCTTGGCGACCTTGATTGCCCTTAACACTAATTGACTTGGTATTTCCCTGGCCATAGTGGCCAAGCCCCTTGTCCCATTTATGACCTTGTTTTACCATTAGATTTTGAGCCTCTTGGCTATAATGGCCTTCTGTAGTGAGTACTAAATCCATTTGCATGAGAATATCTCTGCCCCATAAATTAACAGGTAAATGGTCTAAGACATAAGGTTAAAATGTTTCCTCTTGGCCCTCATCGTTTTTCCATGTCAATACAGAACTACTCCTTTGTGGGCTATTAGCTACACCCAATCCCCTCAAGGTTTGTTCGGTTACTTATAGAGGCCATTCTTTTGGCCAATCTTTTAGGGTAATAATGCTAGTATCAGCTCCTGTATCTAGGAGTCCCAAAAATTCTCTATTTTTAATCTTTATTTTAAGCATTGGCCTATTTTTTAAGTCCATGGTAAGACAGGCAAAATCAACTCCAGAAGATCACAAACCTGCAGTTCCCCTGGTTGCTGTGGTTGATGGAAAATTATTATGAAGGCTGGGAATAATCAACAGCTGAGCTATGCGCTCCCAGGTGATATGGAGATAATTCCTTGAGAAGAATGTGCAAGAACCTTAATTTCTCCTGTAAAATCAGAGTCAATAACTCCAGGGATAACTATAAGTCCCCTGAGTGCACTAGAGCTCCTACCTAATAAAATTCCAACAGTATCAGGAGGTAAGGGACCTTTTAGGTCTGTAGGGATAGGTTGGGCTCCCATTTCTGGAGTTAGTATTGCTCTGGCGGTGGCACAGAGGTCCAATCCTGCGCTCCCTGTGGTGGCTCTCCTTGGCTTGTCAACGGTTGGTGAGTCCTGTGTACCTGTTGAATCACCCCGAATACTTTTGAGGGGCCCCGGGGAGCTGGGCCTCAACTCCCATTTTTTGTCTGTTAATGAGGGGACAGAGGAACTCCATCTATATCTATCATAGATCTACATTCAGATGCCCAATGATTACCTTTTCTACATCTAGGACAACGTTGAGGCTTAGGTCTTCTAGGGGGTCGATTAGGGTCCCTTAATTGTGGACAGTCCTTTTTGAAATGTCCAGGTTGTTTACAATAAAAACAAGTTCCTGGAGACCCTCCTATAGGACCTTGTAATCCTTGTGCAATGTCTGCTGCCATAACTTCTCCTTGAATCACAGTCTCATTGATATCTCTACACACTTTGATATATGTACTTAAATCCTTATTTTTCCAGGGACGAATGGCGTCCATACACCATTTATTAGCCTGTTCATAAGCTAACTGTTTTACCAAGGGCATAGCTTGATCCACATCCCCAAAGATGCGGCCTGCTGTTTGCATCAACCTCGCTACGAAATCAGCGTATGGCTCATTTGATCCCTGAATAACTTTTGACAGTTGACCTTGCAAGTCCCCACTCCCTTGTATACTTTTCCATGCCTTTACAGTGGCTGCAGAAACCTGAATGTACACTGCAGGATTATAGCCAATTTGAGCCTGTTGTCCTGTGAATACTCCCATTCCCATAAGCATCTCTAAATTCCACTGAGGATTTCCTGTTGCAGCATTGCGGCGTGCAGTATCGTTGGAATGCTCCTGCCATGCTGTTTTCCAAACCAGACATTGCCCCCCTGACAACGTGGCTCATGCTATGTTACCCCAATCATCAGGAGTAAGATTCATTCCCCCTATGGATTCTACAAGTGATAAAGTAAAGGCTGCTTGGAGGCCATAGGTCATTACAGCCTCTTTTAATTGTTTTACTAATTTAAAATCTAAAGGTTGATGATATCTCTGATTATTTTGATCCTCAAACACTGGGAATGCTGTTGCATCTTGTTGTAGGAAGTCCCATCCTGTTGAATTGGAATTAGGATGGCTACAATAACATTTTTGTCCCCCTAAATGCTCATAATTATATGGTGGGGGAGCAGATGGCGTAAGTCTGTGAGTTCTCCTTTTAACTGCTACATTTGATTTAGTAGATCCTGTAATAGCAAGATTTTTTGTTCTATATAGTAAATCCTCCTCTTCATCTGAACTATCCTCACACCCAGTTTCATTTTCCTTGTCTGTCTCTGATCTTATTGATGCCCTTTCTGATGCTTTAGACCTTTCCTCTTATTTCCTCCAAAACCTCTTCCCCTTGTTTTATTGCCTCTCTGCATTTGGTATTAGGAGTATCTAAACACCCTCTAACTAACATCCATATGGCCATGGTTCCCTCTCTCTGTCACTCTCAAATCCTCCCCTAGAAGCTCCCATTGAGGGATATTCAGTAATCCCTCATCCAAGAACCATGGCGCAATATCTTCCACTGTGCGTAAAAAGTTTCGGGCTGTTTTAGTTTCAAGAGGAATTCCATTGGCCCGGAGCAAATCCTTTAAGGGACCTTCCATGTGCATTTGTGACATTTCAGTGCCCATATTTCTCTATTAAACTAACAATGCAAAGCACTTTAACTAGCAAAACAAAAGCAAAAGCACTTACAAACACTCAATCTCCGTAGCTTATCCTGCGAACTTTAACTCTGTCGCTTCCCACAAACTTTAACTCCGTTGCTTCCTGCCAACTTTAACTCTGTTGCTTCCTGCCAACTTTAACTCCATCGCTTCCTGTGAACTTTAACTCCGTCGCTCCCCGCGAACTTTAACTTGTCGCTTCCCATGAACTTTAACTCTGTCGCTTATCCAGTGAACTTTAACTCATCACTTATCCAGCAAACTTTAACTTGTGGCTTATCGAGCAAACTTTAACTTGTCGCTTACCCTGCAAACTTTAACTCGTCGCTTACCCTGCGAACTTTAACTCATCGCTTATCCAGCGAGCTCTAACCTGGCCAGACTGTACTTTACTTTCCCTGTATTTACCTGATCAGTTTCTTCTTTATAACTCGAGGGTCCCGGGTTTTGGCACCACTTATGAACGCCCACTGCCCACAGGCGGTGGGCAATCACAATGCGTACGCTCTTCTTGATCACAGGAACCAAAAAGAGCTTTATTCCACAAGTCTCCAACTTATATTGAGAACATCAGCCTATCAGAGAGTAGACTACCTGGAAAGTCAGCCTATCAAGGAACAGTCTCCAGGCAGATACCAGGATCGCCTCATGTACAACAGCCAACCAGAATTCCTTCCTAAAACTTGTTTATGAGTGCAACTAAGTCTGGCAAGCTGCCAGGCGCCATCTTAGAGATCAGGCCAGGGTACGGCTCTGGGGCCCTCAGAGCCCGCCCCTGACAGTTAGATGCAAAAATACTTAAAAAAATATTAGCATATCATGTTCAACAACATATTAAGAAGATTGTACCTCACAACCTGGGTTTTATACTAGAGATACAAACCTGGTTTAACACACACAAATCAATAAATGTAATTCATCACATAAATAGAATTAGGGACAACATCACTCTGTTATCCCAATACTTGCAGAGAATGCAATCAACAGAATTTGGCATCCACTGATGATAAAAGCACTGAAGAAAGTAGAGATAGGAACCTACCTCAACATTATAAAGACTACATGTGAAAAACACAAAGTCAACCTCATAGTAAATGGGGAAAAAACTGAAAGCATTTCCTTAAAATATGGAACAAGAAAAGGATGTCTTCTCTTACCACTTCTATTCACTATAGTTCTAGAAATTCTAGCCAGAGCACTTAGGCAAGAGAAGGAAACAAAAGGGATAAAAATAGGAAAAGTAGTTGAATTATCACTGCTTGCAGATGATATTATCTTTTATGCAGAAGATCCAATAAACTCTACCAAAAGACTTCTAGAACTGATTAAAAACTTGGGAAAAGCAGAAGGTTACAAACTAGCATACAAAAATCAATAGCTTTCCTATATACCAACAACCACTCTGCTGAAAAAGAAATCAGAAAAATAATTCCATTCACAATAACCTAAACAATTAAAATACCTAGGAATAAATCTAACAAGGAGGTGAAAGACCTCTACAATAAAATTTATAGAACACCTGAAGAAAGAAATTGAATAAGACATAAAAAGATGGAAAGACCACCCATGTTCACAGATAGAATTAATATTATTGAAATGGCCATACTACCAAAAGCAATATACACAGTCAATGCAATTCCCATCAAAACACCAATGATATTTCTTCATAGAACTAGAAAAAATGTCCTAAAATTCATTTGGAAGAATAAAAGACCCAGAATAGCCCAAGAAATCCTAAGCTAAAAAAGTAATGCTGGAGGCATCACAATACCTGACTTCAAATTATACTACAAAGTATAGTAACAAAAACTGCATGGTACTAGCATTAAAACAGACACAGACCAATGGTACAGAACAAAAGACATGGAGAAAAACCCACATATCTACGGTCATCTGATCCTTGAAAAAGGTGCCAAAAACATGTTAGAGAAAAGACAGCCTTTTAAAAAAAATGGTACTGGGAAAACTGGTTATCCATAGTAAAATAATTATACTAGACCCTTATCTCACCCTGTATAAAATCAACTCAAAATGAATTTAAAAGTCCAGGAATTAGACCAGAAACTCTGCAACTCCTAGAAGAATATTTAGGGTTATCACTCCAGCATATAGGTGCATGCAATGACTTTCTCAATAGAACCCCTAAAGCTCAGGAAATAATTCCAAGAGTTAATAAATAGGACAGCATCAAATTAAAAAGCTTCTGCACAGAAAAGGAAGAAATAGGAATGTGAGGAGGGAACCATTGAAATGGGAGGAAAATCTTTGTGAGCTACTCCTCTTATAAAGGTTTAATATCTAGAATACATTAAGAACTCAAAAACCTTAACATCAAAAAATCCAAATGATCTAGTTAATAAATGGGCAAATAAGTTAAACCAACACATCTCAAAAAGAAATTAAAATGGCCAACAAATATATGAAAAATGTTCAACATCATGAGCAATTAGGGAAATGAAAATCAAGATTACACTGAGATTTCAACTCAAACCAGTGAGAATGGCAGTCATCAGGAATACAAATGATCATAAATGCTGGAGAGGATGTGGACATAAAGGAACACTTTACACTGTTGGTCTATTGTAAATTAGTACAACCACTATGGAAATCAGTAGGAAGTTTCCTCTAAAGACTAGACATAGAACCACCATACAACCCAGCTGTACCACTCCTCGGTGATTTTCCTAAAGAATTAGTCATCATACTACAGTAACACAATCATACCCATGTTTATAGCAGCACAACTCACTATAGCCAAACTATGGAACCAGCCTAGGTGTACATAAACATATGAAAGGTTAAAGAAAATATATAAACATTGGAGTTTCATTCAACCATAAAGAAAAACAAAATTATGCCATTTGCAGGAAAATGGGTGGAACTTATGTTAAGTGAAAGAAAACAAACTCAGAGGGCCAAGGGTTCTATTTTCTTTCATATGTGGAAGCTAGAGAGGAAAAAAGAAAAGATAGGTGGGGGTGGGGCTGGATCTCATGGAAATTAAAGGGAGATCAGTGGAGGAAAGTGATCAGGAGATGGCAGAAGTAGGGGAAGGTGGGAAGTGTTGGGGGTGATATTGGCCACATTATATTGTTATATTGTGTGCATGTGTGAATATGGAACTGCAAATCCTATCATTATATACAACTATAAGACACCAATAAAAAGGGTGGAAAGAAAAAAAATTGACTATCATGTCGTGTTATGCTAGTGTTGCAAAATCATTCTGAAATGCACTATGGCAACTGTCAGACTGGCTTTCCTGAAAGTCATTAATGAGTTAAACTGAGTATGTGTTAGTCATGAGCTGGGTGCTGTGGGATGGGTTGTGAAGGCAGTGTGTGGGGACTCCCAGTAAAGCCTGAATCAAATCCGGATTCTCCACAGCCCCATGGAAAGCCTTCCTCTCACACCCCAACTCTCACCATCTAAAGTTTGGTTCTTAAGGCTCCAACAAATCCTGTCTTAGGAACTTTGTTTTTCTTTCTGCCTAAAATATTCTCCCCACAGATCTCCATGGGACTGTTTCCTCTCAGAGGAAAGTTCAGCACCTCCAAGCTCTATCATTACTACGCACTTAAAATGGAAGACACTCCCCCAAACCCATCATAAGGTGAAAACAGCATAAGCAGAAAATGCATGGGATACACCTAAACTCTTAACAATTCAGGTTAGCTTAATCTTATCATAAATGTACTCAGAAAACTTCCATGAGCCTACAATGCAGCAAAAACATTGAAACACAAGACTGTTGTATAATACATTGTCGACTCCCCACTGTAATTTGTTGAATATTAAACTGAAAGTGAAAACACAATAGCTGTATGGGTGTGCTTTCATTCCATCTTAAGTCAAACTTTTGTACATCTAACTATTGTGTGTACACATGTCATTACTCACTTTCCCGTGTGCCAGTGGAAAAGAAATTATCTCACCTATTTATCTGTTTTAAGAGTTGGTAGTGTCTCTCTCATCTACAGTATAAGCCTCCTGTAACAGCAAATCACCATTGTATTTATCACAGCATCCCCATCATGCAGGACAACATCAGGCACAGTAGTTGACTGATGGCCAAAGTACATCCAGTTCCCAGCACAGAGTAGGTCACAGTAACTGCTCAGTGCACACAGCTGCGTGGTGTGTGAGAGCATCATTGAGTCCTCTGGACTCTCAGGGAGGAGAAAGTGCATGGAGGCTCTGGCTATGTGTGCAGCCAATCTGTGTCAAGTCAATGTGGAAAGCAGTCACCCTTCCAGCCTGGGGGTCCCAGACCCCTGCACAGTATCCAGAGTGTTAGTGGGGCATTCATCAGGACACACTTATCAAAGGCTTGCGATCTGTAGACTTGCAGTATGAGCAAGCACCAAGCAAATCACTTTTTCAAGTGGCATTTGGCACAACTAGCAGCCTGTGACTGGGTGGTTATTGGGAATGTGTGGACAGAGGGAATGTTGCTGTTGAAATCAAGTAAAACGTTTTCTAATCTCTGAGCATTGTTTTAACTCTTTATATTTTTAATGCTTCAGTGAAAAAAGGGATCTTTCCAACTTGTTACTCTCCTTTTAAGACATCAAGACATCCAGAATTTTGCCAGGAAATCACCCACCTGATAGTTCAAGACCGCCAGCCCTTCTGGAGGTCCTGTCCTCAGACCTCAGCCTTTTGAAAGGCCTTAAGAATTCTCAACCATTCCTTGATAAAGTAACTTATTTTTCTGAAGCCTGCATACACAGTGGTACAGAAGCCCAAGGGTAGGTTCGTTAATTTTGCAAGAGGCCCTGTGGTCATCTATGGAACCAAATTCCTTTCTTAAATATTAAGTGCCTAGATTTCTTAACAGGCTTTAGACAAGAGCCCTATTGGATCTCCAGGGTAGCTGTATTTTCTCAGGACTTGATAATGTCCATTATATTACTCTTTGGGGTTCAAAACCATTTATTCCCCCTTCTCATAATCACTTTTCCCTAAGTTTGACTTCTAAATTGCAGATGGCCCAGCAATGGAATCATCACCAGAGAACAGGATGGAGTTTTCTGAGTGGCTTAGAAGGCTTCTGGTTAGCTGAGCCAGACCCAAGTGAGAGGTGGAATGGGGCTTGTGAGAGTGATGGGCCCTGGCTGTGGTGGAGTCCAGTTCTGCTGACATTTGTATGTTCCTCTGATGTCCCAATCATTGGCTCTTAGATTATAGAGGGTGCATGGTCAGGGCTTCAGGGATCAGCTATGATCAGGGACCCAGGAACTTGAGCTTTGGTGGTTCTGATGATACAAGAGGCTATTATGGTCACACACATGGGCATATGACATCCTGCATTTACCCAGTCCTCTCTGGGCAGGGATGGAGGGGACCTCCCTCCACCCAAACTACCCTGGTCAGATAAACCAAAGTAGTGTGCTGCTATTTACTGGGCTTCAAATTACTCTGGAATCCAGAAAGAACATGTAGCTGAGGACTGGGCCTGAAGGGTTCCCCTCTTTCCAAGCCTTGCTCCAAGTTTTCCACCAGCTGTATGAACAGAAAAGATGAGGGCCCACATGACTGAATGGAGAAGAGAAGGAATCTGCAAGGCCTACCCAAGGGTCAATGCCCAGAGTAGGACAGAAATCTATTCAGGGGCCCTGCCCACCAAGACCCATGATGGAAATCCAGCTGCTATCCTGCACCGTCATGGAAAGCTACAGGAGGGACTGGCTGGAGATCTACCTGCAGAGAACCAGGGCAAAAAGCACTGTACCCTTCAACCCTTACTTATAAAATGTGTAGCTTTTAGGAAAGGATGTACACATTTTCAAGAAGCATGGGTGAAAGTATCATAAATTAACTTAAAATCAATACCTTCTAAACAATTATTTTATGGGTATAGAATGTCAGTTTTATAAAGTAAAGAAAGTTCCAGAAATGGATGGTGATATGGCTGTGAGATATTATTATGTAATGGATGGAGACTAACTATTTCCCATCTCTTTCAAAGGAGATAAATGGTAGATAATACTAGGGTAAGAGATTGCATTAGTCCATTTTCTGTTGCTATTAACAAAATTCTCAAGTTTGGGAAATTCATATGATGAAGAGGCTTACTAAGCTCAGAGTTCTAGAGGCCTAAGGGCATGATGCCATCATGGTGTCTCGCATGGAGCACCCCTTGGCTGTGTCACAGCATGGCAGAGAAATGGAAAGGCAACCAGTTACATGCAGAAGAGGTCCTCATGTTGAGAAAGTAAGCTGGAGATTCAGGTTTGCTCTTTTCATTAGAACCCACTCCCATAGGTTCCATGAGAACTAAATTAATCTCTTCAGAGGGAGAGGCCCTCTATGAGCTCATCACTATTCACTAGGCCCCACTTCTTAAAGGTTCCACAACCTTCCAACATTGCCACACCAGAGACCAAGCTTCCAGTATGTGAAATTTGTGGAACACACTTAAACCATGTCTAAACCATAGTAGGGGTTGCATTTGCATTTGGGGAATATCTTCCCAAAGACATGGGATGGAGGGATGAAGAAAGATTTCCTGGAGTTGAGGATTGGAAGTGTTCTCTTCCTGCAAATATGTTATAAATAAAGAAATTTAAAAATAAATAAAGCAAGGATTGTCCTATAGAGAAGGGCTCAAATCCACTCCTTGTAAAAATGAGACCCTCAATACACTTAGATTCAACATCTTCTGATTTTCCATCCAGCCTTTAATACATCATTCTCAATACTTTTCTTTTTTTGTATGTCAGCTATCTTTCTCAGGATATTTAGCACTATTTTGGCTTAGGAGAAAATGAGCCTCAATAGGTTTACAATAGGCGTTCCTGATCCTGGAGCCATCTTTAACCTCTGCACATCTCATCTCTAACATTAAAGATGGTTTGCATGTAGCCCTATCTCATTTCCCATCTGAGACTGACAGCTTAGAACCAACCATCCTGGGAGCCAAGAGCTCCAGGAAGGAACCTCAGCTGTGGGACAATTGGAGCCAAATTCTTAAAATGATGGCATTTCCTAACTACTGCACTCAAAAGTCCTAGTACCATGGCAGTTATTTTGGGAAAAATGAAGAACACAGTGACCAAAATAGAATGTGAGGTTGGTGTATAAGTTGATTTATAGTAATGAAGTGTGATGACAGAAATGATCCTAAGTCAGTTTTTTTTCCTCTCTGGGTCTCAGTTTTCCCATACTGACATATTTATATGCAGGATTTAATTATATATAAGGTCCTTTCCAATTCAGATTTATTCTGTAGAGTTAAACTGGCAGAATACTTCATATCATGTCATCATGACCAAAGCCCATGGAATTGGGTATTCAAAGAATGGGGTGATTTATTTAAAATCCTGTAGTTTGATTATCCCTAATCTGAAAATTCAAAATCTGAAATACTTCAAAATTTGAAAGTCTTGGGGGCTCTGACATGAAGCCCCAAGTGAAAAATTCCAAATCTTACTTTAGTTGCAGCTGCAATGCAGGTGAACTAAAAATATTATAGAAAATTATCTTCAGGCTATGTGTGTAAATTTTACAAGAAACATGAATGAATTTCATATTTAGACTTGGGTTTCATTCCCATGATACCTCATTACATGTATACAAAGATTCTAAAATCTACAGAAAAAAATTGGGATTCAGAAGTTATTCTAGTCCCAAACACTTCAGATAAGGAACACTCAACTTGTATTTTCCATAAAGTTGGACTTTTCTGGCCTTTTTATTTTTGAGGAAGAATGATTTGAAGTGATGTGAAGTGTAGAAAAAATGTAGGATTTGAGCATTCCCTTGACCAATTCATGGAGTTTCATTCAATTTTCATACCTTTCTTCTGATTTTTTCTATTACTGCGGCTCCACTGACTCCTACCTCCCCATGCTGTTTTTTAGGACTCCTCTGTAAGTCACAGGAAGTAAGGACCAAGCCCAATCCTTCTGAACAAAAAGTAATAAAAAATAAAATACTGAAAAAAAAGTAATCATAGATCCTCAAGTAATCAGTTGCACGCTCTTGGACCTAGCCATTAGAAGTGCCATTAGTTCTCCAGTCTCAAGTGTCTTGGCAGCACTATAAAGCCATTTCCAGCTATATTTTTTTCCCTATACTTAGGAAGTCACCTGGTTTCCTCTGATTGAGTGTTATCGGGGTTTCAAAGGAAGGTTCAATCCTCAATTTCAAGTTAATTTGAGATGCTTTCAACTCAGTGAAACCAGAAGGAGTGAGGTGCATTCCTATCCCCTGGGCAGGAGTATGTCACTGAGTTCCTGTGGACAGGTTGTCCAACATTCTTCCAGATCCAGAGTTCCAGTAACAGGCCAGGTTTATGCAGGGAAAAGAGGTGAGAAGGGGAAGTGATGTTTTAGTATTTGATAATGGAGTGATCATTCAGGACATGAAGAAGTCAAATGTCAGAGCCACCTCCTTGTGAGGAGAAACACATTCCACCTAATCACAAGCTTCCCTTCAGTCTCTTCTTATCTGGCCATCCCTCTGATCTTGCCACTCAAAAGAAAATACTGACCAGTTCACTGACCAGTTAGGCCCAAAGTTTCCACCCCCAGAGCATGGCCAGTGTTTCAGGAAATGGGTTCATTCAATGATTTATGGTGCCCTGTTAGAAATGAAAAGATGGTGTTCTTTGTTTAAAAATTTTGAGTTTCAAGACAATAAACTAAGTATGAATCCAAGCTCTGGGTCCTCCGAAGTACAGGGTCATATGTAACTGCACAAGTTATGTGCCCAAAAGGCAGCCCTGACTCATGGACATCACCAAAATAACTGTGTGGCTGTGGAAATGACAAGGTGGTTTTGTCAACACTCAAGACTATACTGAGCCTGGATTAAATTGTCCCCCTGCATGTACATGTGAGGTTCTTCTCCTCCCCTTTGTGGGCCCAATCAAAGGTACCCAGCTTCTCTGAGGGCCCTTTGTTTGGATGAGAAAGGGCAGCAGTGTCTGGGATGGAATGTACTGCAGGTAGCTATCAAAATGTCACCATCAGAGGCACAGAAAGGGAGGGGCAGAAAGGGCACTGGACCTGCTGCTTGAAGAGACTTCAGAGGAATGTGAGTGGAAGGACCTCAAAGAAGTCACAAGGAAGAAATTCTTCCTATCCCAGGCTCATGCTAAGAGGACTGGTAAAAGATTGATCACCCCAGCCATCTGGCCTCATGAAAAGGAGCACACTTCTGAGTGTAATAGCTTGCACAGGGTCAGAGGGCTTCCTGGCCTTCCTGAACCCAGTTGGTCCCACCATGCTTTCTGTTTGGGCATCAGCAGTGGTAAGTCATGGGAAAGGCATCCTCAGGCAATTCTAGTCCTTTCCAAGGTAGAAGCGATTACTGTGTTATTATGTGTTATCTCTGAGCTAGGTACATTTGAACCCCCTTGGCTAAAAGAGGGCTCTGGGACCCTGCAGGCTGAGGCAGAGATGAGGAATTTTTGCCTGGGCCCTGCTAAAGAAACATTAGGAAACAAACTTACAAGTGTTATCAGTGACTTTCTCTGGATTCCCTTCCCAGGTTGTCTTGCTGTAATAAAAATCAAATGAAAATTAGAACATGCAGACCACATTGTGTGTGTGTGTGTGTGTGTGTGTGTGTGTGTGTGTGTGTGTAATGTGTGTGGGGGGGTTTCAGGATCAAACCTAGGGCCTCATATATGCTAGCTAAGTGCCCTACCACTGAGCTACATCCCCAGCCCACAACCTTGCTTTCTTTTAAGCATTAGAATAGGACCTACCAAGAGCATGATTGGTCACCTGTCTGCATGGAGTCCCATGGATGAGTTCTCACCATGGATGTGAGTATCTGTTGGCCATGGGGACTTTATCCCTGACCTTGCCTCAACCTCTAGCCAGTGACTCCTGATTCCTGCTCAGCAACTTCCCAAAGATGCCACCATATGGCACAATGCCAATCGCCCATTTCTTGATCATCTCCCTTAGTAAGCACTTCCTATCCCCTATTTTAACATTCAGTAAACATTTAGAAACTAGAATAAATGCTTTTTAATGTTTTTCCATAGTTGATTCAGAGGTCTTTAAACAAAATTGTAGTTTCAGCTACTCTCTACCTCAACTCCCAACTGTTGGTCATTTGCTTTTTCTTTAGAGTTAAGTATGTCTACCATCTTAATAGCTTTCTTTTATCATAAGTAAGAATATTCATTCTTTATTGGTTATATGCTTTGCAAAATCTCCCTATGTTTTGTCTTATCAGTTAATGGTGACTTTAGGGATAAGTGTGTTTACTTGAAATCTGAATGTCATTGAGGTCTATTTGATTCTTGAAATTGAGAAGAGGTTGTTTGATATATGCTAATGCTCCATTATTTGGGGCATAAATATTTATAACTTTCATTACTTATTATTGTATGATTCCCTTAAGCATTATGAGATGGCCTTTTTTTCTCTGCTTATTAACTTTGGTTTGAAGTCCATTTTAAAGAATAGAACACCCTGCTTGTATATGAGATGCAAGTGAATTTTATATATATTTTGTTGTTGTTGTTGTTATTGTTTTGTATTTTTTTTTTTGGCCATCCTTTCAACTTCTGTCTCTGGATGTCTTTGCCTATGAGGTAAATTTCTTGGAGACAGTATATTGTTGGGTCTTGTTTGATCCAATTTGCAAGCCTATGTCTTTTGATTGATGAGTGTAGACCATTTACATTCAGTTTTGCTATTGATAGATGCTTTTTATTTCCTAGTGTTTGGGTTTATTTTGAGTTTTTAAGTAAAATTAGATTCTCCTTTGAGTGACTAATCCTCCAGTGTTTCTCCTATGGGATTTCATTTACATTCCCCATTTCTTCCTCATGAAATATTTTATTGAATATGTTTTCTAGTGCCAGTTTTCTAGCTGTGAATTTTTTTAACTTTTATTATCATAGAAGTTTTTTATGTCATCTTTAAATCTGAAGTTTATTTTTGTGGATACAGTATTTGTGGTTGGCATCCATTTTCTTTCAGATCATGGTTTATACTATTCCAAGACTGCCCACTTTTACAGACAGGATTAAAAAATTAGCTTATATCTGGACTGGTTTACCTGTAAGTAAATGTGACCAGTCATTTCTCTTTTTGCTGTTAAAATTCTACCTTTTTTCTCTATGTTAGGCATTTTCATAGTAATGTAACTTGGAGTGGGTCTTGTAAATTTTTTGTATTTGGATTCTTGTATACTTCCTGTATTTGATTTTCCATTTTATTCTTAAGGTTTGGGGAATTTTCTGAGTATTTCATTGAAAATATAGTGTACTCATTTGTTTGTATTTCAGGGCCTTCATCAATTCTGATGAACCTTTATCTTTTCCACATTATTCCTATTTCCTGAAAATTCTGCTCTTTTCTTTTAATATATTCTCTAAAGTCATCTTATTTTCAAGATTACATACTTTGTCTTTGAGGCCTGTAAATCTTGCTTCCAAGTAAAATAGTGTGTTGGTGATGTTTTTCATTGAAATTTTAATTTGGGATAATAAGTCCTTTCTTTTTAGGATTTCCATCTGATTCTTTTTCAGGATTTCTCTCTCCTTATTGAAGTGATCCTTCTTGTATTTTCTCTCTGATTACATTTCTTACATCACTTTTTACCTCATGTATCAGTTTAAATGTAAACTTTCTGAATTCCATCTCTGACATTTCCCCACTGTGGTGTCAATGGAGTTTGTTGGAGTAAGGTATTCTCTTTTGTTTTTGACAGTTTTTTTCCTTGCTTTCTCTTATTGTTTATGTGTCAACCCATCTTTCTGGGTGGAACTGAAGCTGTAGAGTTTCTACCTTATAAATTTATAGTGTCCCTCTATGTTACTAGTACATTCATAGATTGAAGAGGGGAACCAAATGACAGCAACAATCTATGTAAACAATACATAGCTGTAGACTATGTACTTAACCCCTATTTTTATATCTCCAGTGTTAATTAGTACAACATGCAGAAATAGGATCAGCAATTTCCATCATTAAAAACAGTAAATAATCATGAATTTTTGTCTTGCATGAATCAAACAAAAGGTGTTGTCTATAATGTCCTCTGTATTAATTTTTGCGGTGGCATTGATAATAGGGGCAGATGTTATGTATATTCGCTTATCAGTGAGATCATTTGTCCTTTGGTTTTTTGAGATTGGCTTATCTCACTTAGCATGATATTCTCCAACTGCATACATTTGCCTGCAAATGCCATAATTTTGTTATTCTTTATGGCTAATATTCCATTGTGTATTTATACTCTACATGAAGAATACAAATAACCCAATCAACAAATGGGCTAAGGATATGAACACACACTTCACAGAAGATCTACAAACAATCAACAAACATATGAAAAAATGTTCAACATCTTTAGTAATAAGAAAAATGCAAATCAAAACTACCCTAAGATTTCATCTCACCCCAATTAGAATGGCGATTATCAAGAATATAAGCAACAATAGGTGTTGGCAAGGATGTGGGGACAAGGAACACTCATACATTGCTGGTGGGGCTGCAAATTAGTGCAGCCACTCTGGAAAGCAGTGTGGAGATACCTTCAGTTTCTTCTTGAGGTATGAACTGAGTGTCGGAGTGTGGGCCAATGGACTGTTGTCCTTCCTTTTATTGTGCTGCTGAGTTGAAGGTTGAGGTGGAAGATGTCCCAGCTTCCCTTCTGGGGAGGTTGGTGTGGGGTGGGATGGGATGAGCTGTCCATTCCACTCCCAGAGTGTGTTTCCCACTGGGTTCTGTGAGAGGAGTTCCCTTCAGTGAAGTTCCTGGTTGCATGAACTTAGTTTTAGTGAGGTTGCAGTTGCTTTATTTCATGGCAAGTTACTGGCAGTGTTGAATCAAGGTTCTTCTAGACCCTGGTGGATTCCAATCTGCATTGGGCCAGGCAGGCCATGCACTAAAGTGGCAGGTTGGTTGAGCCAAGCTACAGATCAGGTGGTGAAAGCAATGGTTGGGGCAGGTGGAGCTGGTGGTAATATAACACATAATAAAATGCTGAACAAGATGGACTGCAACAGAGCAGTGAAGCAGCTGGCTGGGTGAGGAGACCTGACTGTGAACTGGCATGCCTGCCTTCTGGGCTCTGGGCCTGTGGAGAAGCTGAGGGACTAGTAGGCAGAATTGTGGGTTGGGTGTAGGGCAGGAGTTGGAGTCCAGGAGACCAGGGTTCCTGGACTGGTGCCCAACCTGGTGGGCACTAGGTACTTAGAGACTAAATGGTTGTCAGACTGGGTGGGTGCTTATTATCTGTTATACTTTAATAAGATTTTTCTCACCACAAGCATGGAAAGTTATACTCTATGTATGTATAATTTTTAAAATACATTCTACTGTCATATATAACTAAAGAGAACAAATAAAGTAAATTAAGATAAATAAAAATGTTCTCTCTTTCCTTCCTATGTCTCATTCCACCATTTTGAATTTTACTTTAATGAACATTTCACAATTTTACTACTTCCATAGCAATTTTACCCCTTTCTTTGTATTGTAACTGGTGTTTGTTTTTTGTTGTTGATTTTACTTTGTTGTTACTACATATCTACACCTGGTTTGTCTTTATACTGTGTTACTGTTTTTCATTTTCTTTCTTGACTTGAGGATTCAGCCTCATGCCTTCAACACATCTGATAGGTGCTTTGCCACTTCATGATGCCCACAGCACAGTGAACATAATTTCACCTTACTGTCCTCCATTCAAACCTTGGGAGATATTTCAACTTAAAGAACAAGGGAGATAAAAATTCCAATGATATGTACCATGAAGGTATAGAGATAGGGGACTAAAATTCAGTCTCTGTATACTAACCTCCATAGCAAGAACAAAAAGAAATGACAACTCTTAGAAATGCTGTGCCTATATTGGTCCTTGGTCTAGGTCTCCCCCATACAATTATAGAAAAAATGATAAGGTTGAAAGAGTGAGCATAGAGAATCTATTCCATATACACAATTGTCTACAAGACTCTTGTCACCAAAGTGACTCCACTCCTGCAGGATCTATGAAGAAAGCTGGCCTCTCAGGCTCTGAACAATCCAAACTGTGTCAAAACACATAAGTCACACCAGAGAAGACACAGGGCTACTATAGTACAAAATTCATTTGAAATTAAAGTCCCAACACTACACTACAAACCAGAAGCTCAGGACAAACTGAGAGAAGGCTATTTACTAAGAGACACTTACTTAAATGTGGAAGAGATACACATTCCCACAGAAGCATAAATCTTAATAAAGAAATACAAAGAAAGATAAAAAACCAAGGGTGTATGTTTTTTTCTTCACATGTTCATAAATATCCACTAACAGATTCAATAGATAATGCAATAGATTAAATAGCAGAAAAACAATTTTAATAAAAGTTAAATATAATTGATGAATTCAAAGAGGATACAAATAAATAGCCCAACAAATTAAGAAAAATGATGACAGATATGAAAATGCAATTCAATAAATAGAAAAGCTGAAAAGAATCAAGCAAAAATCTTGGAAATAAAGATCTCAATATCTCCAATAAAAAATTCAATTGACTTATTTCACTTAGGATGATATTCTCCAATTCCATCCATTTATTTGCAAATGCCATAATATTATTCTACTTTATGGCTGAATAGCATTCCATTGTGTATATATACCAGAGTTTATTTTTCTATTCAGGGTGGGGAATGACAGAGGAATGGGGGAACTTTAGAATATGTAGAAGTAAATAAGAGGTGTATGAGAAATGGTGGAATGAGACAGACATCATTACCCTATGTACATGTATGATTACACAAATAGTATGAATCTACATTGTGTACAACCATAGAAATGAAATGATGTGCCCCATTTGTGCACAATGAATCAAAATGCAGTTTGTAAAAAATTAAATGCTAAATAAAAAAATTCAGTTGAAGTCCTACATACCCATAGACTAGATCAAGTAGAAAATACACCACAAGTAGAAAAGGATGATTAAACATCACATTCAGATAGTAACAAAAACAAAAATGAAAAGAAGAATGAACTAAACATTCAGGACCAATGGGAAATTAGGGAAAATTCAAATTTGTGAATCAAAAGCACAGACAATGGAATAGAGGCCCAGGTTATAGAAAATGAAAACGTATTCAGTGAAATTGTAGCAGAAACTTTCTCAAATCTTGGAGAATATATGGACATCCATGTGCAAGAACATTTAGAGTCCAAGTGGATATGATCAGAAAAGAACTTCTCCAAGTCATGTTATTTAATATTGCCAGAAATATATTGAAAGCTATAAGTGAGAAGGAACAAAGCAATTATAAAGTGAACTCATCAGAACAGCAGATTTCTCAACAGAAAGTTTAAAGGCCAGGGCAGCACAAAATCATAAAGCTGAAGCCCTGAATTAAAAACAGATGCAAAGAAACAAAAAGAAAAACTCTAAGTGAATGGAAAGGATGGTTATCATGTTAAGTGGAATAATTCAGAAATAGAAATCCAAGTATCACATGTTTATCCTGGAAATCTTAAGAATAAAAGTTTTAAAAGTTCTGCTATGAATTGGTGGTATATCTTAGTGGTACACCATTTGCCTCCCATGCATAAGGCCCTGGATTCTATCCTCAGCACAACCAAAAGACAAAAGAGAGAGTGTGATGGGGGGTGGGGAAGAGAGAGAGAGTGATCAGATGAATCCTGCACTAATCTCTACTTCTAACTAATCTAGACTTTTGCAGTGTTTGTATCTAATGAAGCAGGCTTGCTACTATTCTAAATACACTTGAATTATCTCACCTCATGCGTAAGATGGAATAGTTGTATTTGTTGTTAACTTCCATTTAATGTTGGTTAGTGTTTTAATGTAAATATTTACACATTATGTCCACTACCAACAGCATTAACTAATGCATTCTTTCCAGATGTATTTGCAGCAAAGATATCAATACTACCATGAAGAAGGAGCTCAATGATATTTTTGGATTTATATTTTGGAGAAAGCATGAGGACTGTAATACAATAACAAAGATCACTTCATCCTTAGGTAATTTAATAAAGTTATTTAAGCAATAATGTGATATATTTTACCAATTTAACAGCTTGCTTTATTTATGCTAACAGACAAAACCATCTTGAGAGATCAAGTGTTCATCTTTGCAAATAATCTCCAAATCTAAAAGAAAAATAACAAGAAAGAAAAACTTTTGTCCCAATGAGGGAGAAGTTACAAACTTAAAATCCTTTGATGGACAATAACAATGATGAGGTTATTTATCTAAAGTAGGTAAAGATTTCAATGAAGAATGCTCAATTTCTTCCCTAGTCTGATGTAATATATTTTAATTCATAGTCATCTTTATACTAGTCAAGCAAGTAAAAACAATGTGTAGTCTTAAAATAATAATACTGCTGATTAAAATAGTCATCATTTTCAATTAACAACACTGATGAGCATTTTCTAGATGCTGAAGTCAATGTCATATATATATTATTACAATCACTCATCAAGCATATATTTGTCCTTTTATCATATCAGGAAACATATAGTGATATGTAGTGTTTCCAAGTTGACACACTTTACAACTAGGATATATATAAAGGCAACTCAGTCATGCATGAATCTGAACTCTTCTTTATCCTCATAAGACACCTATGACCTTCTTACATTAAAGAAAATGTTTATTCCAGTGTACCTATTTTTTCTTTTCCCATGCCAATTAAAAAATAAAGCATCAAAATATGTTACAAAAAGAGCAGAATCTGGCAATTTCAATTAATTTTTATTTAGGGATAACAAAATACCAATTACTTAAAAAGAAGTAATTTAAAACAAACTATCATCCAAATGAAAAAATAATTTTCAATGCCTGTTGTAACTTAACATAGCAATTTCAAAGGGAAAGTAAATAGGAAGCAGAAGTTAAAAGCACAATAAAATGTTAAGAAATTTAGTACTGAATCAAAAATAAAATAAGTCCATACTTTACAAACTAGCACAAAACCCCTTTGGCTAACATAAGATCATGTGACCAACAAAATCCAATTACAAATTTTAAAAAACAAGCAATATTTTAAATGAATAAATATGTATACCATATACATATCTTTGTATGGCCTAATCCAAGTAATTGTATTTCAACCTAAAAGTAGTTTGTGCTTATAGTTCTCTCTCAGTAATTATAAGCTAACATTCTTCTTCCAATTAATTTAACATTTCTGATTTGAGTGACTATTACCACACCATTAAAGATTTTTTTAAAAATAAGATCAACCTGCTATACCTTCCCTTCTTACCAACAGCATGTATATTTGCTTTCATCTAAATTACAAATTCTGCCATCTGTTGTTTGTTTCTTGACAGAGACAGTAAAAGTAGTGTGCCCTTTTCTGGAAAACAAAAATAATTTATTAATAAAATTGCTCTATGGAACTAAAAATCTGATAATAGACCATCTGAACACAAACACATGATATATAAAGAAACTAAAGTGTAGCCTCTTCTTCCTACCACCCTGCACTTTCCACAGGAGCTATTCTTTCACTTTACAATGTCTTCCTTTGCCTAGAGGGGCCACATGGTCTCCAGTCATCTCCAAAACTTGCCTCAAATGTTTACTCTTCCAGAATTCTTTGCCTCTGTCATAGCCCTTATCAAGATGTTTTTGGAGTTATGTAATTACTGCCCCTATCTATATAAAACTATCTCCAGGACAGGGGTTGTAACTTTACTCTCAATAACTCGCAAACCTAAAACACAGTAGTAAAAGGATTTAAATACCTTATTTAATTAATAAATTAAACTTTCATCAGTAGAGCAAGGGCTTATCAATCTATCTTCCAAATAAAGTCAACATTTCCAGAAATACCAAACCTCAACTTGGTTCCATATTAATTGCCAAAGTAATTTATAATTTGAGGTAAAATATAATTCAGAAATTTTGTGTACCAAAAATATTTTGTACTGATACATGTGGTTTACTTTAGCATCTCAAAAGACTCTAAATCACTTGCATTTTTAAGTGGCAAGGCTGCAGTAAAAGAAACAATGTTGACTAAAATATGGATATGCTGTCCACCTCTATCCAAGGGTAACCTATAGAAATTTACAGAAATTCTAATGGGAATATGACTTTTATATTACACATAAAGAAAAACTTTGAAAAAATACCAGTTTCTAAATTCTAAAATTCAATTCCATTTCAAAGAAATGATATTCCATAGCCCATATCCTTGTAAATTAATAAAAGTTATCATGAAAAATTTTAGTCAAAATGTGTTTTAAAACAGGAGTCATAAACTCCTTTACAGAGGTAAAGTGCAGGATTCTGAGTGAAAGCTGCAGTGTGCATGCAGAAAACTGAATGACAAACATGCCAGTAGGAAGGGAGCACCCTCTGCACCACACAGTAACAGTGGCTCAGATGAGACCCCATGTTTAGAAGCTCGAAATCCAGATTTTTGCATGAGTTTACTGAAATGTAAATATTGACTCAATTTATATGAGCTAAATATATCCATGAGATAAAAAAAAATGTTGGAAACCCAGCTTATAAACAATATTTGTTCAACTATGTTACTGTTAAATCAGATGTATTTCAAATATTTTTTAAATAAAGGTGGTTGATGTATACCTTCTTTGGGACTTCAAGGTTTTCAATGCCTGAATACAGTTTTGCTGCCATTGATGTGTCCTTGCCAAAGAGTATGGTGGAGATGAGTTTCACCCCTGTATTTTCTAACATTTAGATCAGTACAATTTTCTAGAAGTATATATAAAGAATATATAAAATTTCTCATCCTGCTGTTGGATGGCCTGTTGGTTTTCTACCAAGAAATAGATTGTAAATTTCAGGAATTTAAGAAAATATTTCACAGGTTTTAATAAGTAGATATATTTAAATGACATGAATCAATTTTTATCCTAAACATTTCAATTGAATTCATTTCCTGCAGATATCCTCGGCTACACTTACTGTAATCAGTGTTGTGTCATAGTCACTATCACAGAGGTGAATGTTACAGCTGTCTCTAATAGAAGAGCCACCACTTCTGCCTGTCCATAGGCACAGGCATAATGTAGAGGGGTCCTATGAAAGTAAGGGGATATCTTAGGAGGCCATAGTGTTCCTGCTCAAAATAAAGAATTATTCATGTAATTGTGAACATTAAAGAGCATGTAATTCTTGTCCCACCAAAACAAATAATTTCCTTCTGAAGAAAGTACAACACTTACTATGCAATATTTACTAGCCGTCATTACTTATTGAATTAATGACTGAGCAGTCTATTCCATTGACACTTTTCTTTTCTTCATTCTTTTTGTACTGCTGGGGATAGAACTCCAAGGCACTCAGTTCAACCACTGAACATTATATTGAACCCTTCTTATTTTCCACTTTGAGACAGCATCTCACCAAGTTGCCTACACTGGCTTCAAACTTTCAGTCCTTCTGCCTCAACCTTCCAAGTCACTGGAATGACATACACATGCCACTGCTTCTGACCCATTGTATTTTGATTTTTGTCTCATTTTGGTTTTGTGGTGCTGGGGATAAAACCCAGGGTCTGGATCATGCTACCTAAGGGCTTTCTCAATGAGCCACATTTCCAGATAACATCTGCCCATTTGCATAGAAAGAACATTTTATTTATTTATTTATTTATTTTTGGATTTAGCTCAACTTGGGTTTGAATTCTGCTTTAAATTCTGATACATACTAGCTATTCACTAATCCTTCTATGCCTCAGTTTCCTCACCTATAAAATGTAGATTCATATTAAGTTACCTCCCTTAATGCCACAGTTATACTTAAACAAAAATCTATGCAAAGTATCTGAAAAGTTTCTAGGACAGACAACAACTCAATATGTGTTAGCTAATGTAGTTATTACTGTTACTACTAATTAACAAGGTAATATTTAGATAATATTTCAATTAATGAAATTCTACAATTATACTAACTTGGTATATGTCTTTTAAGTATTCTGTTTTTCAGAGTCTTACATGTTCCTTTCCCTAACATTTCAAAATGACTGACATTGAAATGCTACTCATAATTCATAATACATTATATATAACTCTCAGCATTTAAAATATTTTTTTGGATATAAGATAAAGGAACATTTCACAGTCTTTGGTGCCTTAACCTTAAGTGAGTTGTGATTAAACAACAGGTCTGTGACAGTTTTACTTCATTTTGGTGGCATTTAAATATAATTTAGTTATTTTTAAAAATTCATATGGGTAAGAGGGCTGAATAACAACAACAAAAATACCAAATTGAAAGCAAAGTTATTATTATTTTTTTTCAAGAAACTTGAGTCAAAGGAAACAGAATTCAAGTGAATTAGTATGGCTCACTTGTTCAGTATTTAGATTTATAGCACCCATGTAAATCTATTTCCCATGTTTAATACCAGTATTATTTTTCAGAAGGACAGTTTACAATTTTCTACTTCCAGAAGTGCTTTTGAATGAGAGAAAATCCTTCACTTGATATTGAGTTCTATCATTTCATTTCCAAATCTTTGGTTAGGGAAATATGGAGTTTTTAAGGACAGTGAATTCTGAGAGATAGTAGAATAGGTCAACTACATAATACGAATTCAGGTTATGAGTGGTAAATAAATGGGAAGATAAAACAGGTAAGTACAGTTGGGTATTGGTATTTTTAAGCAAAACTTTTATAAATAATGCTTTTTTAGTGGTAATAACTGCTTATAATTACTCTTTTATGTTTATAATGATGCAACTAAACATAATCAACCTACACTTGCATATATGCAATAAATCTATGTATAAAAAACAAAATATAAAAAAATGTAGTAATATCTACAACCACAGATGAATAGAGCCCTTTCACTTCTGAAGAGGTTAAAAATTGACAGATTATAGCAATCTATGCAAGCACACACACTGACACACACACATACACAGACCTTAAGAGAAAGTGAGAATCTTATCTGCATAAGATTCATGTCCCTGCTTTCCCAAGGGTCATTTTATTTACAAGAAGCTCTCACTAGGATTTTAGCACATATTTATTGTAGAAATAACAGGGAAGAAAATGGATAAATAGAAATGAATTTGGAGCTTTACAAAACCTTCCCACGTGATAGGTGCAAACAAGCAGAACACAGGAATTGTTAAAATACTTAATAAAGAGTATATGTTCTGCTCTCAATAAAACTAAGCTAGAAACAAATAAAAAGATGAGGAGAATTTGCCCAGTATTGGAAATAAACAACTTTTAGTAACAAGGAAAATAAAGTTTTACTTATAATTGAATGCCTAAAAATAACAAATTTTACAATATTTTTTATATATTTGCTGCTGCTAACACAAAACCACAATCTATTTCTTTGTATATGTAATCAAACTAATTATATTTTACTTAAAATACAAAAGGACATCTTCCCATGTCAACATACATTTATAATTTTTTCATCTTCACAGTTCACATAATATCCCATGCTAGGAATGCACTGCATTTTATTTATACGACCAGCAATGTGGTTGATTCTTAATTCATGGCTATTTTAGGCAGTGCTGATAAAAAGAAACTGTATTATCTTTTATTATTCCCTAAAGATATTTTATATAATGGGATTGATGAGTAGAGACATACACATTATTAAAACATACAGTACTTTGTGTATTTGAAAAGTCCTAAATAACTTACACTTCGTGAAGCCTAAGTACCACTACTCTTTCTCCTTGCAAATTTTGTAGTTGATAAACAGTATTTCATTTATCATTTAATTTCTACTCCTTCTCTTATCAGGGACACTAAATACTTTTTCCTACGTTGATAGAACACTTGTGAATCTGGAAAAGAGTACCTTCCCTATTTAAAATAGAGTTCAGAGGCTGGGGGTTCAGCCCAGTGTTAGAGCACTTGCCTATTTCTTTTTTTTCTTTTTTTATGTTTTTAAATTTTTTTGATTCATTGTACACAAAGTTGTTATTTCTCTGGTTGTACACGAAGTAGAGTCACACCATCTGTGAATCACACATGTACAAAGAGTAATAATGTTTGTCTCATTTTATTATCTATCTTCCCCACAGCCCCCCTCCCCCTGGCACAAGTGGATTTTATAGAACAAAACATAAAAAGTAAGGCTTTCAAAATTTGTGAATAAAAATGTTAATGGTTTCCCTAAAAACTGGGTTCTTTGTAGACTTGATAAAGAGTTCTGGAGCATACCACATAGTCTTTTTGCACTGCTTTCATGGGGTTCACATGCCCTTTGAAGGACTAAATATTTAAAATGAACAGACCCAGGGAGACTTCAAAGAAATTGTTATGCCCTGAAGGCAAAACAAACACATTCACTTCCCATTCAATGGTCCATCCAAAAACCTACACAAATTTATAGAACCACACTGAGAAATCAGAAAATAAATAATATTTTGATTGTAAAGTTATAAAATTTTAAAATAATATCTTTAATATGCATATTTTCTATGAAATGATTCTTTAAAGAAATCATATATTTAAAAGTAACCATATATTCCATAGTCTAATATTAGATGAAATGGTAGACTGCCAAATTGAGTAATACATTCTTAATACTTTTTAACTATTAACACATTCAAAGGCATAAAATATTTAGATGAATTATTTCAATAAAATGAACAAAAAGTTAGATAAACAGGAAGAGTGAAAAACAAGTTAGAAGTAACAAAAGTTCTTGATCTTTAGATCAAAAAATAATAAGAGAAATACAACTTAAAATAACATGCTTATATGTACTCTAATCAAAACTTAAATACAGTATTAAAAGAAACATTTTGGAAAATAAAATATTCAGTTTCAAAATCCTCTATATTAGTAAGTAGGTTTCCTAGTATCTAGTAAAATATTATGAGTTTATTGAAAGCATTAACAGAATTATTAGATCTTAAATATAATCTAGTTTGACAACCAGTAGACAGAGAAAAGAAAGTATTGTCACAAGTCAGGCTTTGCATCACCCATTTTTATCCAAGACTTGCTACCACTGCCCAGTGCTTGTCAGATGGGTCCTATATAACTCCACAGTTTTTCTGTGATTCTATCAATTTTCTGGCTACCCTGGTGACTTTGCTCCAAAGAACTGCTTCCTGACGAATGACCCAAAAAATTGCACCTTCCAAAGGCCAAGTGTAGAATCTTCACTTGAACTCTAATTTAAGACAGTCCATTTGCTAAATGAGTTCCATTCACTTGATCCCAAACAATTCGACCCATTAGTGTCCATAACTGCTTGGCTTTACAGCAGAAGGTCTCATAGAGTGTCACTGCAAGCAATAATACCTCTTAGACTTTCATTCACTCAGTCTCACTAAATTCTAGCTCTTTCACACAAGGTTACCATGAACAAGGTTACCTCTCAGAGGTCATCGACAAATGCTCCATCTAGAAGTTACAAAAATCTTAACTTGTCCTCTCTTAGCAGTGTGATGGGTCACTCTCTTCTTTTGAAACCCTCCTCCAATGTTCAGCACAGGAAAGGAAACTTTTGGGTTCTTCTTCTCCCCTACAGCTGTATATTTCTTAGGAACTGATTTTTGAAGAAATTGTATATTTAAAAGTATGCCAGGCACAATGTTACATGCTGTTATCCCAGCAGTTTTGTACCCTGAGGCAGGAACACTGTGAGTACAAAGCCAGTCTGATGAGGCCCTAAGTAACTTATAAATTATTTTATGATTTTCTATAAAATACAAAAAATTGCTCAGGATGTAGCTTGGGTTTGAATACCCCTGGGTTCAATCCCCGGTACAAAATCAAAAGTAGCCACTTGAGGGGGTCTAAAGATAGTGGAATGGAGGAAGGATGTGCTTTCCTGCACTTCCTCAGCACCAGAGTTACAAAGAGAGAAGACTACTCCTCATGAGATGGGTAACTAAGGAAACCCACAGAAATGCTAATAGTGAACTATGAAAGAAACCATAAAGACACAGAAAGTCAGAAAACCTTAAACACAATTTAAGATCTAATAGATTAGATATGTGACAGTTTGATTGCCAGCAGGGCATACATAAGACACTGAGGGAAGGAGGATTGCAAGCAAAGAAGAGTGAGGTCAGTTGATAAGAAATAAATTAATTTTTAAAATGTTGTGGGGGAACCTGTGAACTAGAGAGGAAGGCTAATCTTAATGGACACATTCATGGATGGAAGTAGAACAGTGAAAGCCACCCCAAATCGCTCAGTGGCAGACAGTTCAACAAGAAATGGGATAATTGAAGTGGAACATGTTCATGAGCATGGAAATCATTTCTGTGTGGGGGAACCAATCACAAGTGCAGGAACCATCTATAACACTACTCAGTAGCAAGCAGAGACAAGAGACCAAGAATTCCTAAAGGAAGTTGTCAGCAGTTGCCTATTATGATTCCTGGCATCTCCCTGAACCTGAGTGACTGAAATAGGAACAAAGAAAACTGTACCAGAATCATACAGGATCTGGATACCAAGGTGAGAAAACTCCCTTTGTTGATGAAACTCCACAAGAGCTATTGGGAAGACACTTACGGCAACTACACAGGAGCATCTACACAACACTGTGGACACCTGGTATTTCATAATCATGGCACAGAAGTGAAACCTGTGGAGGTTTTTTCTCTATGCCTTAAAAGTGGATTTTACCAGTGGCCTTAGAGATACAGTCTACAGAGACCAGCATCTCCCCTGCAGTAAAAGACATGGAACTAATCCAAAATGCCCACTGACTGGGCTTCAAGGTTCAGCCAAAACTAAAACTCAACTACTGGAACTTCCAACTTAGAACTCTGCACCACCCCCACTTCTGTAATTCACAATTTATCAGCATTTCCCAGTCTAGCCCACCCTGTACTAGGAGACTGGAAGTTAAGATCTACTACAAGCACCTTTTGCCCTAGCAATAAGAACCAGTCACTAAGTGAGGAACAAAGAGGTGTTGGACTTAGCAACCCACAGCTTTTGACCCATGCTTACAAAGACAACAATAAAAAACCATGCGTGCCAACAAGCCCTTTACTTCCCATTAAGATTTTCTCTCATTTTTTATTGTCTATTTTTATCTATATTTACCAAGTTTTAATATACTTTTATTGCTTATTCATCATTTTTATCTTTGAACTTTTTCAAATTTTCAAATATCATTTCCTTTTACTGTATTATTTTGAACTTTTCTCCATTTTGGAACATTTGTGTATGATGTATGTGGGTATGTGTATTTTCTCACTGTGATCAGATTTGAAATATATATAGATATTCATATAATTATACATTCAGTTTGACTATTCTCTGTGCCTGTTTATACTTAGGCCTTGTATTAACATAGGTGGGGTATAAATCCATGGGTTTGAGTTGTTTTGATCTTACATTTGCTTGTTTGCTTATATTGAGATTTCCCCTCTTATTGAACACTGAAATCTCCTCCCTGACTAATAGCTAAATTTTTCTGTTTCTTCTTCATTTACTACTTCTAGTTAAATTGTATTTCTCCTTCTTTATAGCAAACTTACATATCTGTGAATATTGAGAATTGAGGGCAGATTTGTTTGCCTGATTCCTCATGTTTTCAGAAGACTTGCATATCATTTGAGATGTATTCCCTGTGTCTTTTGTATGCATGTTTTTTATATGTGGTTATAATTTTATTTTGGGACTTCTCTCTTATTTGGTATATGAGTATATGTCCAAGGGTGTGACCTGAGGACCACTCTGGTTTTTCCTCCTTGGGGTCTGATTGTTGGTTTGGGGACTTTTCTCCCTAATTCTATGTCATTATGTAATTTTTAAGCTTAGGTGGGGCTAGATTGTGTGTAGGTTTGGAGTTACTATTACTTGATTTGAGGTGTGAATATTGCTGAGCTGCAGGATCTCTATTCTGTGAATTTGGATTGTCCCAAATACTTTACAACTTCTCTTGGAGGAAGAGGGGAGCCAGGAATAACACTAATGTTAATAGATGCACAGCCTTTAGGTAAATGTCCAGTGTCTACTTTGATATCTGTAACACTAACTGTCACATATATAGGAATGGTTGGGTCAGCATTTAACAGCAGTACCAACAAAAAACTGTGATACGCATTAAACAGCAGATGTTTACTATGCCCATTGACTATACTAATATTCAGAACAACACAATGAGGTAAGAAGTACATAAACTACATAATTCTGTTACTAAATGGAATTGCACTTTCTTATGTGAACAGATAATACGGTATGAAGGCAAGGGAAATATTTCCAAAATCCATAGAATCATTAGAAAATAGTTTCAACAATTATACTCAAACTAGAAAATCTTAAAAATCTTGACAGATTATGAAAGGCCAGTGATCTACCCAAATTGAACCTTGAGGATACAGAAAACTTAAACCAATATGTGGTAATGAAATTGAAGCAGCTATTTAAAGCCTTCCCCCCAAAAAATCTCTGGACCAGATGGATGCTCAATCAAGTTCCACTGGATCTTTAAAGAATAACTCTTGCCAATTCTCTTCAATTTATTCCATAAAATAGAAAAAGATGGAACACTCCAAAGCCCATTCTATGAAGCCAGTGTTATTATCATCCTGATTCTAAAGCCAGACAAAGATGCATTAAGAAAATAAAATTCCAGACCAATATCCCTAATGAACATATATTCAAAAATAAAATATTGGCAAACCACCTTTAAGAACACATCAAAAAGATAGATAAAATGATCAAAAGGGCATAAACCCAACAAAGATGGTTCAACATATGCAAATCAATCAATTCAATTCACACCTAAATAAAGTTAGTGATCACAATCATGGAATTTTGTCAAAAGATACAGAAAATGCATTGAACAAACACCAGCATCCACTCAGTTTTAAAACACTAGAGAAACTAGGGTTAAAAGGAAAATCCCTCAATATTATCAATGTAGTACATTAAAACCCCAAAGTCAATATCACACTAAATGGAGAAAAACTGAAAGCAGTTTCTCTAAAATCTGGAACAAGAGCAGTATATTCAGTCTCATCACTCCTACTCTGCATAATCATTGAAATTCTAGTCAGAGTTATCAGACAAGAGAAGGAAAGTAAAGGAATGCACAAAGGAAAAGGAAAAGTCAAATTATTTCTGCTTGTTGATGACATTATTCCCTATTTAGAGACTCCAAAAGCCCCACCAGAAGAGCTGATAATCAAATGTAGCAAAATCGCTAGATACAATTACAACATATATAAAAGACTTTCCCATACTTCAATGATGAATCTTCTGAAACAGATTAAAAAAGTCATCCTCCTCTTGTACTTCACATCCTCTGACCAAGTAGTGACAGTGACACCCTGGTGGTATACCTGTATATGTTAGTTGAGCATTTTCTGCATTGTGTTATAGTGAAACGGATGTCAGGTTGTCACATACACAAATTTTTAATATAAAATCTTTTATCAAAGGAGCATCTTTGGACACTTTTTAAAACCTTCTGAACCATGACTTGGAGCTGGCAGAGCAGGCTGTGGCTGTGGACTTCAGCACAACTATTGACATCACTGTTGAAGAAATTACAATTTACATCCATTCGAAGTTGTAAATGTTAGTCTTTTTTTTTCAATAAAAAGACCATTAACTTGGAAAAAAGTCATCCTATTCACAATAACCACAAGTAAAATCTTATAAATAAATCTGAGCAAGGACATGAAAGATCTCTACAGTGAAAAAAATAGAATGCTAAAGAAAGTAATTGAAGAAGACCTTAGAAGATGGAAAGACCTCCAATGCTTGTCCATAGGCAGAATATTATCAAAATTGACACATTAACAAAGGCATTACAGATTTAATGCGATTTCTGTCAAAATACCAATGACATTCTTCACAGAACCAGGAAAGACAGTTCTAAAATTCATTTGGAAGAATAAGAGACCCAGAATAACTGGAGTACTCCAGAGCAGGAAGAGCAAAGCTGGAGGCGTCACAACATGGAACCTCAACTTAATACTACAACGCTAACAAGAACATCAGGGTAAGTGACACCAAAATAGACATGAAGATCAATGGAATAGAAAACAGAGTTACTCTCATCTGATACTCTACAAAGTTTCCAAAACATATCCAGCACAAAGGAAAATCCTTTTAAACAAATGGTGCTGGGAAAAGTGAATATCCATATGTAGAATGAAACTTGAAACCTAAGGCTCTTAGCCTGAACAAAAGTAAATCCAAAGTGGATCAAACACCCAGGAATTAGAATATCAGATCTTTAACAGATAAAAGAAAATGTAGGCTCACCATTCTAAAATACTGGCAGATACATCAACTTTTGTAGAATGACTACTAAAGCATTGGAAATAAGACAAAGAATCAGTAAGAAGGATGACTTCAAATTAGAGGTTCTTCATGCAAAATGAGAAAACAGCTTGAAGAGAGCCCACGGAATGGGAGATCATTGCCACTTGTTTCTCATATATGGGATCAATGCCCAAAATATATAAAGAGCTCAAAAAAGTTAACATCAAAACCCTAAAAATCCAATTAATAAATAGGCAAAAGAACTAAGAACTAAAAATAGATACTAATCTAAAAAGGAAATACAAGTGGTCAATAAATACATGAAAAAAAATGTTCAACATTCCTAGCTATTTGGGAAATCAAAATACACTCAGATTTCATCTCCTTCTAGTCAGAATGGCAATTATCAAGAATATAATGCTAATAAATGTTGACAAGGATGTGGAGGAAAAGGTACACTTATTCTTTGTTGATAGGACTTCAAATTAGTACAACCACTTTGCAAAGAAATATGCAGATTCCTCAATAAATGAGGAATGAATTCACCATGATTCAGTTATCCCACATCTTCATTTATAGCCAAAGATCTAAAATCTATACACTGTAGGAATATGGCACATTGATGCTTATAACAGTACAATTTACAATAGTCAAGATATGGAACTAACCTAGGTGCTGTTCAACAGAGAAATGCATGAAGAAAATGTGGTATATACACACAATGGAGTTTTACTCAGCCATTAACAATAAAATAATGGAATTTGCTGGTAAATGGCTGGAATTGAAGAACATCATGGTAAGAGATAAGACAGACCCAGACATTCAAGGTTTGAATATTTTCTCTGATATGCAGAAGCTAGGAAAAAATAAGCAGGCAGCCTGGGGGAGGGAAATTTCATGATAACACAAGAGAGATCAGTGAGGTAGAGGAAAAAGCTTGAGGGCCAAAAAGGAGGCATGGGAAAAGTGAAGAACAGTAGAATGAATCTGATCAAACTGTGCTACATACATGGACAAATATACCACAGTGAATTTATATCTACAAGGCACCAATTTAAAAAAAAAAAAACTATAAAAATAGAACTATCATTAAAGTAAAAGGAACAGGGGAAGAAGTAACAAAGGGAAAGGAAAAGTATCGGGGTTGAAATGGAGTAAATTTTACTCCATACTTATATAATTATGTCAAAATGAACCACAATATTTCCTGCATTAAAAAAAAACTAATAACAAATAATTACCCCCCAAATGAAATAACCATCTTACCAAATGTTTCAAATACTGTTACATTATATATCTCAAATTAAGTTTTATAAAACTAATGGTGCCTAAAGCTAGCAAAGTAGGCATCATAGATAATAGAAATTCAGCATCTATAGTGCCTTTATTCATATAGATTAGTCATTTATAGCAAACTGAACAGATGTGAGTGAGAGAATAATAAGTATCTGAATTTTAGGCAAAAACAAAAAAAATTATATTTGAAAATTTAAGCAAAATGTATAAACTTCTGCATGCTGTGCAACATTTATTTTTGAAGTGGTAATAATTTTACTGTTCCTGTTGCTTCTTTTCTCTAGCACAGGTTTTAAATGAGAACAGTATTATATGCTAGAGAAGAATGAAAAATATCAATGTAAAAATGTGAAGTGAAAGATAAGTTTAAAGTGATATACTTTTTACTGAAGTAGATTTTTTAGCAAACTTTCTAAGTTCAGGGATTATTATTATTATAAGAAAAACTTTATCTTTAAAGGTATGAATGGTAAATAGGCTTTTTTGAGACATGTAATACTGTCACAAACACCTATTTTGTGTGAAGCAGCAAATACAAGTAACTATAACATAATAAAATTTTATTAACATAAACAAGTGATGTGTAAGATTTGGCTCAAGGGTTGTAGTTTGCAAACTCCTGGTTTAGATCATGTTCCATATGAAGTTGTTAGATAGCCAGTTTTAGGAATTATTTTTGATCCTTCATTTAGAAACATGCAACTGTAAGCATGTACCAATTTAATGTTTACACAAAAACAATTGAGGAATGTACTAGAAAATTTTTAAAATGACCAATGATTAATGTGGCTGTAGAGTTCAAAAGAGTTAAAAATACAGTAAAAAAAATAATAAAAGAAAATGTGAACAATGGAGAGTTATTCACTTAAAATACTTTTTGTCATAAACTCAAAAAGTAATAATTCAGATAATAACAAAACAATAGAAAAACCTTTTATAAAAATAAAGAATAAGCAAGTTGGCCATGGTGGCACATGGACTTGGGAGGCTGAGACAGGAGGATTCCAAGTTTGAAGCCAGCCTCAGCAACTACCAAGGGCCTAAGCAATTTAGTGAGGCCCTGTCTCTCAATAAGATAAAAAGACCTGGGGATTATGCCTCAGGGGTTAAGCTCCACTGGGTTCAATCCCTGAAACAACAACAATAAATAAAAATAAGCAAACATACTTAGCCCTATGATCCTTCCAGATTCTAGTCCTGTATGTAAAATGCTTGGAGGCCATCACTTCCATTTTTATAAGACTAAACATTGAACCAACTGGTGGCAACTCTTCCTAGAGCCATTAGCCAACTAATTTCATATATATATATATATATATATATATATATATGAATATATAACTATATTTTACACAAGTGAATCTAGTAGACAAAAACTATTTCATCAAAAGTAAGAAAATATGTACTCTTGAAGGCACACAAGGTCATTTTCCAGGAGAGATCATATTATAGTTTACAAAACAAGTTTTAAGACACTTAAGAATATTGAAATTGTATTAGGTATCATATCTGAGCACACTGACATGAAATTAAAAATAAATAGCAGGAAAATTTACTAATACATGGAAAACAAACCACATACTCCTAAACAACCAAAGGATCAAAGGAAAATTTTAAAAAATAAAGCATGATTTGAACATATTTAGAAATACCTTACCAAATCTAGTAGGTTGCAGTAAAAGAAAATCCATGTAACAGGCAAGTTTGTAGCCATTTTTTATTATATCAATAAAGATAGAGGGCCTGGTATAAACAACCTAGTAATATTCCTGATGGTACTTAAAAAAAGAAATTGAAGTCAAGGAATATAGAAAAAAGCAAAGAACCAAAGCAGAAATAAGTGAAATAAGGACTGGTAAACCAATGGAAACAAATTTTAAAAACTCAAGAGTTGTTTTTTTAAGAAGATAAATAAAAAATGCAAACCTAAGTCAGACAATATAATGAAAAAAAGATGACTGAAATACAATAAAAAGAGTAGACACTAAAATTGATATCATAGAAATACAAGGAATAATAGAAAGTACTATGAAGATAACCTAGAATGAATGGATAAATTCCACAATACAAACAACCTTCCCACATCAAATCATTAAAAAGAAAAAATCAGAACATACCAACAAGTAAGGAGATTGGATCAGTAGTAGAAAGAATCTCATCAAACAAATGTCCAGGATTTGATGGCTTTCTTACTGTCCTCTAACAAATGTTCAAGGAATACCATTTCCTACTCAAAATGTTAAAAAAATTTAAGGGGAGGAAATATTTCCCAAATGATATTACCAGACCATCATTACCCTAATACCAAAACCATATGAGATTAAAAATATCAAAGACCAATAACTCTGATGAATGACATAAGAAAAATGGAAGTACACAAACCATTGTAATCACATCCACAAATATACAAGAGGCATTCAACAATATTAAACATACTTCCTTGATTTAAAAAATAGACTTTCAACAAACTAGATATATAAGGAATGAAACAAAACAATGAATGCATATGACAAAAATCAAGCTAACAAAATGCTGAAAGAGGGAAAAGTTAAACATTTTCCTCTATTATTAGTTAACAAGAGAGGATGCCCAATCTTACCAAATTTATCAATGTATTCCAGGAAGGCCTAGTAAGCAATTAGGTACAAAAGAAAGAAAAAAAATTAAAAAGGACCTGGGTGTGGGGTAAGGTTGAAAATAAAAAACAAGTTAAGCTGTCCTTAATGGCAGATGACATGATGTTATATCTAAAATACTCTAAAGACCACACACACACACACACACACACACACACACACACACGCAAAGAACTAATATCTTTTATGCTGCAGGATATGAAATCAACATATAAAAGTTGTGTTTCTATACACTAACAAGGAACTATTTGAAAAATAAAATACAATGCCACTTATGATAAATACAAAAAATACTTTAAAAATCTCCATAAAAATTCCAGGGACAAAAAAAATCCTACAAATCACAAGGAACCACAAATGTCTTCAAATATCTAAAACAATCTTGAGCAAAACCAAATCTGGACACATCATACTACTTGAATAAAGCCTTAGAGATAAAACTGTAGTAATCAACACAGGATGGTAACAGCATAAAAATAGATAAAAAGGCAAATGGAATGAGAGTCCAGAAAGATAATCCATGCACTTGCAGTCAGTAAGTTTTCACAAGTGCTGAGAATACACAATGAGAAAAAAAACTGTCTCTTTAATAAATGGTAATACCTGGAAATCTAGCTCACTAAATACAGAAAAAATAAGTTACACTGTTTTCAAATCATATATAAATAAAAGTCAGTACAGGACAAATTAAAAACTTAAATGTAATTATTAAAGCTGTGAATATACTTGAAGAAAAAAGGGGAAAAACCCTCTCCAGCATTTAAAAATATTTTTAAACCTTTATTTACTTATTTTTTTAATGTGGTGCTGAGGATAGAACCCAGGGGCTCACATGTCCAGCTTTCTACCACTTAGCCACACCCCCAGCCCTCCCTGACATTTTTAGGAGTTGTTTTTTTAAAATATATAAATCTAAAGCATAACTACCAAAGCAAAACTAGGCAAATGAAATTATATCCATGTAAGAAACTTCAGTAAAACAAAGGGAAAGACCAAGAAAAGGAAAATTCAACCAACTAAAAGTTAGAAAGTGCTTGCAAGACTTAAATGGAACATGTTGTTAATATCTCAATTGAACAACTCATCAGTAAGAAAAAAAAATAAGGCAATTAAACAGTAACAGTGGACCTGAATAAATATTTTTCAAAAGAAGTCAAACGCCCATTAAGTATTATGAAAAAAATTTTCAACATCCCTGATCATCAAGTAAATGCAAGTTAAAATCACAATGAAACATCACACAGATAGTAGCTTACCTACTACGAACTGACAAAAATTAAATGTTATTGAGGATACAGAGAAAAAGAAGCCCTTGTACATTGTTGGTAGTAATATAAATTGGTACAGACCATTAGGGAAAAAAGTATACTAGTTCCCGAAAATGTGGGAAACAGAATTATCAATTGATCTAGTTATTTCACTCATGAATATGTAGCTCAATGAATATAAAATGTCTATGCCAAAGATATATCTATGCTCTCATGTTTATTGCAGCACTATTCACAATCTCAGTGTCCATCAAAAGATGAATCAATAAATAAATGATAGTATATATATACAGTGGAATACTAGTAAGGCCTAAAAAAAAATTTCCCTTTTTAACAACATAGATAAATCTCAAGGACATTTTATTAAATAAGCCAGGCATAGAAAAATATATACTGTTTGATCTCAACTCATATGTTTAAAAAACATAAATAATTAGAAGCCACAGAAGCAAAGAGAATCTTGTTCACCATGTATTAGGGCAGGGGAGTTGGGGGATGGGATTTGGCATAAATTGGTCAATGGCTAGAAAATCCAGGATAGCTAGGGGGAATAAATTCATGAGATCAACAAGACCGTGACTGCAGTCAAAACCCATGTACTCTTGAAAATCACTGAGAAGTCAGCGGCAGAACAGAGCGGCAGGCACAAGCGCTCTTGCAAGAGCCAGAGCTGGACACCCAGTCCGTTGGCTGCAGAGGAGCCCTGGGGCTCTGCCCCTGCCAGCGCCCTGCCTCAGCCCACTGGGCTCCCGGCCATCAGCACTCCCCTCGGTGAAGTGTCAGGATGTCTGACCCAAAGGCCTGTGATCAGGAAGGCAGACCTGCTGTTTATGAGGACATGTAACAAGAAGCCTCCTACTTTCCGTTTATGTATAAAACAGCTCTCCCTTTTGTGGTCCAAAATTATTACTTTCATATTGCTGTATTCCACCTATTGGGTCCAAGTTAATTATTTTCTCCTCAACATCATCCTTCACTTTTAATTTTAATGAGGATATGCATGGGAGAAATTCTTCATATCTATATAGGTATAAACTCATTCATATGTGTAAATTCATTAATATTTTTAAAAACATATTAATATTTATTGGATCTTATTAAGATCAGGAAAGGCTCCCTATACTGGCAGCCAGTACAGAAAGCCATTAAGGACTGATAGATTGTTACATAAATAAAAGTCTATTGTGTGCAGGTCAATAAAACAAAGTAAGTGTTTATACTATTAAACAAAAATGGCCAATGAAGGATGTTTGAAAAAAATAAAATTACATAAAAATGGGAAACAAGACACTGAAATGAAAAGATGGAAAAATAAGCTCTAAGTAGGTGGATAAGCAACAGTGAAGCACTGTTTTATAAATATATATAACATGTTATGATTAAATAACTAATAAATTTCATTTAGAATTGAAAACTCAAAAATATGGCAGATAAAAGTTAAATGATGGATGTAAAATGAAATTCTATTTCTACATAGCTAAAAAATTTAAAATTTGTTAATATTTGATATATAATTTCCCAGAATATTAAATGGAGAAGCAAACCATTTTAAACATTCAGGACATATATTAAAGGAAATAATATTGAATAAAGAAAATGACTTAAGAGAAAAGTCCAGCATTTCTACTCAAATTTTTCTCTATTTATACAGAATGAGCTCTTCAAATCCTCTCAATTACCTTCAAAACCAAGACTTTTCATGAATTCAATGATTGTCTTTAGAGAATAATACTCCTTAGTTCACATGGAAGTAAAAATATGAGAATTAAATTTAAAGTTTCCTATGACAAAGTTTTATCTCTTCTTCTATGATTGGTATTGTTTCTGGGAGTTCAATATTTACTTATTTCTTTCTCACTAACACTGTGATACCCTGTCCTTTCCAATCATAATTTCAGCAAAATAACATCATCCTCCAAGCCATGTATAACACATGTTGCCTATTTTTCCCTCAAATAATTACAAAAATAGCTACTTGCACACATGTTCAATTCTACCCCTTTACTCTTTAAACTTTAATCAGCATCTCTCCACTAAAATTTTTGTGGCTCAAATTCCTAGAGGACATGTTTTTGTTTCTACACCTAAACACAAGACATTGTTTTACTATTCTTTATCAACTAAAGTACTCTCTACTGCATTTCTATATTAATATGTTCAATCTTGCTGCTAAAACTCACTCAATTCATTAGTTAAAGAATTCCTAATTTATCTTTTAATTGATGTGCACAACCAATCTACAAGCACTTTACAGCCGTAAGACCACTAGAAAGTATCTCAATATTGTTATTTTTGTCTATTTGTGCCCAGATTCTTCGTTGGGGTAACCGCAAATTCCTTCCACTCAACTCTACTGTCACACCAAACCTAATTCTCAAACCACCTGAATAAGTATTACAGTCATCTGTTCCCCTTACTGATCAACCTTTACCTCATTTCCTTCTGCTCTGAGAACAAAATCTGAGTTTGTTAGCTTTCTTACATTATGTTAATGATGAGGCCCTTTCAAATATTGTTTCTTTTAAGATGAAAAAGAACACCAAACCAATGAATCTATGATCTAGTCTGAAGTATGCAACCTACACTAAACTCTACCACGAGATTATCTGGTATTCCATGAAAAGTAGATTCTGGCATTGCTTCAAAAACTTCATTATTCAACCTTCCATATCAACAAGTCTCATTTTCATTGGTACGTGTGAATAAGTACACATACCTCTCTAAAAGGTTCCTGTGGTGAAAGGAGAGTTTCTTCCTTCCATCGGCGGGTTCCATGGAAGTGGCAAACCTGGGCAGCCAAGTAGCTCTTAATAGCAGAACTCGGAAGCTCACGGACAATTTTCTCTTGTGTGGTTCATGTCTTCCAAATCCAAAGATCTCTGTAGTTAATATCCCTGGATCCAATCCCTGCTCCCCACAGCGGGCAAAAAAAAAAAAAAAAAAAAAAAAAAAACTCATCTTACAAATTCCACAGCCGTTTTCCACTTGAACATGTTTATCCAGGGATAAATATGGGGCTTGGGTCAACGCTATTGGTCCAAATTTATGCTAATGACATTTTGGAGAACTACACAAGCTATTGGTTAGCATTTGAGTCTCAAACTTTGGCTCTGCCCTTAATTCCACTTTTCTGGCTTGGGGCAGGTGGTGAGAGACAGGTCAGTGTACCCTGATTCTCCTGGGCCCTGACATGCACCTTCATGATGGGACTCATGGACACAATTAAACATCAGCATTTGAGTCAGTATCAGGCATGTTTTGTCAGATTGATTTTTTTTCTAGGTTGTACTATGTACATAATAGTACAAATCATACTCAGTTTTGATGAGATCAACTTTTATAATTTGCATGAGTAAAATAATGTGTTATCTACCTTCCTGTGTCTGACTCATTTCACTTAAAATAATGATATTTATTTTTATCCCTTTTGCTGCAAATAACAAAATTTTATTATTTTTTATAGGTAAATAGTATTTCATTGTGTGCTCCATCTTTTCAATCCATTTATCAGCTGATGAACACTTCAGCTCAGTTATTTATATTTCTTGGCCAATGTGAATAGTGCTATGATAAACATGGGAATTCAGATCCTTTTTGACATACTGATTTAATTTGTATATATTTTTAATATTGGAAAAGCTGGATCATATGGTAGCTCAATGTTTAATTTTTTTTTTCCTTTCAGTGCTGGGAGTTGAACCCATGGCCTTGTGCTTGTTGGGCAAGCACTATACCAACTGAGCTATATCCCCAAACCCTCAGTGTTTAATTCTTTTAGAAAATACTCCATTTACCATTTTCCATTATGACTATGCTACTATAAATTCCCACCAATATCATGCAAGTGTTCATTTTCTCTACATCCTCACCAATTCTTGTTCAATATAGATTTTCTATAATAGCCATTCTTACTGGAGTAAAATGATATCTCATTCTGTTTTTGGTTTGTATTTCCCTGATAATTACTGATGTGGAGTATCATATCTTTATTGTTTTTTCTTGAATCTTGTTTTCCCAAAAACAATAATTTTTAAATTCTACATTGACAAAAAGGATGTAAATTTGTTGATACTTCTTCATTATCTGGTGCCTTATTTTAATGGTTACATGAAGTCATATTTATTTGAAAGCTCTTTCTATTTATTGGTGTGCAGTGCCACCTACACACTAATGGATCTGATTTTTATTGCAATCTGTATAATTTGGCTTGGTTTTTGCCTTTCCACAAATTCTAAGCAGATTGCTAATTGATTCTGATCCCATAGTTCCTTTGGATAATTATAGCATTTAATGATGCCCTAAATCCAGGTTTCCTACAAATCTGATGCTACATTATCCCTGTTTCAGTATTAGAGGGCAATCCAATTGTAGAGTATTTTCTAATTTTTTTATTTTTAATTTTTTTAGCAACACCATGGTTGGTGTGGTATTCTGCATGCCTTTTTTAACTACCTAAAAACCACAGTAACTACCTAAAACCCATAGTCAGTCCCTCAAGGCCTGACCCTGAGATCAGCCTAGGTCCAGTGGTCACTTCCATGGTAACTTGACTGTGGTCCAGGAATATGAACCTTCCTAATGATCTAATGCCATGCCTGTAGGAATGAATGTTTTCAGGTTGTGGCATGCCCCAAGTCCACAGCACACTGAGCCATCACAGCACTGGATAACACCAAGACCCATACTAATATTGACTGCCTACTGCTAAGGCAGACTCAAGGAACAGCAGTGTGGTGACCAGCTACAAGTGATACTGCCCAGAAGTCCAATGGACTGGGGCTGTCTCTTTCCATGTGGCCCTGACTGTTTCAGAGACTTTGTCCATAAGAACTGGCATATGGCTAGAGGACATGAATGTCTTCCCAAGTATTCAATTTGAGAAGTCTGTCATTAAGTTCTAAGGCACAGTACTGTTCTTGTTGTCCTGAAATCACACCAATGAATGAAATTTTGTTCCATGCTATGTTACCTAATGTTGGGATAGTGTTAGTGAAGGCAGTCTCTTGACTTCCCAAGCTGATGCTAACCTTGGTTCCACATGGTGTGGAATTGAGGAGGGTTCTTCCTGCATTCTTCAATGTGTTTCTTTTGTTGTTATACTAAACCATGCATGGTCTCTTGTCTTGTTCCTTATCTCTTGTGAAAGCAGTTTAATGACTGTATAGCTGTTGAAACTGGAGTGTCTCTGGAGAAATGATGGGTGGAAGATCTTCCTCAATGGTAATATTGTTTTGTTTTTACAAATCCCATTTTTAGAAAATTAACATGCTTGAGGATAACAATTTCAAAATTAGAGCTTTGTGATGGTAGGATAGATTTTCATCATTTTGTTACACACAATTTTAGAGGAAAACTTAAATGGTCATTTTTCCAAGAAATGAAAACAGTAACTAGTGAGCAAGGGCAATAAATCAAAGTAAGAAAATTCGAATATTCATTCAAATATAAGATATATATTCTTTCAAACCCTATGCAACACTTTGACAACAAACAAGTTCATCAATTTCTGTAGTGTGGAAAAAGATTAATATATTTTGTATGGTAATATACAATTTTTATTAAGAATGTATAATAAATTGGAATAATTTTTAAAATCAAATTTTACTAATCTTTCATGAAATTTTTATTCTTACATGTGAATAAAAATCGTGGCCTAAGTCAGAATTTTATGGACTTACCTAGAAGATTTCTTCTCTAATGCAAAGCATAATTTAGACTGGAATATTCCATAATTCTACTGCCAGAATATTTTACAAAGAGAAAAAGTGAACACTGAGCTCACATAAAGGATTATATATATAATTTTGTAACAATCTTTGTGATTATTTGCTAGTTTCTGTAATCATATATCATTGTGTTAGTTCTTCAGGTGACTACTTTTCCACCAGCAGTTAAATTGTCAATAAGTCATTAAAATAAAAATTAGCTTTGATATCAAATTTTAGTTACAAAGTTGGAGAAAAGAGGAAGAATATTTACTCATGCATATAGCTTAGTACAGATGGAAAATTCTAATTGATAAATATTAAATGGAAAACAAATTTTTATATCTTAAGTTAGAACAGTGTTGTCAGATGTGGGTTGGACTCTCAGGAAGGGAGTGAATGCGACGGTACCCCTTTGCCAAGACACCGGGAGCCAGGTTCTGTGACGAAGACTCAGTTTATTCAGGAAGTGCAATAGTTTATATATGAAGTGAGAACCAATCATTTTAATGAGATAGCCAGGCCACTGCTCAGGTTACATGTTTATACTACCATACTACAGGGAAGAGCAGACTTCTACTGGGAACCAGGGAGGCCCTAGAGGCATTGGGTCATCACAGAGTGTTCTCATGTGACATGAAGAGAGCCCAGTGTTCTGTGCTCAAGCCCAGTCCATACCTTGGATCCATGCCTGGTACTCCCCAGGATTCTCCTCAGAACAGAAAATGAGATTTTTACATTCCCCTTAGAACTACACTGGGAGATAACTGCATTTGAACATTTGAAGTAATTGTTAGTAACATAAAGTTTCTTTTGTGTTCTAATTATCACTTATATTGTTGTAAACATTTTTATAAAAATTTTTAATTTAAATGCTTATTTCCAAAATAATTCTGTTTAACTAGCAGGCTGAAAATAATGTGTATACTGTGTATAAGTTTAATGAGGATTTTGAGAAGCAGAACATGTCACTGGGAACATTCTAGAATAATTTGAAGCTCAAATCAAAGGTTGTAAAGAAATATTTTCAATTTTAAAATGTCACTCTCTGATGTCTGTGGTCACCTGTATATGTGTGTAAAAAACAATTCAATTTTAATAACAAGAGTAGCTTCATTTCCCTTTGGAAATATATATGGCTTATTCACCAGTATACCATTAGGATCTGAGAAGATCTTTCTCATCAGATTGATTTTAAGTGAATATCTACTATATAAATAACCAGTAGAACAGTTGTTGAAAATTATAAGATTTGGAAAACAATGATATCTTTTCAATTATGACTGGAAAGTAAAGACAAAGACATCAGAAGCAGGTTTGCCTTATCAAGATGTATACATTTTCTCTTCCACAGTTTTTTCTCTACCACAGTTTTAATGACTTGGAGATGAAGGAATAAAATGAACTCTCTTGCTCTAAAATAATGGGGTATATTAGATTAAATGTCTAATATCTTCACTAGTAAGTTATTGTTCCCAAAGAATGAACTCAGAACATGGAGCTTATTGCAACATATATACTGATGCTCCATATTCAGTACTAACCAAGTAAGAATTTGAACTTGGTCTTTTGTGCACATTCTTAAAACAATGTTTCCACAGAACTCTTCCCCCAGAACACACTAATGGCCAATTGGAGAAGTCATTCATGACTGACAAAAGAAGGAAAGTGCTCAGTTTGGTTTATGCACTGATGAGCTCAGGGTACAGGTGAAAGTTGAAAATAGACCACCTCCCTTGTTTCAGAACTAAAATATTTTAAACAACACCTGAGCTTCAGAGATATCCAAGGTATTAAGACTTTGCTACAATGACATTATAATGAAAATTACCCCTTGACTCACAAATGTGGTTCACAGATCATTGCTAAATCAAACATTTTCATACTTATACAGTTTTATGTTTATTTAAAGTAAATGAAAACATATACTTAAAACTATTATTTCAATATCTTTTGACAATTTAACTTATTTATTCAGACTTTGTTTTTCTTATTTTAAATATTTCTTTTTGTATTATTTTAAATCAAAATGTAGGCATTGTTCAAGGCAAGCCTTGGCAACATAGCAAGACCCTTTCTTTAAAAATCTATGTGTGAAATACACGTATGTAAATACAAGTATATTTAATTTAATTCTCAGAGTGAAATACATGTTTGTGCATCAAAGGACACAATAGAATGGAAAGGAAACATTCAGAATGGTACAAAATATTTGCAAATTACATCCCTATTATGACCTACACCTCAGAAAGTATAAAGAACTCCTACAACTATACAATAACCACAAAAAGTCAAATAACTTGACCAGAAAATAGGGAAAGGACCAGATTACATGTTTCTCCAAAGAAGATATATAAAGTACTAACAAGCATATCAAAAGATTTTCTATTTCACTAATGATATGGGAAATGCAAATCAAAACTACAGTGAAGCACAACTTGACAGTCATTAGCATGACTAAGAAGAGAATGAAGAAAAGCAGAAGGAAGTGGAGACTGCAAAACAGGAGGAGGAGGAGGAGGAGAAGTAGGAGGAGGAAGAGAAAGCAGACAACAAAGAAAATAAGCATTGGTAAGTGGAGAAATTGAAACTGTTCACTGAGATAGGAATGAAACCTTTTGCAGCCACTATGAAGAACTGTATGATGTTTCCTCAAACAATTAAAAATAGAATTATCATATGATTCAGTGATTTCACATCTGAGTATCACCAAATTGATGGCTGAAAAAAATGGAATATATACCAACAATGGACTATTATTTAACCTTAAAAAGGAAGGAAATTCTGATATGTATTAAAAATGGATGAATAAGCACCTCATGTTGTTACATAAGCAATCATAAATAGACAAATACTCTACAATTGCATTTACACAACTATGACTTAAAGTGAATAGCTCTTGAAAATATTCCAAGAATCTAAACATTGCTTTTCCTATTTTTCATATTTCTTGCAATTTCTTCCAATATAAAAATGCATGTAAACTGGTCAATGAGTAATTTAAGTTTGCATGTAAAATTGCAGTCAATTTTAGTTTTTCACTTAAAAAACTCAGGTTATTTGAGTCATAAGGGATGTTGAATTAGCATTTTTTATATGTTAGAACATCTGTCATGTCTTGCCTCTGTGTCCTAAAGGACAACATACAATATTATCTCTAAAACCATTTCACAGAGATTTTTGAAAATGTCCTCATGTGGATGCTGTATTCATTTAAAAAATTACCTCTCTCATTCTGCTCACCCTGATGTACTAGAATTGTTGCTTCCATTATCTGGTTTTCCCCTCTACTTTTTTTTTAATTCTTGAAAATGAGTAGTGTGAATGATACTAGATTTTATATCCCCATGACACTGCATTGGACCTAACCCAAGACTGAATCCTAATAAATATATGTTGAATAACATATTAATGTATGGTAATAAATATTTACATACACATACATATTAAATAAATGTATATTCATTTAAGAAAATCAATTCGATAACATCCTCCAGCATTATCTAAGAGAGCAGATACCATTTAACCATATTGATTTCAGGATTGTTTAGGCTCACATTAATTAGATTTTGATTCAGTGTTTATGGAGGTTGACATCTAATAACATTCTCAATTCTCTGTAAGACACTGCCTAATTTCCATCCTGTTTTTTTTTTGCTGACTTTCAAGTTGAGGAAATAAGCTCACAGCAAAATTCATTTGCTTTATAAAATTCTCTCTCTCCTATCATCAAGGATAATGCCACAAAAGATGCCAGGGAAATATGCTTAAGGTAATTGGGCCTGAGATTTCTTTTTCATTACCAGAGACCAAAGTATACAATCATATTTGTAATTACTTCATTTAATTTATCCTCCATGTAGCATACTATTTAAGTGTTCTAACTAAATGTCTTATATATGTAAGTAAATCCCATATTTTCTTCCTATGATCACCAAAATTATCCAGTCATAAAAATGATTTCAGTGCCATCTAAAGTCAATATAAGAAATAATTACATTTAGGAAAATTAACATTTAGTACAATCTGTAATGTGCTAAATTGATGGAGGATATGACAGAACTGTCAGTAGTTTTAAATTCCAAGTTGCACTTTGAAACTTTACAAATTAGCCTCTCTGCTTCAGTTTTTAAAGTATTAGTGATAGTGAGGCAACAGTATGTTGTTTACATTCTTTGTTCAATATATTGTCAAATAAAACATTATGGCACATGTGAAACATAAAGGACATTAATGTCATCTGTCCTCTGACAGTTGATAAAGACCAGTAATCTAAGTCAGGAGTATTTTGCCACATGGGGCCATATTAGATTGCATATGGCAATCATTGAAATGAGATAGTTCTAAAGGTTAATAATATGTCTTTTAAAGATACTTCATAGAGTTTCCTCAGGTGATTAAAGTTATAGGTAAACAAAAGTTTCATCCAGCACTGTCTACTGCTATGTGTCATCCCAGAAATCAGGATCAGTTAAGGATTAATTATGACAGTTCCTGAATGCTGTCACTGTGACATTGGGGCTGGGGGATATGGGGATGTCAGCTGCCCCTAGTGCAACAGACCTCTAGTTGATTCTGTTGAACTTAAAAACAGCATATCTCCTTCACACCATGTTGCCTGCAATTCCTACTCTCTTATCTAATTTGTTTGTGTGTCACAGTAATTTTATCTTCAGATGATAACATTGAAAATATAAGGTGATGGTCACTCTGTAGGTGATATTATAATGGTTACTCTGATACACATTTGAACAATTTCAGTATTTCCCAGTGAATTATGAGTGTGCTCACAAATTTATATCATTGACAGAAATAGGGAATGTGTTTAACCAATTGGAGAATATAAAGGTAACTGCAGATATGTCTCAATGTATAAAATTTATGTTCTAATATTTAGAACGCAAATTATTTGCAAAATATTTAACGTTGTACAAGGTGAAGTTTTTGAAAGACAGTTTTATTTTCTTAATGTACTTTTGAAAAATTATACTCAAAATAAAAATCTGATTATTTATTTTAATGCCATATTTTATGCCCATTTATTCTCTTACTCTCTCTCACTCTGTCAATAGATACTTTAATAGAATATTGTCATTCCCCAAATTGAAATCTGCATTTGGGCCAATCTTAAAGAACACAAAGTAAAATAGTGAGAGTTTTAGGATGGATTATTAGCCACAAATAGAATATATTAAGTGCATTCCATCTGACATGTTAGGGAAACTGAATTTCTGCAAAATTATGTATAAATAGGACAAAATGAGTGCAGGTGCCAAGTCAGAGAGTGAGTGTGGCAGCTCAGCCTGGGCCTTGAACCTTTGGGACTGGATTTGGGGCATGCAGGAGGGAAAGGACCAGTGCAGCAGAACCTGGGAGCACCAGGGCCTCAGCAGCATCACTTGCAGCCCTGTGCCCTCAGCAGGGCACAGGCTAGCAGGGGTCCCTGTATAACAGTGACTATCTTTCCCTCCTTACAATTGCTGTTAGACTAAGAACTGGAAAGAAGATATAACTTGATGTTGGCAGTCCTTAGTCATGAAGTTGTATGTACCCACATACCCCATATTAGGTTATTCAGTGCCCAGGAATCAGAAGACATGTAGTGATAGCTCTGGTTTTGCTATTTCTTAGTTGACTTTACTTTCACTGAGTGTTTCTTCATCAGTAAAATTCAGGTTTTTTTTTAATGCATCTTTGTAAACTTTGAAATTCATTTTTTTCTCTCTGCAAAATTAAGAATTATACCAAATTGAATGAGTATCCTAAAAAAGGAAAATGGAAACTTTATACCCTTCTCATTAATCAGATTCCACAGGAAGTAGCAGAAATGTAGAAGGATTAAATAATATTTTTTTCTGATCATTGTTAACAGTGTCTGTTCTATGAGACAGTCAGACTTAAAATATTTTGAAAACAAAGATTCCTCTGATACTGAGAACTCAAAGGACATGCCAAAATTTACAGATGGAATCAATGCCAGAAACAGAACTTAAAACTATCTTGTTCCCACCCCTGTGCATAGAATTATAGACCACACTGCCTTTTCTACAGAAAATCTGCTGGTGTAGAAATCTGGGAAGAATGTCACTCTCTGTAATCAATCATTCAGCAAACTTAAGAGGAGAGTTCAATAGAAGTTCACACAACCATAGATGTCCCCATGCTTGTGATTTCTGAGGATTATGACATATAGACAGAACCCAATTCCTCTAGGTGCCTCCAAGACCAAACTGATGAAAGTCACCAGCTAAACTTTGTAAAATTTGTCACAAAAGCAAAGCTTTGAATGGGACTGCTTAGCAGAAAAGACTTTTACTGAGAGATACTAGCAGTGGCCTCCATAAATGTCAACTTTTTGAATTCAATAGTCAGTATTTTTCTGATTTAAAACAGTATATGGTCCTTGAGGCCTAAACACACAGATTCAAATGAGTGTCAAGTGTGCAAGGAAAGCTTCTTTACTAATATGCTTCTGATCAAACATGCCAAACTACATGAAGGGGCTCTCTCTATTTGCAAATACTCCAAATACAGTGCAGTAATGTTTAAAAAACTCAATCAGCACATTGCAGACACCCACTTCAGCCATTATCTGTTGGTGTGAGCAGTGTGATGTGCAGTTCTCTTCAAGCAGTGAACTCTACCTACATTTTCAGGAGCAAGGCTATGATGAACAGTACTTTTGTAAGTTCCGTGAACATAGAACAAATGATCCAGAAGGCTTACATAGCCATGTGGCAAATTCGCATGCATGTAAATTAATAGAATTAAACAGTAAGCATAACAATGGGCAATGGAGAACCTGGACAATACAGTCTCTTAAGCAAAATTACCTCTAACAAATGGAAGAATTTCTTTGTGTGTCACATCTGTGGTGTTTGGAGTGAATGTCATACAAATGATTAACAGGTATGTTGCTATTGAACATAATAAAACATTTCCTCATGTTTCTGATGACTTTGGGAAGAGTTTTTTAAGTACACTGGAATATTTTGTCTTTCAGTCCTACTCAGTGTTTATTTTCATTTGAATAGAGTGAAAATCATATATAAATCACAGACAGTACAAGTTCTTGCCTGGCAAATGTCAACATAAATCTGTTAACCTCTAAGAATAGATAGAGTGTTTTTTAATAGAAAGGGCAATATGGCAGTTAATTAGCAACCAACACTGTAAACTTCAGTAGATACAAAGATTTATATGAACTAATTGCCATTATAAAAAGGCAACTGCTTTCACTAAGAAGGAACAAAAACCAGTAACTTCCATAAATATAACAAGAAGCTAAATGAAGAAATACCTAACAGACTGTTTTTCCTACATAATATTTGAATATGCAAATTAAGAGATCTGTGGCATGCTACAGGAAAGTAGGGATAGAACACAGAACCCCAACCCACTCATCCCAACCCACCCAGGTGCACCCCTCCCCACAGGTGGATTTCCAAAACATGGCAAATTCTAGGGTTACAAGGACAGGATGCCACACTGAAGCAGCAAGGCTGCCAGCTCCAACCTGCTGGACAAAGAAAGAGCCTTATTGACAGTTGTAAAACATTAGGTGTCAGACAGAAACTTCTCAAAAACAGCTGTTGTTGGGTACTGATTGATAATGTTTTCATTCTGATGGCTGAGATGCTGCAGACAGTCATGGGTCTGTGGCAAGGCCTATCACTGGCATGCACATGCACACACACAGATGATGGGAAGTCATTTAACAAATAGCTTAGGAGCACTCAGCCACAGTATCTTAAAGAGAGGACATTTTACATTTAATGAACTTGCAGGGAAAGCAAGGCCTAATAATCATTTATTTTTTTTTCATAGAAGATGAGCACAATAGGACAAAATAAAAACAGGAATTGTGTAACTGGTTATTGGAATATAAGTTCTGAGCTGCTCACAGATTATTACACAGAGCTAAAAATATTCCAGAATACTGCAGACACAATTGTATACAAATTACTCGGGATCTTTTCTGATCCATGCCAAAAAAAAAAAACAAAGCAAAACAAAACAAAACAAAAAAACCTTAAAGAAGTGTTGGGTGGTTCAAAGATAATGATTTCAGTAAAATTCATTTCCAGGATTAAATTGCAAAAACTGCATTTGAATGATGTGAAGGGTCTGAACTATATCATCTGGAGAATCGTGAGGTTTTCTGTTACCTTGTGAGACAGTGTGAGTCTGTGGTATTTGGGTATCAGTCTATGCTGCCTAAAAATTACAAACATGTTTTTATTGCTCAGGTGTAGGAGCAGTTTTCTATCATTTGTCCACTTAGTATTTTAATCAGTGGTCAAAAGTCTACAAAATGTGCCAAAGAAGATTTCATCTATGAACCTCAATATCCATAGATTATTCCTGATTTAGAAAAGGTCAAAGGTGCTAAACCTTACTAAAACTGTACACTTATCTCTAGGCAAGTTTATCATTTAAATTAAGTGGAAAAAAAATCAGTTCCAAAGACTGAATCTAGGCTCTCAAATTATTTATTTGCTGTAGCCCCAGCACATTTCAAGGGCACACTGAACCCCCTGAAAATAGAGGTTTATAATAGAAATACTGACAGACCTTTTAACTGCTAGATGGAGGCTTGTGCTCACTTCGGCAGCACATATACTAAAATTGGAACGATAGATGGAGGCTTTACCAGACTCCATTAAACTACATTAGCATATAATGATTAAATATATGGATGATTCTGTCTTTGATATCTTTTTCAAATTCTTGCCAGCTTAAACACTAACCAGTATAAATTATACATTGTTTGGCTGTTTTAAAATTTTTATTATTTTAAAAATTACTTTCTCTATTTCAATCAAACACTTCTGGTTTTTAGAAAAAGATACCTATATTACATTGCAGCTTGGCTTTTTAGAGACTGATTGTTTCACTAAAAACATATTTGAGGACTTGACCAAATGCAATCAGTGATGCATGCATTGTGCCTCATTTTCTGTAATGCCCACCAAAAAATCTAAAACATTGTCTTTGCTTTTAAAAGAGGGAAAGGAGTGAGACCTCAGATATAATCAAGGAAACATTATGCATCTGGTCTTTAAGTTCTTCAAACAATTTTGCTCTGCAGGATATTCTTTCATAGGAGGAATAACTGAAGTTTTTGGTGCTCATTTTTTCACTCATAGACTATAAGGTCAATATGAAAAAAAATTGAAGAATAAAAATCAGATTTAAAAAATTTAAACAAACCAAAATCCCCAAGATCTTGACAATGACATACATATTATTGTGGAGTCCTGGGCACACAATCCTCCACTCCCAAACCCAGGGAAAATTAGTCAACATTACTGTTGAGTTCTTCATAAGGGATTTGATTTCCGTGAGCCAGGAATTTCATCCATTTTAGCACAAATTTTCCATGAGCCATGAATTTCATCCATTTTAGCACAAAGTATAGAAGAGATGCTTAGAACAATAGCAGGAGACATGCGGTGAAGATAATTAGTGGTAAACAGAGAATAAATTCTTTCTCAGTAGTACTTGATGGTTAATGCCAATGATAATTCACCTGACTTACATAGTATTCACTTTGAGAGAAGAGTATGAATAACTAAAGGAAAACAGAGACTGAAGTCATGATAGTCTTGATACCAAAATAGAATTAAAATGAGACACTAACATGGGAGGTTCAAGGCCTTCTAGAACCCAATTTCTGTGCCAGGTTTCACATTCTTATATCTTCATGATCCTTTTCTTCTAAAACAAATCTATCAGCTGAGAGAAGCTGTCTTTCAGTGCATCCATGTCATCCAGGAGCAGGGCTGCAGAATCCAGCATTTTCCACGTGTGAGTTTTTGTTGTTGTTGTTTTTATTTTGCAGTGCTGGGGATTGAACCCAGGGCCTTGTACTTGCAAGGCAAGCATTCTACCAATTGAGCTATTTCCCCAGCCCTCAAAATATCTTTTGATCTCTTGTACTGAGTGAGCTGCTGCCTTGTCTTGATGATTGGCCAATATTAAAGAGGGTAAAGTGCATAACTGTGGGTGCTGAAGAGCTGAGTGCAGTTCATTTCTAGCAGTTCCTAAATCATCCTCTGAAGAAGTACTGTCTAATACAAATATTACCCCTTGAGATCCTTGGAAGTAAGGGCTCCAGTATTTCTGGATATTATCCGCTCCTCCAATTTCTTTCCCATTCAAGATGGCATTCTGGAATGGCACTGCTTTTATACTAAAACCTGTGGTTGACATGACATTCTCGGGACATTCACTGCAGAGTTTTGACAACAGATTGGTCTTGCTGGAACTGGTGAGGCCTGTGCAAACCAGGTCATATTCTGGTCATGCAGGTGGTGGTCCCTTGCAGCAAAGTGCTCTAAAACACTTGTAAGTGCCAATTCTACAAATGGCAAATGAGATCTGGATACATTCAGACATTCTCAGAAAATCCATGTACAGAAACGCCTCAGTTATCTGGAGATCAGACATCTGGCAGCCTAAAGCATCCTGAACAGCTCTGAACCAGGGAAAAAAAAGCAGCATCTCTGACTGCAAATGAGCAGCTCCTCGTATGCTGGAATATTGCAAGCATTTACATTCACATTTATTTGCAGTGATTTACTTATGTCAATATTGGGAATATTCAACAGGACAAAGATCTTAAAATTTATCTAGATGTCAAGCATTCAGTTGAATTACATCATAAATGCAGTGACTGCTTGATGAGGTTTAATAATGAAAGGGAATTAATAAGTAACCATCTAGTCCGGGAAACAACTTGATTATTCTCTTTATCTTGACTTACATAATGTTCTTGTAAAATAATGAATTCAACTTTGTTTTTGGAAAAAATAGTATATGATGAAATGATGATATTATTTAATATTTAAGGAACCACCATAACTCTTTTGAGAAAAATAACCCAACAGGAAATATGAAGAATGGGAACAGATAGTTCACATTAAATCAAATTACAATTGATACATTAATTTGTCTCTATTTTCATTAAAGAATTGAATAAAAACAACAATACAAGGTAATTTTTCTTTTACTAGTCATCTTGAGAAGGATAATGTCTAAACATAAAAACAGGCTTATATGTAGAGATATGGATGTTTTTAAGTCTGATAGTGAATATGCATAATTGCTTCATCTTTCCTAACAGGTAAATTCTATCCAAATTACATTCATCCAAGTTAAAAATGCAAGCCAGCACCTGATGGCACACTACCTGTAATCCTAGCCACTCAGGAAGCTGAGCCAGGAGGATCGGGAGAGTTCAAAGTCAGTCTTGGTAAAAGCCAGGTGATACGCAACTCAGTGAGACTCTGTCTCTAAATAAAATAAGGCTTGGGTTGTGGCTCAGAGGTCCCATGCCCCTGAGTTCAATACCCAGGAATTGCCCCCCCCAAATGCTGCAAAATATTAATATAAAACAATAGTTTCCTCCTCTATAACTTCCAGTTCTAATACTTGCAAAAAAAACTCAGTTCCATTTGCTGCAGTAATTTCTTCTTTTATATACCTCTGTTTATAAATAACATGTGAATACTTGTGCTTCCTTCTTTATTAATTTTGTTCAATAGGCATTTATTTCAATTATTAGTTAGATTTATATTATGATTCAGCTCTCCATCCTGACTCAACATTGGAGGAACCCATAATGAAACACCTGTAAGTGTCCCCTATTCTCATATTTACTAATAATAAAGTATCACATTTCAATTTAAAAATATGTTTATATTAAAATTATTTTATACTATTCAAATAAGAAAAATTCCATTTTTATTTTTTATGTTCAGTTAGTTTTATTATAGCATCATGCCAACTTCCTTGATGTCCCCTGTGTATTTCTACCTCCCTTTATGACCAAATTATGTGTTACAACTCTATTTCCAAAATTTTCCCAGTGTAGGACTTTTTGTAGTATACTCAAAGTGCATGCTTTAGTTAACACTTTTTTTTTTTTTCATTTCAATTTTATGGTCTTCTTTCCTTTATGTTTGCATTTTTCTACCACAGTCCCTATTTAATGAGCTCTAATGTAGGCAAAGACTAAGTATGGTCTTTGCATATAATTTAGTCAATATTTAGATTATCTTAATGATTCTTACATTTCCCTTATTTCATGATTTTTCTATCTTAGTTTATTCCTACATTTTACTAAACATATCCATTAACTGTATACAAAGAACAACTGAATGTATAATTTTGAAGTCACTTATGGATGAACATACAGTTATTTGTGATTAGTAACTTTCATGTGAATAGTCTTACATGCAATGTCACTTCCTTCAAATTTTTCCAATATCGTCAAGATTCTAATCTTGCTTTTGAAAATAAGAAAATACTTGTGATTCCAGAAACTTTGTGTGTGACATTTGTTTCCCCTGTTGGAAAAATTTCAAGATTTTTCTCCAGTGTTCTGAAACATCTAAATGAATAACTGTGCAGGCAGTACAGGGACATTCACGGCATCAATACATGTATGTTATAATATTTTAACCAAGGAAGAAATTCTCCCCAGAGAGTCAACTAAAGCTTACAGTATGATCAGTTCCTACTAGGGAGTGGTTCTATACATTTAAAATATTTGATGTGTTCAGTTTTTACATTTTATTTATTTATTTATTTTGTACTAACTCTTCCCTGATAATAAATGCAAGGTTATTTGCTAGAATACAGTTGCAAACTGTGCCTCATTTTGAGATAGGAGAGGAAATCTGGGATTCTTGTTTCTTCTCTAAAAAAATTTGAGTTGACAAATAGCAATTGTATACATTCATGGAACACAATGTACTGTTGATATTACTTTTGTCATATACAATAAATTAACTGTAAACATTATCTATACCTTCTCATTAGAAGTTCCAAGGCGTTCCGATTTTGATAGTTTTAGAATTTTGGTAGTAATGACTTATCACCTTATCTCTCCATTTGAGGTTAATGTTTAAATTAAATATAATCAATTACCACTACATTATTGCATTATTGCTCATATTATTATTTCTTAAATTCATTTTACTTTTTCATTGTTTATATTATTTCATCATATCATGCTTCCTTTATTTTCATTTGACTTGTTTTCAGAGATATCAAAGAAAAATAGTCTTTAATCCCTTTGTGGTTAAATGAAAACTGAGCACCATTTTAAAATTTAAATAAATGGACACATAGTGAAATTAAATATGCCCAAATATAAGTTACAACTTTCATTCATATTACCCATTTGTCAGTGTACAGCAAAGTTACAAAAGCAATATTTAAGTTTCCTTGGGTCTTTTCCAGAAGGATCTGTTGCCAGACCCTCTGAAATGGTAACTATTCAGTAGAGAATATATTTATCTACATCCTCTAAAGTATAATCAGTACTGCCTCTAAAGTGAGATTAATCTTTAGACACAGTGAAACAATGGACCATCATGTGGAGTAAATGTCCTGATGTCATGCTGTAGATGGAGCCCTGGCCCACCCAAACCTGCCCCTAGTCTGTTCCCACAGTGTTGTCCTCTGTAGATGGTGTCTCTAGTCATAGAGTGTCCTGACAGAGTAGGTGTACTTAGTTTTGAAAACAGGTAATTATCACATACTGATTTTCTGATCAGTAGGTTTAGGGTAGACTGATCTAGTGAGACAGTTATTCCCAGGAGATGTAATAGAATGGTGGGTAAGAAGCAGAAAAAAAGACTTCAAAATTGTCCAAGTAAATTCTTCTTTGAGTGAGAAATATATCCATCACCTGGACTGGGATAATGTTTTTTTCAGGTGTAATGTGGCATTGTGTGAAGTTCTGCATTTCATGTAAGCGCAGGTTACCATATGTCAATTCTACCTTTCAGGTCTTTAAAAAAAAATCTAGTTTTTGTTATTTCTGTTTTCCTCAGAAATATATTGGTAACATTCCATTGAAAAATACTCGATGAAATAATATACCACAAGCCCAGAAGGAAAAAATGCAGAGAAAATATCCAATAATAGAAATGAACTTCCTAGATGCATATTTGTCTAAATGTATAGAATTATAGGAAACAAAATAAAATAATTATGAAACAAAGATTTTCCTTTCAGAATAAATATAATTCAAGTATATCCACCATTAATTTATATTTTTATTTCAATAGTGTGATGGAACATCTAGCAAGTATTTCAACAGGATAATAGGCATGGGGCACTGTGCCTGGCTACAAGTTAAAAATGTTTGAACATACAGTCTGGAGGCCTCAAAGTTTGTGAGACCTAAGCCTAAAATATGATAGAGGAGGACCTGGCTTTAAGTGTCATATTCTGCAGTGAACATTCTTCACCAATTTTATCAACTTGACTGATTTTGTAGAAATTTGTGTTTGTGATGACAGGAATGTATACATGTACAGAAACACAATATTTTGGATGTGTAAGCTAGTTTATAAAATATTAATTTCTTCTTCTATCACAGATAAGTAAATGACAGAAATATCTTAAAACCAGAATCTCATAGAAGCCCCAGTAAAACTGCTAGTAGCTGAAAGTTACTGAATGACACAGTTAAGTTGACTAAATAATATACAACACAATCCCACTTTATAAGTGGTATACATATAAAAGCAAAATTATAGATACCAGAATATAAAATATAACAAAAGAAGTATTCCTTGGCAAATTTATTCCTATTAATTGGCAAAACTGTGTTTACATCAGTTGAGCCAGTTAGGTATTTGAGTTTCTTTATTAAGCAAAGCAATATTCAATAGCTCTTTTCACCCTGTAATAAAAACCAAAGCTGCTTTCTAAAGAGAATGCTGAAAAATAAGCTACTATAAACAGGATAAAAATTACTAATGGATGGAGTGACATATTGGAATATGAAACAGACATGAACCTCCAATCAAGAAGTTGTTATGAACACAACTTTCCATGTCACCCTTCAAGATGGACTCTTTAAAGTCATAGAAGTGTTCAGAGAAAGACCAAAATAATAATAGGATGCAAATTGAGCATAAACACATGGCAGTCAGTGGGGATAAAGCAAAGTCCTAAGATTCACAATTCTAGAATAGAGTTCCTTCCTGAGATTTGAAACCGGTACATGATATAAATGTTCCAAATGGCAGGGTGGAAGAGGTGCTCCTGACCTATGAAATATAGGAGAAACAGGCTGTGACTCTCAAGAATCAGTGTGTGTGCATGTATGTGTGCATGTGTGTGTCATTTTGTTATCCTTTAATTCTTAAATATTCCCCCAAATCTCATGTGTTCAAGGCTTATTTCTCAAGGCAGCAGTGTTCAGAACAGGAGGGGCATTTGGAAGGAGAATGCTTCATGAGGACTCTTACTTTATCAGTGAATTCAACTATTGAAGTAAGCGTAATTTAAGAGCTATTGGAAAAAGGTGGAAACTTTGAGTTGGGGCCTAGTTGGTGGGCAAAGTTCTGGAAAGTGAGATTTTGAAGCCTATTTCTTCTGTCCAGCTCATTTCCTCTCAATGTCAGTACTCCCCCCACATTCTATCTCTATCTATATCTCTGTCTCTCCCTATCTGTCTCTCTCTGATTGCCATGAGGGAGCTTATTTGCTGTACCAAATGCTCTCCACCATAATTTATGCCTTGCCATAGGCCCAAATAATGAGGCCAAGAGACCATGATTTTAAACCTCTGAAACTGAGAAACAAAATGCATAAAGCATTCCTTTAAATTATTTTAACCAAATATATGGTCATAGTGACAGAACGCTTGCTAATACATAAATATGTGTGTACATACACAGATATGATATATATATATATATATTTCAATAAAAATGTATCTATGTATCTATCATCTGCATAAATTTACCATGATAATTTGCTCATGTAATTATGGGGTCTAAGAAGTACCATGATCATCCAAATTTTCTGGAAGCTGGTAACTCATGAAATACTCTAGCACAACTCATTCTTATTATTTAAATGTGTATCACTGGGAATCCAATGTACATTTCTAAAGCAAGAGACAATGATTTGAAGTATCCCAGTTTAAGCAGTAAAACAGGAAAAGGAAGAAGGAGGGAGGAAGGAGGAGAAAAAAGGAATAAGGAAGAAGGTGTCAAAGAAGGGGATGAGGAGAATAATTTCACCCTTATTTGTTTACTCTTTTCAGGCCCTCTTTGGATTGGATAATTCCAACAATACTAGGGAAAGAAGTCTACTTTCCTGAATCCACTGGATGCTCACTTCATCCAGAAAATATTCTCACAGCAATGAAGTTTAACCTGAGTACCCAATGTCTTAAAAAATTCACACATAAAAGTATGAAACATGTGGTTATCTAAATGTGGATAGATATAAAATGATTTTATATATATATATATATATATATATATAAAATATATATATATATTTGCATGATAAGTGTACTCATGGATATTAAGAGTTCATTTTTTTCTGGGCACTAACTGTCAAAAAAACTAGGAAATATGTGTATGATATTTCCTAGTTTTTTTGACAGTTAGTGCCCAGAAAAAAATGAACTCTTAATATCCATGAGTACACTTATCATGCAAATCTTGATTTTAAAACACTGTACCCCAATAAAAATACACCAAAACTTATTCAGTCAAAAGACAGTAGTAAGCAAATTTAGCTAAATTTCTAGTTGGCTTTTATGTACATTTCATGTATCAGGATAGTTAACAATTCTACCCAATAGATCAAAACCTCTCAAAAGGTAATGGTAGAATAGTGAATTTGTAAGGTAAATAAAAGGAAGACATGAAAACAAAGATCCTATTTGATTGTTTAACAAGTTGTTTCAGAATGACATTTTGTAAAATTTAAACCATAGGAGATTTCCTTATTACACTGACTCGGACAAATTGGAATTACTTCTTTCTAGGAATAATTTGTGTGTTTGGGATTTATCTGCTTCCTTGATGCTTCAGTCTGATGATTTAGCATTTAACATGATTGGCTCCATTTTAACTTGGTCTGATCCAGGAGCTCAGTCCAAAACAATGACCTTCCACAACTTTTGTTTAACGCTAATAAAATGAGCTGACTCTACAGTAACATTAGGGAAGAATACAAGAAGGGCCAAATGCCAAACAAGGGGCTTAAACTAGAGGCAAAAATTATTTAAAACTATGTTGTGTTTCAGAACTCATTGTATTTTGAAACAAAAAGAATTTTAAATATTTTCATTCCTAAGGCATTTATAACTAAAACCGAGCAGAAGGGCTGTATTTATTGATTAACTGATAATAGCAAATTTTGTAAAGGAGAGTCTGAAACTGAATATTGCATTAGGAATATTAGAGAACTGTGTCACTTTCACTAAATGACTACTGATACCTGGTGTTGCAGATCTTTGAAGGTACTAATAGTTACTCCTTACAGACAATGTAAGAGAAATCTATGAAATAGTTTATCTTTGTAGTACACATTAAGAATGTCAGGAAAATACACAGATGAATAGCATGCCTTATCAGAGTCACTTGTAAAATCTTAAAAAGGTTAGAGAGCAAAAATATTTAATAGCCTACATTGTTCTTAAATTTATTTATACTCTCAAAAGATGTCCCATTTGACACCTTATCACTTGTTCCATTCAGCGGAACCGGTGCAGAGAAAGTAGACACCACCAATCTTTAGTTGACCAGATTTATTGCGTCCTCCCTGTTTTTCTGCCTCCTTTGTTCTGCTACTATCTCCCCTCTTCTACCATCTCCCTCTCTCCTCCCCCAGTCTCCTAGCTTATCAGCCAATTACAGCAAAGCTTTCTCTCACACAGGAGAGCATACAGAGGAATGTCAGCATAGCACTATATGAATCATGAGCTGTCCACGTGCAGCATGATATTAGATAGTCAATCCTAGAGCCTGGTGTCAACACGTCATAAGTCTCCAAGGAACTAGTAGGCAAGCAACCTTTTTGAGTACTTTCTTATTTTGGTATCCAGTGCCCTTTGGCTCACTTCCAGGTGCCATCTTGTCCAAGGTGGCCCTCAACAGGCCCCCCTTTTTGTTATAAAAAGAAAAGGACAGCAACTGTGCCTGTCTTAGGTGCCAGAGTCAGACTTTATCCTTACCCATCATTGGGAGTCAAAGAGCTGTTGGCATGCTTTGATCACTGTCTTAGGTTGGTATAAAGTTCACCCTGTGCTTACCCATCATTGACTACCAGTCCTGTAATTGGGAGAGCCAAATCTGAGTATCAGAGCCTTGGTCCATGGCCATAAGGACTTGCCATACCACTAAAGCTTGCCATCTTTGATGACTCCTTAGAGACGACAGATATCTGAACAGCAATAATAACAGAAAGAACAACAATCCCATCATAGCAAAACTTCCCATCCATTGTTTACCAAATTGTAACGCTGACTGTAAGAAACTAATGGCTTCTGGCATACCCAGGACCTTGACCTGAGTACTATTTACCACAAATATAGAATTTTTCAATAGGGTCAAATTAGTAAACTCTTTAGTCCATGTCCCATTAAGCATGCTACCAAGCCATTTGGACAGATTGGCAGCAGAGGTAATATTAGAATAGGGTATCGGGTAACGCATAGTGCTTGGGCATGCACTAGACAGTCTGTCTGTGTGGTAACAGTCAACATGTCCACTTATTCTTGTAGTAAGTCCACTCTTTGGTTTAGAATCAGGATTCCCATGGCAAGATGCACATTGATGTTTTCCTGGGCTGTCAATGCTTCAGCAGTGGCTTGTGACAGATTATTGAGCACATGAGCAGTAGGAATAGCAGTTCCTAGGGCAAATCCAGCAGCAGTGGCAGCAGCCACAGCAGCCACTGGAGCAACAGCAATGGCTATAATGGCTAAGACACGAAAATCTCTTTTTGCTTTCATGGGTAGAAAATTCCACTCACTATGAATTAAGGTCACTGGAATTGGAATGAATTTTGGAATCATGGCAATCACAGCCAGAGGAAATAGTGAGGCATCCCAACAACTAGACATATAACACTCTTAACACATAACACATAACACTCTTAACACATAACACAGTTAAGGACCTCAGTATCCTTATCATTGTTATTAGTAATGTTAATATCAAACTTAGAACTCTTAGACAGAATGAACACATACATACGTGACACATACGGGTGTAGGGGGGAAAACCTGATAAAAGGAAGAGTAATTGGCCTCGCATCCTCTAATAACTATAAACAGGTGTATTACTTCCCTATATATAGGTTTGCTTTAGATTATACCTTTAATGAATAAGAGAGAGATTGCCTCCCTGTATTATGGCAGTTTCTGAGGTGGCTAGCTAGAGGAAGCAAAGACTACCTCTTAACTTGAAGTTTAGACAAGTAATAAGTGGCTTTACAGTGGAACCAGCTGGTAGGTAAGGAATACCTTGAAGTTCTGTACTAGGAAATAATTGAGGGAAAATTTGTGTGCCATGAGTGATATATCCCCAAAAGTTTTAAGAAGAGGTAACAACAGCAGGCTTACCACCATCACCATCATTTTGTGTTTCGGTGCCATTTTCTTTCTTATGGATATTTCTTACCAAGCTCCCGGGACACAGATAGGTTGTTGTTGGTCCTGAGGAAAAACACAAACAGATCCTCTCCCCCAAATTAATATTGGGTCAGGTCCTTTCCAGGACCCAGTCAAGATGTCTTTCCACATTGCTTGTGGATGGCCACCAGACTTTTCACTAAAATGTCTATCAGCCGCAGTACAACCCATAGCATCCAAAGTTAAAAAATTGAGGGTGAATAAAGCAAGGTTAAGTCTGTTCGTGGGATGGGTAAATGCCCCTATTCCCCCTTTTTGTTTAGTTAAGCAGATTTTCAAATGTTTGATTAGCCCTTTCCATGATAGCTTGTCCTTGTGGATTGTAGGGCAATCCTGTTAGAATGATATTAAACTTTGAGCAAAATTGTTGAAATGAAGAAGTATATGCAGGCCCATTATCTGTTTTAAATGATTTTGGCCTTCCCATAGTAGCAAAGGCTTGAAGGCAATGACTGATTACATCTTTTGTCTTTTCCCCTGTATGGGCGGTAGCAAATATATATCCTGAGTAGGTATCTACAGTTACAAGTACACATCTTAAAGTACCAAATTCAGGGATATGGGTGACATCTATCTGCCATAGACAATTTGGAAGGAGTCCTCTAGGATTGACTCCAAAATGAGGAACAGATAAATGAGGCACACAGGCAGGACAATGTTTTACTATATTTCTGGCTTGTTTTTTTGTAATGTTATATTTTATTTTGAGAATAGTAGCATTGACATGAAAATCTTTATGGAAATTAATTGATTTTTGTACAATGTTTAACACATGAGGATCTCGAGTAGCTGAGTCTGCAATAGAATTTCCTTGAGCTAAAGGCCCAGGTAAGCCTGAATGTGCTCTGATATGGCTTCTATATAAAGGTTCTTTGCAAGTCCACAGAAGAGTTTGTACTTGATAAAAGCATTGTTGTAAGGTGGATTGAGGACTAATGGGTCCAGCTGTCTCAAGTTGGGGCACAAGCTGGGCAATATAGAGACTGTCAGTATAAATATTTAAAGGTTTCTCAGGAAATGTTTGTAAGGCAGTTATAAATGCTTCCAGTTCAGTTTTTTGAGCAGACTTATGAGAAGTAATAATAGTCTGTACTTTACCAGAAACTACTGTAGCTGTGCCAGAGGAGGAGTCATCTGTAAAGATTGTATTTGCTGCTGGGATAGGTTGAGACTTAACAACCTGAGGGAAAATAACAGGATGTCTTTTGAAGAAGTTGACAATAGGTGAACTTGGCAAGTGATTATCAAATGTGGCCATGGTGGAACAATAAATTGCCCAATCTTCATTATTGTTAACTAGTATTTCAATCTGTTTTGCCATTTATGGGACAATAACTGTCTGAGGATGAACTCCAAAAACTCAAAGGGCTGTCTTAAGTCCTAATGTAATTAGATTTGCTACCATCACAGGATACGGGGAAACAACATATTTGGGGGACACTGGCAAATGGATCTATATTAGGAGTCAGTTTGTCACAATAGACCTGTAGGAGTATATTCAGAATCTAATACTATGAGATTAAAAGGCAAAGATAGATCAACTCTATCACTATGAGCATTTTTTAAAGCTTGTTCTACTAACCTCAAGGCTTTTCTACCTTCAGGAGTTAAATTTCTGGGGGATGTAGGGTCTGAATCTCCTTGGAGAATATCAAACAGAGGCTTAAGTTGACCAGTGGTGATTCCCGAATTTGGCCTTATCCAATTTATATCACCTAATAATTTTTGGAAATCATTTAGAGTCTTAAGATTTCCTGCAGCTAATTTAATTTTTTGTGGCCTAACACAGGTATCTAATATTTGATGTCCTAGAAAGGTAATAGGGCTGTGGGTTTGCACCTTTTCTGGGGTCACATGTAATCCTCATTTTTCTAGGGTTTTGATAATATCATCAAATACCCCTAATAAGGTCTCCTGTTCCTTATGAGCCAAAAGAATATCATCCATATAATGGAGACAATAAAGTCCTTTACAATTTTGTCTAATCTGTGATATAGCCTGACCAACATATATTTGACACATAGTGGGACTATTTGCCATTCCCTGGGGAAGGACCACCCATTGGTATCTAGTATTAGGCCCTTAATTATTCAAAGAGGGAATAGAAAAGGCAAATCAAGGGCCATCCTTGGGATGCACAGGAATGGAAAAGAAACTATCTTTTGTGTCTATAGAGAATGATATGACAATGTTTTGGAACAGCAGTTAACGAGGGGAGACCCAGTTACACCAGGCCCATAATCTGCATACTGGAATTTATGGCTCTCAGATCTTGCAAGAGTTGCCATTTCCCAGACTTCTTTTTTATGACAAAAATGGGTGTATTCCAAGGGGAAGTGGAAGAAATAATATGATTTTCCTTCAATTGTTGATTAACTATTTCCTGGGCTGCCTCTATTTTTTCTTTAGAAAGGGGCCACTGGGGGACCCAGATAGGATTATTGAACTTCCATGTTATCTTTAATGGTTCAGTGGTCCCTCCAGAAACCCCAGCCCCTTAGTCCCTGTTTGTCCTTCGGCTTGAATGGGGCAGGTCATACCTTGTAGATTCTTGCCTAGTCCTTTTCCAGGCATATAACCTTATCCCACCATGACTAGAAAAATGGTTGGGTTTAGACAGGAAATATTTTGTTCAACTGAGGAAGAAGTGACAACATCCATCTGTGTTAAAATGTCTCTTCCCCAAAGAGTGACAGGCAGGTGAGCTAATACATAAGGTTGGAATGTCCCCCTTTTCCCATCAGGGTCCTCCCAAGATAACACAGCTGAACTTTGTAATGGGGTTTGAGCAAATCCAAGTCCCCGTAAGGTAGTACTGGATGCTGTAACAGGCCATGATTAGTTTCAGTCCTTCTGCCTTATAATAGAGATGTCAGCACCTGTGTCTATTAGACCCTCTATGGGAGTACCATTAACTTTCAATTTAAGCATGAGTCTATTTTTTGTTGATTGTGCCCAAAAGACACCAGATCCTGCTGATCCAAACCCATTGTCTCCTCCAGTCCTTTGTGAACTGGGAAAAGTCCCATGATGGCCAGGCAATATCAATATTTGGGCTATTTTATCTCCTGGAGAAACAACAGATACCCCTTGAGGGGAGGATAACATAATCTTTATTTCCCCAGTTTAATCAGAATCAATGACTCCTGGAAATACTTGTAATCCTGACAGAGTTGTGGAACTCCGCCCCAACAATAATCCTACTGTGCCCTTAGGGAGTGGTCCATGTATGCCCATGGGGACCACTTGTACTCCCATATCTGGGGTTAGAACGAGTCAGGCAGAGGCACAGAGGTCCAATCTCCCACTCCCTGATGTTCCTCAGGACAATGAGGAGATAGTCAGAAAGGATTGTGAGTGGAGATCTGGACTATGGGATTCTGAAAGGCTCCGTATATTTGAGGGCCCCGGGTTGGGCCCCCCTGACCGTTTTTTGACTGGGTAGGAAGAGGATTTCTCTCTATGTCAAATCTTGATGTACAAAATCTCACCCAGTGCCTTCCTTTCTGGCACCGGGGACATAGACCTGGGGCAGGTTGATTTGTCCCTTGCTGTTCTCTAGTCTTAGGTGTTCCCCTGGGCTTTAACCCTGTGGGTCCTTCAGGGCAGTCTCTTCTGAAGTGCCCTTCTTGCCCACAGTTAAAGCATATTATTCCTTTAGCTCTTGATTGCCCCTGATTTGGCCCATGAAGAGCAGCAGCTATTACTTGTCCTGTAATGACTGCATCATTGATATTCCTGCAGACCTTTATATATGTACTTAAATCTTTATTTTTCCATGGTCTTATAGCTTCTTTACACCATCAATTTGCTTGCTCATAAGCTAATTGTTTTATTAAGGGCATAGCTTCTTCTGAATCCCCAAATACTCTAGCAGCCATTTGCATTAGTCTATCAACAAAATCTACAAATGGTTCGTTAGTCCCCTGAATCACCTTAGACAACTGCCCCTGTAAATCTCCTGACCCTTGAATTAACTTCCAGGCTTTAGTGGCAGCAGCAGCAATTTGTGCATACACCCCAGGATTGTAAATAATCTGCTGTTGAATACCTTCATAGTTTCCTTCTCCTGTTAGCATTTCTATATTTCTTTGGGGAAAGCCTGTGGCAGCATTACATCATGCCATTTCTAATGAGGCTTCCTGCCATGCAGTTTTCCACACTAGGTACTGCCCCCCTGAGAGCACAGCTTTACATAGCCTTTTCCAATCTTCCAGCACTAGATTCAGCCCCGCTACTGATTCCAATACACTAATTGTAAATGGGGCCTGTGGACTGTATGTAGCCACTGCCTCCTTAAAATTTTTTACTGTTTTGAAATCCAGAGGTTGGTGGAATCTTTGTCTATTTTGGTTCTCTAGTACAGGGAAGAATTGTGGGACTGCTGAGGTTTCCTTAAGAAGGGTTTCTTCTCCCCATGGTAAAAAATCCATCTGATTTATAGCATGAGAACTCCTCCCAAGGGTACTTTGGGGGATATAGGGGGCAGGCTGCTTGAGGGGGAGCCACTGCCTCCAGGAAGGGATTGGTATTCCTTCCTGATATAACTGATGGGGGCGACCATGTCCTTGATGCTCTTTCTAATTCCTCCCCAATAAGCCCCTCCTCCTCTTCTTCCTCTTTATGAGAATTTACACTTAGTTGTTTCCTTATCTCTTCCAAACACATATTTCCTTTTTTTACTAAAGTTATTATTTTACCTTTTTTAGATGTTAGACATTCCTTAATGAGCTGCCACATGGGAAAAGTACCTCTAGGTAACGGGGATTGCTTTTCTGCTTTAATAAGATCCTCTTTATCATGTTCCCATTGTGGAATATTTAGGACTCCCTCTTCCAAAAACCAAGGACTAACCTTTGCCAGTGTAGTTACATATGCTGTTACAGTAGATCGTTTTACGGCAGTTCCATTAGCCTTAAGTACATCTTGTATGATTCCTATCATTTGATTTCTAGACACTTGTGACCCCATCCTAGAGTTACGAGACCTCCCTTTACCAGGGCTATGCAGACTCCCTTCACTGGGGTTATGTGGCCTCCCTTTACTGGGGTTATGCAGACACCCTTTACCGGGGTTATTTGGCCTCCCTTTACTGGGGTTATGTGGCCTCCCTTTATCGGGGTTATCCTACAGTTTTCCTATAGCTTACCTAAAGTTACTTAGTTTTCCTATAGCTTACCTTAAGTTACTTACATGGGAGGACGCAGAGGGAGGAAGAAGCTCCTCGTGGGGGCCACCACTTTTTCCATCCAGCGGAACCGGCACAGAGAAAGGAGACACCACCAATCTTTAATTGACCAGATTATTGTGTCCTCCCTGTTTTTCTGCCTCCTTTGTTCTGCTACTATCTCCCCTCTTCTACCCTCTCCCTCTCTACTCCCCCAGGCTCCTAGCTTAGCCAATTATAGCAAAGCTTTCTCTCACACAGGAGAGCATACAGAGGAATGTCAGCATAGCACTATATGAATCACGAGCAGTCCACGGGTAGCATGATATTAGATAGCCAATCCTAGAGCCTGGTGTCAACACGTCATAAGTCTCCAAGGAACTAGTACGCAAGCAACCTTTTTGGGTACTTCCTTATTTTGGTATCCAGTGCCCTTTGGCTCACTGCCAGGCACCATCTTGTCCAAGATGGACCTCAACAATCACTGTTCACTGTTATTTTTTCTCTTAAAACTGTAAACCTTATTTTAAATGAGTAGTCTTCTTAAAGTAGTAGCTAAACATAGATATAACTTTGATGAGACAATAAAATGTAAAGACTCATTGCAACCTTAGCTTAAAAGGTCTGTCTAGAGCAGAGAGTTGTTTTTTGCAGCTATGGAGCAGAGCTGCAGCAGGAGGAGCCTAGAACCCTGGGGGGGAGGGGGGCGGAGAAGAGAAGGCGGTCCAGGAGTGGCAGCTGCCCTGTGGGAGTCTACCGGTCCTTTCACAGCGCTTACAGGGGTTGGAGGCTGGGGTTGGTGGGGGGTAAGAGGGCAATCCTTCTCCCCCTCAACTGTGGCCTGGATCTGACCCCTTTCTTCCTGCACTCCCTCTCTCCTCCCCCTGCCCCCTCATGAGGGTGTCAGTGCCTGGTCCAGCGGCAGCCGTCGTCCCCACTGCAGGCCGCAAACCCTGTACACCCGGCTTGGGCGGCGGAGGAGGCGCCATCGCTACTGCCTCTGGCGCCGGGGTGCTGGGCTCCGTGCAGCTGGCGCTGAGCGTCTTGCACACCCTGCTCTAAGTCACGCTCTTCGCCTTTGCCTACCTGCAGCTGTGGCGGCTGTTCCTCTACTGCTATCGGGGCTGAGTTACCAGAGCCTCTGCCTCTTCCTCTGCCTCCTGTGGGCAAGGCTCAGGACCACCCTCTTCTCCACCGCCTTCTTGCTCAGCCCCTGCCCCTACTCCCACCGCCCGCTCACCTGCACTTCTTCCCCCACTGGCTGCTCTACTGCTTCCCCTCCTGTCTCCAGTTCTCCACGCTCTGTCTCCTCAACCTCTACTGGCAGAGTTAGTTACATATGCAAAATTACAAAAATGTCATCAGCAAATATCTACCTCAATCAAAGGGTATGTCTCTGTGCCAGACTGTCGTCGTAGGTTCTGTAGTCATTCTTCTCTACTCGTCCAGAGCTTGTTATAATTTGGTGGTGATCACTATATCTCAGGATACATTAGAAAGTTCTTTTAATTATGGCTGGGATAATCTTTCAGATAAGGCACCTGCTGGCATGATAAACAGTCACAGTTATAATTCCAGAGCTTACTTTTTTGACAATCCAAGACGATATGATAGTGATGATGGCTTGCCAAGACTAGGAAGTTCAAGAGAAGGAAGTTTATCAAATTCGCAAAGTTTCGGTTGGTATAGCACCATGACTGGGTGTGGCAGCAACACTTACACAGTCACTCCCCACCTGAATGGACCTGTGACTGATACGGCTCCTTTGCTCTTTACTTGTAGTAATTTAGATATGAGCAGTCACCATAGCTTATATGTAACACCACAAAACTGATAGCATTACCAATTTATGATTCTCAAATTGTTTTTCATAAATATGTATATTCAACGTGTTTAAATCCCATCTACGTGAATATTCCATTATCTGTTGCAACTGAAAACAAAATCTGGAAACCTGGCTGTGTTTGGTGAAGAACACAGCTATTACTTTTGACCTCTGCTTAGTAAAATCAAGTAAAATAGAAAGTTTGGAGCAGAAGAGAGATTCAATTTTAAGGCCTCCAAACATCCTGACTTAGGAACATCAACCACATATTTGCATATTTGCAATTTTATCTTTGTTCTGAAAGAGTACACTGCAGTCCCCAATGTCATACTCCAGTGTTCACATTGGAATATTATGTACACCAAATTGGAAGCCTAGTTTTCTACAAAAATCAAAGTGTATATACTTTGTGGTGTACTCTGTGGACTTTTTACTCAATACAATTTTATGGTGTGAGCAGTGCACAGTTAAGACATAAAAATACATTATTCATTTTAAAATTTACTAGATATATGTAATCATTGAAGACATTTCTTTTAAACATGAACTTAAAATACCAATTGAAATAATTCAAACAGTGATTTTAAACAACTAATAGTAGTAATCCTTTACAGTGATGACTAGCAGTGTTCTTTGGAAGGCCACAGTAATTTCTTCAAGAAGAAAATATACCAGTGAAAATTGTGTGGCTACTTTGAGTAGAATTGGTCAAGTGATTATTTTGTACAATTAAGATATATATGTAGTAGTTTAAGCATGATTCTTCAAGAAAGCAATAGTGATTTTTGCATAGGGAGATTTTGGTAGAAACTTCTTGAGACTAAACAAGTTTACAGATGCATTTAAGAATTGTTCATAAAAGATGCATCATTCTAAATTAAAATGCAAATATTTTCAAAAGCATCTGATCTAAAACAAAATAGTTGATCTTACCTATTGAATCAGGATTGTCCTCAGGTAAATTCAATCATGAAACATTTTTGCAGTGAACTTAAGTGCAATACTTTGTAAGGCATATAATTCCTCCTTTAGTTTTTACATTTTTATACATTGTATATGGTTTGGAAAATAAATTGAATTCAAATTAATTCCAGCACTGTACTAAATGAGCAAACTTAACATAAAAGTATGAACTAAGTATATATAAAACCTGAGGTTAACAATATTGGAATATTTTAGAATTACATTGAAACTGTATTGAATGAACAACACCAAGTCTAAAACATATATACATATCATAGGCTAAGACAATACAGAATTTTAAAATGCACTTTCTACCAGTGTCTATATGAAAAGTAGATGCTGAATACCTCAAAAAGCCAAGGGAACAGGCAACAGGGAAGTTGTTACAACATACTTAATGATGATTTTATACAATCGTCTTCTGATCTTTTTCTTCAGAATTGGAAATAATACAACTATCCTTTTTCTTCTACTTTGATTAGAAAGTTGTTTTATTTCTACTCCTATTTAAAATATCTGTCAGCTTTTTAATAAATGATACAGGAACTTCACAAAAGTTTAACAGTAGATGAAACTCTTAAGGAAAAAATAAAATTGTTAATGCTTTTTATCTTTAGGGAGACTAGTACAAAGCCAAACAAATTTTCTCTTTTTATGACACAAAGGACTTTAAATTCAGTAGATATGCTGCCAAATTGAGCATGAAAGGGCTTTAAATTCAATCAGATGCATATTTATAAATGTTGCTTGGTATTTATTTATAAATTCTCTTTTACTCAAATTATTTAAAATTTTATAATGAAAAAGTTAACCTTGGTATTAAGATGACAACAAAACAGTATATTTTTACCACATCCTCAGTTACAGATTTCAGAATGCCAACTATTTATTTTGCTGATGATGTTAGGTATCTAAATATCTACAGCTATCTGAAAAGATCTGTGTTGTCTTTCTTAAGCCTCAAGTTCTAGGTGATAAAATAAAATTTTTTAGATCAAATTTCCCATTTGATCAGGTAAACAAAGATTAGTTTAATTTTTTTCTCAGATAAAACTACTTGGTTCTTTTAGTTGCATTAGTTGATTACATCAAATTTGGAATTTGTACATTTATCCTGTTTTCACTGACTAGGATACCTAAATTCTTGCATTTCTCTCCTGATACACATCTCACACAATACATCACCAAAGACAAAGAAAGATAAACTCTGGCCCAATTTTTGCTTAAAAATTCCAAAGCACTAGGAGCACTTTAAGTTTGGTCTTGAAAGCAGTTGTTTATAAAATCAAAGGGCTATCAATTCCCTGTTGATCCTGCACTGAAGCACATGATGACAATTTCAGACCTTTCTTTTGTATTCATTAATTAGGAAAGTGAATTTCATTGCTTAGATGTGTAATTCTACAGTGACTAGCAATATTTGTTATTTCATTTGGATGGTCATTAATTTCAAAATTCTTACCACTCATTGTAGCTGTTTGTAGTTTTATGGAAGATATAATTTATAGCTAAAGTGGCTTTTTTATACATAGCTGCCTTTTTTATTGTTTATCAGTGTTTCTCAGCTATATAATCAGTTTTAAACTGGTTATAAAAGTATAGCTGTGGCCAATGAATGTATTTATTTGTTGTTTCACTAAATTGTAACAAAACACTACTATTAAAAATAAAAAAAAAGGTCTATCTATTGCAGGATGTGAGAGCCAATTTTATCCTTTTACCACAAACTCAATTAGATGTAGAGAGTATGCAGCAGGAAAATATTATCTTTTCTTCAAATGAGAATTTAACCAAAATGTCTTGCAAAGTCCATGGCTTCTGTTTTTTTTACCAGATATAATTAGTATTTCATTAATATGGATTTGGTGACTCAAGTCTGGGAACAGGATGCGGCAGAACATATCACCTTGGAGGTTACTTTGTGGAATATTAATCATACAAATCACCCAAATACTAGTTTGAGAATTTATCTATTAGCTCCAAATCTCAAGAAATGATACGATTTTTCTCACTTTATGACTTTTCTCAAAGTCTGTTGATCTTTTCTTTTACGTCCCAGTCCCATTATCACACTTTCTTTCCCTTAAAGTATGATCACGATCATAAGAGTACTATCCTAATGGTCTCGTTATTGAGGCCCTGCTTTACTCCTAACATCCCTTCCCGGCACTAGGACACCAATTTCATAATGCAAAAAAGTTTATTTTTTTGGTACATTCCTTGGGTAAGGGTTTTCATATTTTAAAAAAATATGAACAAATACCACTATTTCAACATAAAAAATGGAAATAAATACACACCAGAATTCATGTTTCATTAAAACATGTAGAAAACCATAACTGTAGAGTGCAGTGTTTAATCCTGAAATATTTTATTTGGCATTAATCTTTATCAGAATGCTTTCTTTGTTACTTTCTCATATTATCATGTCCATAATATATATACATACTTATATATATTAATATATATAATTTGTTTGACTATGACCAATCCAGTCTCTTTTGTTTGTAGGCCAAAGAGAATCTCCTGACATTCCTGGTTTCTAATTTTAAAGTTTAGCATTTAATTTGCCATTTTAGTGTGGATATCCTATATCTTAAATTTACCCTAAAAACATTTTGGGTTATTTTATTTTTTTCTGCTAGAATTGCTGTGTCTTGAATCCACTGCCATTGATTTTCCATAGACAAACAACTGCATGCTACCTAACTTAGAAATTCCATTGCCTCACTGGTAATCAACATTTCACACATAGTCATTTTTTTGATCCTTAAAACAATTAGCCTACACTAAAAAATGCTTGTTCCTTCCATAAAGTTAGTTTTCATTTTAAAATAATTGTATTCCTGCATAGTGAGCTTCATTTACTAAGTAAGCCCTAACCAAATTTCAAGTAAGCAAACATTATGTACTCTCATCTCTTTGAACATATTTCTCTCCTGTATCTTATCTAAGTAAAACTTCATCTATGTAAAACCCTTTTAACTCTTCAAAACTCAATTGAGTTCATAAAATTGATTGCACCTACAACCTTTCCAAAAATCAAAGCTTTCATGTTCTTAGTGCAAACATTTCAAACCAATTCATTCTAAATTAGGTGAGGATAACCAATAGTAATTTACCTAGAGGTAGTTCACTTTAACAGTTTGTTAATATCAATTTATTTTCATTTATATAGTTTCAGAAATTTATATATTCTCTAGAAAATCAAAATGGATATTTCCTCAGTGAGAGGAAAGACATATCCCAGGAAGCTACTTGTTCTCCACTTACTGAGTCATATGATCACAGCCCTTAGAATCATCTGGCTCAGCTCAACTTTACTACACCTTGGTGTCTATCCCAAAAGAATCAAAGACATCAGATGACAGTGGCACATGCAAACACACAACTGTCAAACTATGGAACCAGGCTAAGTATTCATCGACTGATGAATGGTTAAAGAAAATGTGGTACATATACAGGAAGGAGTTTTACAAAGTCATTAAAAAAATAATGAAATCCCGTAATTTGTAGGAAAATGACAGAACTTGAAACTGTCATGTCAATTCAAAGCAGCCAAACTCAGAATGTAGAGCTGCATGTTTTCTCCTATACATGAAAGCCAGAGAGGAAAAAGAAAAACAAAGATGTGGTTGAGTTTCCTTGAAAATTAAAGGAAAACCAGTGGAAAGGGACCAGGGTGGGATTTAGAGAGGAGGGGAAGAGGGAATAGAGGGGAATGATATTGGCCACATTCTGCTGTTGCCCTGTGTGCATGCACAAACATGCCACAACAAATGTCACCATCATGCACAACTACAGTGCACCAAAAACAACAAAAAGGAGTGGAGAGAAGAACCCTTGAGTTCTCTGATTAAAAAAAAATCATCTGCTTTAATGTCTGATTTCTCTAATTGAAAAAGCTTGTGCCCCAGAGATCAGGGTTATCCTTCACATAACCTATGATTCCTGAATTTCATTTCACTCCTTACCTCTGAACCCACAGATTCTGGAAACTCTTTTACATACCAAATCTTAATAGTAGTGCCCCAGATTTTCATAACTAGGAGCTGTGTGTAGAGCGAGTTTCTTAAGAAAGTGAGCATGAGTAGTTTTACATTTCAAGTCTACCTGGGATTTATATTGTATCTAACTAAATACCAAACAACAGATATTCTCAGTATTCATAACATCCCTAAGAAAGTTGAAGACCATTTTTATGTCCATTTCATGGAGGAATAAAGTTGCTTACAGTCTTGTGGTCTATTCATCCCTCATATTAAATTTCTTTTGTTTAAAAGTGTCATGTCTGCCTTTGTGGAGAAAAGAAAAGTTAAATTTAGACTTTGTATACAATGTTAGAGTCAAAAGAAATTACATGCTATATTTAGAAAATAATTTAAAATTCATGTTCTAGTTATTTTTTTCTGCATATGCTTTAAAGCTAATTGCTACATATACTTAAACAAATTAAAAGTTACTCAAGTGGCATATACATTGTAAATGAATATCTCATTTAAGAATCAAATAATAAACACATTCAAAAATGCAATTAAGGAACAGATGGGGAAAAAAAGCACTTATATACTCAATTCTGTAGTTTTCACCTGTAGCTCTACATCAGGAGTTGCAGGGTAGGGATTATCCAATTCTTCACTTATTTTTCAAGTTGTATCTCTTATCTACTCGGTGATTAGATATAAAAAGGAAAAAGAGAGTCAAGCTCCAAAGCAAAAACAGCACTTTGTTCCATTTTGGCTCCAAGTCTTATTATTTCCAGGAGTTTTAGGCCCCCTGCAATGGGATTGTTTGGTTTTGGTTCTGGGAATTGAACCCAGGGACCCTTAGCCACTGACCCACATCCTCAGTCCTTTTCATTTACGTATCTACTTTAATTTTGAAACAGGGTCTCACTAAATTGCTTATGGCTTCACTATTTGCCCAGGCTGACTGAATTTGCCATCCTCCTGGCTCAGCCTCCTGAGTAGAGTCTGCTGGGATTACAGGCTTGCACCACCACCCCACAGGGGCTCTGGATTTTTATCTCAGGAAAGTGGAATGAATTTGCTCAAATGAGGGAAGGGAGGCGAGGGGAAGTCTGGGCTAGGTCACCACAGCGCGCAGGGCCTGCAGGGCAGGCTCAGAGATTTTCTGCAGCGGAGATTTCATCTGCCTTCAGGAGCAGACTGATTACCAACAGTAAGAAGGTCAGGTGTGGAGGGCCAGGTCCCTGGCTGCTGATGGAAGTTGGTGGCGGGTGGGAGCCTGGACGCTGGGGCGGGGGCTGCCAAGGGCGGCGGGTCTGCTTTCTCTGCTGCCCCAGATGCAGGGCAGCAGGGCCAGCGTGATGAAGAAAGCCCCCCGGGGAACTGAGCATGGAAAGGCGCCTCACCGGTTCTGCTAGGCCTCTAGGGTCAGCGCTCAGGAAATGCTTCGTCCGCGAGAAGCCACCCAAGTCCGAGCACCCAGCGACCCTGGCAGGGTCTGTGGCACTGAGGCCAGGGAACATGCCCGCCTCCCACACAGCCACCTGCCCAGAAGGTGGCGAGACAGGTACCCTGCTCTCAGGACCTGGAACACCTCCAGGAACAGGCTACCAGAGCTATGGATGAATGTTTCCAAAGACTGCGTGAGTAACTAAAGGGAAGGGGCTTTATAAATGTGTAGCTAGTGTATTTTTATTTGTTTGCCCAGATATAGGTTATTATTATTATTATTATTATTATTATTATTATTATTATTCAGTAGAGTATTCATTAGTAATAACACTATAAGTAATCAAAGAAAATCATATACATGGTTTATGATTTTGAAAAATGTTTAAGAAATATAAATGGGGCCTTTGAGATTAATACATTTTAAGAACAATTTCTTACCTTTAAGTCACACTTAGGTTACTGTATTTTTCACATAGTCACAATTTTTATAATTTGAAACTGGACAAATCAACACTTATTTTAAATTCACTGGTTTATAAAATAGTTGACATGACTTGAAGGAAGGTCATGAGAGGGCTACAGGTACATTGTTCTAACAAGCAACTTCTTGAGTTTGGAAAAGAGTAGAAATTTTAAAGTAGGAAAAACAGGTTTGTTAAAATTATAACAGATGACATATCACTTTTAATATGTTCTGGTTAGATACCTAGTTTTTGTTTGTTGCTGAGGCTGATTATAAACACTGGTTTTGATAGCAATGGAGGTGGGAGGAAACTCATGAAACAAAGGACAGCCTTGAAGATCTCAGAAGGGAATGGTTAATAGAAACATCCTTGAAGGAATCATATGACACTCCAGCTCTCTACCCTTACTGCTTTATTCATTCTGGCTCCCCCTCTTTGTCTTTTCTAAGCCACGGCTCTAGCCTGCTGTCAAGCAAAGACTGAAGTGAACACTTGAACACACTGAGGGTCTGCTTAGGGGCAAAAGTCCATGTACCAAGCACCCCAGGAATGCTCCCTGGTATCTTAAGACCTGTGGCTGGGCAGGGCCACTGGGAAGTGAGGAAAAGATCTTTAAACCAACAATCCAGTCAGATGTTCGGGAATTAGATCACAAGGGACACTGTGGATTATTTGTGTGCCAAACACCCATTCCAAGAATTTCTCAACATTCCTCACTGGTAATTCTGGTTTTACATCTACAGGCCTCTGGAATTACAAAGTCAAGAAAATCCTCAAATGTCTGAAAACCAGGGTGCCCTATAAACCTGGAACCAAATCAGGATACACAAGAGCTCTCACCAGCCTAAAGAAGGCACCTGAAGGTCAAAAGAACTGGGAAATGGCAGCTGCTGGATTGTACAGCCACACAGAAACAGAATAAGAAAAGAGACAGGAGCTCTACTTAAGGTTGCAAATATAATAATTTTTCATGGAGAATTGATGTCAGAGTAGGAAAATTGATAACTGGCCAGTTGCCTTTAATGACCCTGGAGAAAAAGGCAACTTCTTTTCCAGAGAGGACAGAGCCACTTTTCAGTCAGCCCCTTTCTCCACTGCACCTCACTCAGCAAGGGCCAAGTTTGTAGCTGGCAGCCCCTGAGTCTTCCCACAGATGCTCTGCTCCACTCTGTCACACTCAGCTGGGAATGCCTCAACTTTTGTCACCAAATCCTTCTTTTTAGTCTACTGTCCTTGAAATTTTCTGGTAGGATCATCATGTCAATCTCCTCTAAGATCTTCATAAACTGCTCAATTGTGCCTTTTACTACCTATCAAGTTTGCAGAGAACTTCAGCTCACAAATCCTTGGCCAGAAAACCCTGCTGGGCTCCAGTAAGTTCTTGATTCAAATCTTCCAGGTGGTCAGCTCTCTTCTCTGCTGACTTCTTCAAATCTTTCAATTTCTTTAGTTTAGCCTCTTCCTCTGGACTGTTCTTTATTCCAAATAACATGACCTGCAAATCATTTTGTATTCCAAGTGCTGAAAATGGTGTTTCCATTTCCTTCAAAGAGTTTCCCTTAAATATGAGTTTCTTAAAATCTAGTGGAACCCCTATGGCCTTTTCAACAACTAGGACCAGGTCCTGGACAACATGTTCACTGCTGCCGTGCTGTGGGGCAACATGAAGGTCGTTTCTCAGGGTTGTGGGAGATGGTCATGCTGAGCTCAGCTGCTGCTATTTCCTGGGTTCTATCAGAGCCTCCTCCTCTTCCTGGGTCACCTCCTTGCCCCCCAGGATACTGCAGGGCCTGGTTCACCTTCTTGCTTCGGTTGGTCTGGGATGTGCCTTCTTCATCCTGGACCTGCAAGCAACAGCGCACCTGGTGGATTGGTCATATCTGCTGGCTGCACTCCAGAAAGATGGACACTGAGAGCAAGGTAGGTTGCCGTGGGACTGGGATCCCAAGTGGTACAACTGCCCACCAGACTGAGGGGTGCACCGTGGGTGGTCAGGTACTCCAGGTCACCTCATAGCTTCTGCTTGCTGCCCTACTCCACCAGGCCTGCACTTGTTGACTGCCCCCCTAGTTTGAAGATTAAGAATATTTTCTTTCCAGTCACAATGGCAATTTTCAAGAACATAAGCAAAAATAAGTGTTGGCGAGGATGTGGGGAAAAAAGTACACTCATAAATTGCTGGTGGGAATGCAAATTGGTTCAACCACTCTGGAAAACAGTATGAAGATTCCTCAGAAAACTTGGAATGTAACTACTATTTGACCCAGCTAGCCCACTCCTTTGTCTATACCTAAAGGACTTAAAATAAGCATACCGCAGTGACACAACCACAATAATATTCATAAAAGATCAATTCACAATAACTATACTATGGAACCAATGTACTTGCCCTTCAACAGATTAATAGATAAAGAAAATGTGGTACATATGCACAATAGAGCATTACTCAGTCTTAAGAATGAAATTATGGCATTTGCCAGTAAATGGGTGGAGCTGGAGAATAACATGCTAAGTAAAATAAGCCAAACCCTAAAAACAAAGGTTGAATGTTTTCTCTGATAAGCAGATACTGATCCATAATGGGGGACAGGGAGGAAGGGAAGAATGGAGGAACTCTGAATTGGGCAGAAGGGAGTCAGGAGAGGGGAGGGCATAATATCTGGGTGAGAAGGATGGTGGAATGAGAGAGGCATTATTATCCTATATTTATGTATGATTACAGTACCAGTGTGACTCTAAGCCAGAGGAAAGAGAATTTGTATAATGTGTACAATGTGTCAACATGCACTGTACTGTCCTGTATAACTAATTAGAATACATTAAAAAATAAAAATAAGCAATAAAAATGTATCACTTAAAAGATAGGAGTTCATTTGTAAAAATATATTTTTAAATATTCATTAATATTCATTTTAATACTTTTGGCATATGCTTTATCTACACACAATAGACCCTTCTCTTTCCTCTAAATACAATAAACTAACACATACATCATATAAATGGGGACTAGGAATAAAGAATATTATATGTCAGAACCCCAATGTTAGCAAAATAATCTTTCTACAATGTATACTCCACAGAAAACTTTCTTCTGTAGGTTGATTATTCTCATATATAATTTTGGAATAGAAATTGTATACATATTACTGTTACTTAGATCCTCTTCAAAATTCTGAGCTTATCACATGTAAAAAATTTAAAACACCCAAAGTCAAAATGCTTTCCTCTTTGAAATATAAAAGCACAAAATGACTCCTTTCTCTGAGCATATGATTAAGAATCTAATAACCAATTAACCTTTCAAGCTATTAGAAAAAATATAACATGGGTCACTATCATTCTGTTATTAATTGCTGAATATTCCTGAATAAACTCAGTGATATTAGCATGATACACATTTCTGTAGTAATTCATTCTTACATTTTCTATTGAAATACTTCAGTGATTTTCTTTTGAAATTTAGGTTTTAGTGCATCCTTACAATTCCAAGGTTGGTATAAGTAACATATAATGTAGGTAATCCAACATTATCATCTGTTAAAGAAATACACTGAACTAGAATTTGATTTGGTGTCACATTTTTGCTTAATAGGCATAACCATATATGTTTGATACTCAAAGTTTGGTTCACAAATCAGCATTATGAGTATCACTTGGGTAACAGAGAAATTCAGACTCTTGACCCCATCGCAGTTCTACTGAAGTTGAGTCTGCATTATAACAAGGTCCTCCAGTGATTCATAAACAAAATGAAGTTTGAGAAGCCATAGTATAGATTTTAGAGAAAATTATTGAGCCAGCATGGTATGCTTTACTCCTCAAAAGTAAAGATACAATTATTTTTCCCCATGTTGGAATGGGTGAGGGTAGATTACATTTAAAGGTGAGCATGGACATTTTTAGGATGTGGGTGTGAATTGTTGACTTGATTGTATTAAGAGAAGCCTTAGATTAAGAGGCTTCTGGGTATGTTCTGGGTATGTCTATGAGGGTGTCTCTAGGATTCACTTATGGGAAAACAAACTGAGGGAGAGATTGCCTCTAAATGTGGGCAGCACAGTTCAACAGTTTGGGGACCTGGATGGAACACAAAGGTAGAAAAGCAAAAAGGTGAAAACAGCAGCAGACACAAGCTCAATATTTCTTGAATGGGTTCTTTGATTGTAGCTGAGATCATCTGAGGACCTCAGACTCAAGTTCCTTCAGGGTCCCAAAGTAGACTGGAGACTTTCCAGGGAGATTCCAGGCCTTTGTTCCAGGTCTTTGTTCCTGGATTTTGATATATGACTTTGGTATTCATGCCATGTAACTAGTTAAGCTATAAGGGAAGAGAGAATGGAGAGAGAAGGCCATCAAGGAACAAACCTTAAGTCCACTTTAAGCTATTAAGCAGAGATGCACCAGAGAAAACTGACAAGCAAAAGAGTTTTCAGTTTTATAAGTATGGATTGCTAGAATTATATTGCTTAATATTTTTAGAGTTTATTGGTGGTTTTCACTTCATATATATTTCTAAAAATGAATAAATATGTGGTAATATGATAAATTAATTTGAAAACACCATTTAATTATATTATATTTAATTTGTTAGATTAATTTCAACATCATATTAACAGTATTTATTTTTTATTATTGGTGATATTACTCTTATTTCTTAATATCATATACATGTAATAGTCCTAAATCTTAAGTAAACTTATTTAATGCTTTTATGTTAATGTATTGATGCATTAATGTATTTATATTTGGCATTTATAATTGATGTTACTTCATGTATAATAATTGTAGTAATTTTATTAGATTACATGTATTGTTCTGTCATTTGCTGATGTGATTATGTGATTGGCCTAATGTTCTCATGTAGATTGTTTTCCACTTGCAGACCACTGTCAATGACTGTTAGAAAGAGGTAAAAAGAGCACCTTTTTCTATACTCTAGGCATTCACAAATATCCCATTGTGCTTTAGTATATTTTCCCCATCTACTCATTAATTAACAATATTAAATGATTTAAAAGTCATAAGTTATCTTGAATGAATTTCTGTAAGATTGTAAGTCACCTGTGTGTAATGAAATACCATTCAATTATATGGACTTGTATTTTTTAAAAATGAACTTGATTTATCTTGCTAGTTTTTAATTATTACTCCAGATGGAAGTTTCCTTTTTTACTTTCTTTCATTCACATCTTATACACTTTAGCTCTTTTTCCCTTTGAGACCAATCTGAGCTTTATTTCTTTGATGTTTAGAAACTTTTCCAGTATTTTTTTTTCAATTGCCTCAAAAAGACAGAAAGAAAAAACAAAACAAAACAAACAAATCAAAACCATGTAAGGCTACATGAGTGTAAGGGAAGAGAGATCCTTCCTGCTGTGCCTTTAGAAGTCATAAATTTTGACCCTGTGCCTGATAGAAGAAAAAGTAGACCCAAATTTCTATCATGTCAGATTAGGAATCAAACTAAAAAGTTTCTTCACAGAAAAGGAAACAATCAAGAACATGAAGAAGAGTCTAAGAATGTGAGAAAATCTTTACCATATGCACCTCAGATAGAGCATTAATAATCTCCAGAAACATAAAGAACTCAAAAAACTTAACACCCAAACAACAAATAACCCACTCAATAAATGGGCACAGGAACTGAACACTTTGCAGAGGAAGAAATATTCAGTCAACAAATATGTGAAAAATTGTTCAACATCTCTAGCAATTAGGGAAATGCAAATTAAAACTACAGTGAGATTTCATGTCACTCCAGTCAGGATGGCAATTATCAGCAATACAAGCAACAACAAATGTTGGTGATGACATGGGGAAAAGGTACTCTCATGCATTGATGGTGGGACTGCAAATTGGTGCAACCACCCTGGAAAGCAGTGTGAAGATTTCTAGGAAAATGGGGAATGGAAACACCATTTGACCCAGCTATCCCATTCCTCAGTTTACACCCAGTGACTTAAAATCAGCATACTATAGTGACACATCCACATCAATGTTTATAGCAGCTCAATCCACAATAGCTTAACTATGAAGCCAACCTAGGTGCCCTTCAACAGATGAATGGATAAAGAAAATGTGGTGCATTTACACAATGGAGTATTACTCAGTCTTAAGGAAGAATGAAATTAAGACATTTGCCAGTAAATGGATGGAACTATAGAATATCATGCTAAGCAAAATGAGCTAATTCCAAAGAACCAAAGGCTGAATGTTTTCTCTGTTATGCGGATGCTAATTCACAATAACTGGGTGGAGGCTAGTGCAGAATAGAGGCACTTTGGATTAGACAGAGGAGAGTGAAGGGAGGAGAGGGACTGTGAGGGTAGGAAGGATCATAGAGTGAATCAGAGATCATTACCAAATGTGCATATATGATTGATTACATGATTGGTATAATTCTGTATCAGGTACAACCAGAAAAATGAGAAGATACACTCTACTTATGTATGATGTGTCAAAATGCATTCTATTGTGATGTATAACTAATTAGAACAAATAAAAAATAGTTCTTAAAATGAAGGAATAAATTTTACTTTTTCATCTTTTCTCCTGAATGTGTATAAACATTTTGATAAGAGTGTGAAGGGTAAGCAAAACCAGCTAGGGAACTCAGTGAGGAGGGCAGAACCAACTATCCATCGCTGCAAGGCCTACATACTCGGAGAAGCACACACCCAAGCAGTATTAAATGTTTAAAGATTTTATTAGTGAAAAAACCTTGTTTGAGTGAAAATGACAAGAGTGCAGGATCAAGATGTGTACTTACAAGAAGACAATAGAAGCCTGACCTTGAGGAAAGTTGAAAAACTGGGGGAAAGCATCTTACAAGGAAGTTTTAGGAAGGTTTCAGGATGTCCTTAAAGCAAATTCAAACTTTGGGGGAGCCCTGATACAAGGCCCAAATTAATACAACTTATGCATTCAGGCATTTGCTGGGACCAAACCATGGGAAGGAAAATCTGGACACAAATGTGAGGAAAGATTTCACTTTGCAGTTCTTGAGGTCCTTCATTGATTATAGTCCCATGGGTGTATGTCAGCTGCTGATGACTCCTGGATGACACATGTGGAATATTATTTTAAAACATAAACAAATTTCTTCCATGTTGAGAGGCTGCATTTGGCTTTTAATGTATAATAAAAGCATATCACATATAGAAAAGTGACTTCGCTTTTAAGAAAATCATCTAAAGTGAACTTATAATAATAATACAGGGTTTTAAAAATCAGTTTCCTGGGAAAAGCAAGTATGAAAATATGCATTTGTGGCATATTACCCCAATTTTACTTTGAAACACTTGAATGTTTTAAAATGAATTACAATTTTTCAATGTTTAACAATAAAGAGGTCTGAGAGAGACCACCTTGAACAAATGACTAATCTCAGCACCACCTATGTTGTAGCAACCTGACACTTTGTCCCCTAATGTGATACTCTGCAAAGTACAGAGTATTGATGAAAATGGAAAAGTAATAAACCAAAATGTGAAATTAGTTATTTCAGAGTGCTGAAATTCTGGATAATTTTTACATTATGATCTATGATTTTCTGAAACTTCCAGGGTTATTTCTATGTGTTTAATAACCAACAGAAGACTTTAGAGTCTTTCTTCAGATCACTTAATGTTATGAAGACTGTGAGTGTTGATTTTGACACATTTTCCTCCCATGATAACCTGATTCTGGGTGGCAACATGAATCCACATCACTCTCAAGAACTGAGACTGACACTTTATCATGCTCTCTGTATTGTTCGTAGATGTAGTTTTCTTTCATCTATGAGAAATGCCCTTCATTTTTGCATATATCCCTTAACTCCACTCTATCTTCAGTTCTATTTTCACAGCAGTTTGCCTATACCTAGATGACAGAGCAAAATATCATTTCTCCTTGTCAAATACTGTTTGACAATGTAATATTGAAATCTATTACATTTATGAATTCTCTAGAACATATTCAGTAAAATGAAACAAAATAAATTAATGATACTTATAATAATAGTTGACATTCAGAAATATAATATCATCATCCATTATTGATATGACTTCTTGGGTGGAAGACACAGAGAAGTCTACAGATATACCATTAGAATTGGTAAGAAACTTTATGAGTATTGCAAAATTATACAAGAACAAAACAGTCCCATGTGATATTATTAAACAATTAGAAAATATAATTTTAAAGTAATTATGTCAAAGTATGAGAAAACATTGATAAAATCCTAAGAACAAATCTAATAAGAGTTTTGCAAAACTCACATACAGTGAATGGTAAATGTACTATTGACAGATTTAAGAGAAACATAAAGAAATGATGGGATACATAACTCTGCTCTATGCAAATGAAATAAATGGCAAATGTATATATAAATATGTACAGGCAAGCTGTATATTTGAAGAGTATTATTTCTGAAATATAAGCCATTGGATAGAACATAGGAATAAATTTAGCCAAAAGGCATTCAAGACCTCCACACTGGAAACTCCAAATATGTTCAAATAAATTAAGTTAATTTATAAATTTTTGGTACCAGTTATTGATTATATTTATCTTCATTTTTCAACAGATTTTCTATTTTGTGTTCAACCTTGTTTTTCTTCATTTTTTACCCCTTTCTCTTGAGTTTTGTACTTGTTCTTGAAGGTATAACTTATTTTAGTTTCCCATTTTTTAATGTTATCTATTATCTCTACAAATATATTTTGACATTATTTCTACCGTTGTTCTGGGACTAATTTTATATTCATTCCATAAGTCAATGACAATTCACTTCAGTAGCCATGCTTCCAGAAGACAGCCAATCAATAAACAAAAGCAAAACTCCATTAAACATGCTTAGGCTCTGGAAATTGCTATGGGAGATTGCATGACAATTACAGATCCAGGTCTTTCTGCAGAAAGTAAAAATATCTCTCAATATACCTCAGAAACAAAGATGTCTCCATCAAGTCTATACTCACAGCAAGTGCTATGTTTTTCAATACCTTTATCAAAAAATGTGCACAGGTTTTTCAGTGCCTTCTGCACAGAAGAGAATATTGAACAAAGTATTTCATATCTTGATCACGAATTGACTACTTTTGGTTTTCCCTCATTATATGAAGAATCCAAAAGTAAAGAGACAAAGAGAAAATTAAATATAGTTGCTGTTTTAAATTGTATGAATCAGCTACTTGTACTTCAGTGGAAGAACGTTCTAGCTCAGGAAAATGTGGAAACAAAGAATCTGAAACTGGGAAGTGATATGGACCACCTACAAAACTGCTATGCAAAACTTAAGGAACCCGGAAACTTGCAAGTGCAAAATGATTGAGCTTCAGGAGAGAGACAGACAGTTGCAATTCAAGAACAGGAATTTGCATCAGCTCCTGAAAAATGAGAAAGATGAGGTACAAAAATTACAAAATATCATTGCAAGTCAAGTTACTCAGTATAATCATGATATGAAGAGAAAAGAGCATGAATATAATAAACTAAAGGAATGTTTGCATCAACTTGTTATGAACAAGAAGGATAAAAAAATAAGCACGGACATTTTAAATTATGCAGGGGGAGCTGATGGAAAAATAGGCTCCTGGAGAACCCATAAAACAGAAGCCAGGAATGAAGATGAAATGTATAAAATTCTTTTGAATGATTATGAATATCATCAGAAACAAATCCTAATGGAAAATGCTGAACTTAAGAAGGTTCTTCAGCACATGAAAAAGGAAATGATTTCTCTTCTTTCTCCCCAAAAGAAGAGACCTAGAGAAAGAGCAGATGATAGCACAGGAACAGTTACCTCTGATGTTGAAAAAGATGCTGGAGAACTAACCAAAGAGAGTATGTGGGACCTTTCCTGTGAAAATGTGAGAAAGCAGCTTACAAACAGCATCCAAAAACAGTGGAGAATTTTGAAAAGTCATGTAGAAAAACTTGATAACCAAGTTTCAAAGGTACACTTAGAAGGTTTTAATGATGAAGATGTGATATCATGACAAGTCCATGAACAAGAAACTGAGAAACTGGAGTTAGAAATTCAGCAATGTAAAGAAATGATTAAAACACAGCAGCAACTTTGACAGCAGCAGCTCACTACTGCATGTGATGATGATATCACTTCACTATTATGAGATTGTTATTTGTTGGAAGAAAAGGAATGCCTCAAAGAAAAATGGTTCCTTTTTAAAAAGCAAAAAAAATAATTTTGAGAAAGAAAGACAAAGCTTTACAGAGGTTGCTATTCGCCTAGGATTGGAGAGAAAGTTTTTTGAAGAAGAAAGAGCCAGTTGGCTAAAGCTGCAGTTTTCAAATATGACTACATTTGACCACCAGAACTCAGAAAATGTGAAACTTTTTAGTGCCTTCTCAGGAAGTTCTGAATGGGACAATCTTACAGTGCACTCAAGGACACAGCAAAAGAAGCCTCACAGTATATCTAATAGGTCTCCAGTTTGCATGTCTAAACTGACTAAATCTCTTCCTGCTTCACCTTCTACTTCAGACTCTTGCCTAACATGTTCCTGTGTATCTGAACATAGTTCAATCAATGTACTGAATATAACTCCTGAAGAAACTACACCAAATCAGGTTGGAAGAGAATGTATAAATCAGAAGTGGAGTGTGGCATCAAGACCCAGCTCACAGGAAAGTTGCTACAGTGGATGCTCCTTGACCTATACAAATTTTCATGTAGAAAAAGATAACTTATCTTAGACGTGTGGATGGGATTTTTTTTTCATTAAGATTCATCAGATTTCACATTTAATTTGAAACAGGGTATGTCATAAAATCAGTCATCTTTAATAATTCAGGATGGTCTGAGTTGTTTGTTTGGACTTCCCTGTCTTTCCCCAAAGAGATGCTAAATGCTAAATAAATGCTAAATCATTTAAAAGAATATAAAAGTTTTGCATATGTATTTTTAGGAATAGAAACCTCTGGTTCTGTGAATAAAGGAATGTATAGATGTTTGGATGGAAACAAAAGCACTAGAATAAGTTTCCTCTTTATAGGTATTAAAAATAGCACTTTCAGAAAACTGATTATTGTAAATGTTTAATTTTTGTCCCACACATAGTTGGCATTGGAAGTTTAATCTTTACTTGAATGTATACTGTAGATTTTTAACAAAACAGGTTCTATATTTATTATGTTTAGTGTGATTTTGAAATTACCTCTTTCATATGTTTTAAATAAAATGAAATTTATGTATGTTTTGTACATAGATATACATGATTATGTTAAGAGACTTTAAGACTCAAAAACTTCTACACAACCATGAGTATAGCAAGATTTTCAGTTGTATTTTGTTTACAGGTGTGTTAGGACCATTGCCACATTGCATTTAAAATTTTTTTTAAATCCATATGGGCAATAAATATTCAAAAATCTGAAAAAAAGAGTCATAGGGATAAAAGGTATCTGTGAGTCTTTTTGTTTCATCTTCAAAATCTGCTTCAGTTTCACAAAACAATTTGAGCTCTGATGTATTGATGTTCTGTTTCTTAAATAGATTTTATCCAGGATTCATAAGCAAATAGGTTTTTGCATAAATTAATTAGATGTTTGGATCAGAAGAACAAAATTTGAGATTAGTCTGTTTTTTTATTAATATCTGTACTCTTCCTTTTGGTAAAACAAACTTTTATGTAGAATAATCTACATTCACAGAGAAAAAAACAGAAAGGATAATTTGAAGTTTTCATATCTTCCTTCTTGATTTTTCCCTATTATTAGCAGTACTATGTAAGTATGGTACATTTGTTATAACTAGTGAACTTATATGATATGTTATGATTAATGAAGTATTTAACTTGCTAAAAATTCTTTAGGTTTTTTTCTTCATTTAACTTTCATTTTGTGTTCTAGGATATCATCTAAAATGAATTATATGTAGTCATCATGTTTTCTTGGCTGTGTCAGTTATTACTTATTATTTGGTTATGTGAAATTGTATTAACATTTAATTATGTTTTCCCTTTTGTGTTGGTGAGGGAATAGGCGAAAACATAGACTTGATGAGCCTCAAATTCATGCTAGCCCAAATGACTCATTTTAAATTCATTCATCTGATGTTAATTCACACAAAGAAAATTTCTCACATTTTGCATTGTGTTTCTATCAAAACTTAGGATATTCTCTGATAAAAAAGAAGAAATCACAAAATAGGACTGCTTTTCTTATTCTGTATTTTACAATCAATAATAGGTGAGATTTTAATTTTAACATTATCTGTTGTCTCTGCTTAGGCAGGAAACAGATGTATTAAACATTCATGCTATAATTTAATAGTTTCCATCTTATGTGTTCATGACTTCATCTACAAGAAAGATACAATTATCACAATGAGTCTCACTTTTATATATAACTATAATGTACTAATGAAAAGAACATTCATAAAAATGAAAAAAGGAGGACCAGAAAAGGAGAGGACTGGGAAGAGGGGGAGGGAGGAAAGGTGGAATGGGGAGATTCTGAGAAATAAGTAATGTAATGAGCACATGTGACTATGTTGCAATGAATCCCACTATTATGAATAATTGTAATGCACTAATGAAAACACTTAAAAAGAAAGCTGGTATTTCTTCCAAAAGAATTCTCACAAAAGCTTAACTTTCTCATTTATGTTGATATATCACCTAAATATTCACAAAGATATATAGAATGACAAAGTTGACAGATGTGCATATTTGCAAAAGCATTTCAAACAACTGGAGAAGATAACAAATATAAAGAATCAATGATCAACTTTCTTAGATTTGCATCTTGAGGCCTCAAAATTAAAGATATGTTCTTTTCTATTCTCTCTAGTGATAGTCTATATTAAAGATGCTCTAACCAGATTAAAGGGAAATTTAAAAGACTTTACATTTGTTCAAACACATTTAAACCTAGGCTTCTTAAGTTGTCTCACTCCTTGTATTTGTTTTATTCTAATAACTAAAAGGAAATAAAAACATAAATCTTTCTCCTTTGTTCTGCCCCTTACCCTGACTTCTGTAAATGAGCTAACCATCCATTAGTCTGTGTGTTTGTGTGTGTGTGTGTGTGTTTCTCCTTTCCTGTAAGGCAAAAGGAAAAGAAGAGTTTCAATATGCATATTCCATGAAATTTCCTGGGTCAGATTTTGAATCTGTACAATTTAAATTTAAAATTTGGAATATAGCAAATTCAGGTCACTAATTAAAGATTTCCTTAAATTTCAGGATAATGTGGAAATTTGCTTCAGAATAAGGATTTTGATAAATGTCACTTAATGACTAGTTTACAGATTTATTGGCAACCTAGAGGGGAATTATTATAAAAATCAGTAGAATATAAAAATTCAACAGAATATGTAAATAGTATAGGTTATCAGCATTCAAATAAATTAATATGAAGTTAAATGTATAATATAAAACTATTTCATTAAAGATAGACAGTTGACAGTTAAAATTGCAAACAGTAAATGACATAGAGGTTCAACAAATGACTGAAAATAGATAAGAAAATGAAAATACAGTGGTTTCCATAAAGGACACAGAGTAACCTGTGGTATTTATGACTTGAGAACTTAGAGACACTTTATAATAGACAAGCAAAAGAGAGTAACTAGGAAACCACTATTATATATTTGCTATGGAAAAAAGGGAGAAAACAATTTAAAATACAGTAAATCATGCTGCTATAAGAAGTGTAAAATATAAAATAAATTCTTGCCCTGGCTCTAAGGACCCAAATATTGTTGTCCATAAATTTATACAAAAATAAGTTTGCTTTCTATCTCTGTCTTTAATCCCTGTATCACAGATCATCCAATTCCTTGGAGCACTAAAAGATCCAGTAGTAGATACTTCTAACAAGTGCAAAGTTTTTTCCTGTCTCCAACTGCCCAACTGTTGCATTAAAAGCTCCATCATTCCCAGGTGGCAGGCCCAGATAGAGGTGGCTAATCAGATCCGGTCAGGGCAGCTAAAGTCATCCACAGGCAGCCCTGCGCACTCCGGCGGTGGGCCCCGCCCACACAGCCAGCTTCTCCAGGTTCTCAGAACGGAACTGGCCCGCTAGTGAGAGCCTTTCTGACCAGAACAAGCTCTGAGTCCCGGAGCCAGCACATCGCAGCGTACTCCGGCACGCAAGCAGATTCAGGGACCAGATAGGGCAGCCAGAGACTTCCCCAAGTAGTCTGGACCCCTGCGGTGGGAGGTACCGTTCAAGGCTAGTTTCTCAGAGCTGACCGCCCAGTGAGAGACTTTCTACATAGAACCAGCCACAAGCCCCCGAACCAACGGAGAGCCTCGATCCGCAAGCAGCCTCTGGGATCAGGGCAGGGCAGCCAGAGACCTCTTCAGGTGGCTCTGCCCACTCCGGCTGCAGGCTCTCTTCACGGGGTGATCCAAGATGGCGGCCTAGAGGGAGACTGCACCCCCAGTCGCTCAGAACCCAGGAGTTAAGAAGGGGAGGCATTGAGAGACTCGGACTGAAATAGAGCCACTGGTGAGTCTGCCCACTGGGTAAAGCGCGGCCCGGGTGGCAGGCCCAGATAGAGGTGGCTTATTGGAGCTGGGCAGGGCAGCTAGAGTCTTCCCAAGGTAGCCTTCCACACTCTGGCAGTGGGCTTCTCCCACACGGCCAGCTGCACGTGCAGGCCCACAGTGAGAGCATTTCAGCAGAGAGCCAGTTCCAAATCGTAGAACCAGTAGGGGGCTGGGGCAGTTTTCTTCGGATGCGCTGCTTTATCAGATTCCTCCAAGACATCAGGCTACTGAAGGCTAGGAGGTGATACACTGGAAATCTACCGGGACACTATAAGCCAATAGTGGAAAACTGCAATATCTCAGGGTCCCACTGACAACTGACCAATATGAGAAAACAAGGGAAGAAAATGTCCCAAACAAACCTAGATACTACATCAATAAAACCCAATGACAGCACAGCAGAAGAAATGTCAGAAAGGGAGTTCAGAATGTACGTAATTAAAATGATCAGGGAAGCTAATGAGGAGATGAAAGAGCAAATGCAGGCATTGAAGGAGGAGATGAAAGAGCAAATGCAGGCATTACATGATCGCACCAATCAACAGTTAAAAGACCAAATAAGGGACGCAAGAGATCATTTCAAAAAAGAGTTAGAGATACTGAAAAAAAAAACAAACTGAAATACTTGAATTGAAGGAAACAATAAACCAAGTTAAAAACTCCATAGAAAGCATAACCAATAGGAAAAAACACCTGGAAGACAGAACCTCAGACATTGAAGACAAATTACTTAATCTTGAAAACAAAGTTGGCCAAACAGAAATATGGTAAGAAATCATGAACAGAATCTACAAGAATTATGGGATATCATGAAAAGGCCAAATTTAAGAATTATTGGGATTGAGGAAGGCTTAGAGAAACAAACCAAAGGAATGAACAATCTATTCAATGAAATAATAACAGAAAATTTCCCAAATCTGAAGAATGAAATGGAAAACCAAATACAACAGGCTTATAGAACTCCAAACATACAAAATTACAACAGACCCACACCAAGGCACATTATTATGAAAATACCTAACATACAAAATAAAGACAGAATTTTAAAGGCCGCGAGAGAAAAGAATCAAATTACATTCAGAGGGAAACCATTAAGAATATCAGCAGATTTTTCAATCCAGACCCTAAAAGCCAGAAGGGCCTGGAACAACATATACCAAACCCTGAAAGAAAACGGATGCCAACCAAGAATCTTAAACCCAGCAAAACTTACCTTCAAATTTGACGATGAAATAAGATCCTTCCATGATAAACAAAAGCTAAAGGAATTTACAAAAAGAAAGCCAGCATTACAGAACATTCTCAGCAAAATATTCCATGAGGAAGAGATGAAAAACAACGATGCAAATCAGCAACAGGAGGCGCTAGCCTAAAGGAATGGCCAAATAAAGGAGAAAAGAAATCATGTCAAAAACAAATATGAGTCAATTGACTGGGAATACAAATCATATCACAATAATAACCCTGAATGTTAATGGCCTGAATTCATCAATCAAAAGACACAGACTGGCAGATTGGATTAAAAAGAAAAATCCAACAATATGCTGCCTGCAAGAGACTCATCTCATAGAAAGAGACACCCATAGACTAAAGGTGAAAGAATGGGGAAAAACATACCATGCACATGGACACAGCAAAAAAGCTGGAGTATCCATCCTCATCTCAGATAATGTGGACTTCAAACCAAAACTAGTCAGAAGGGATAAAGAAGGACATTACATGCTGCTTAAGGGAAGCATAAATCAGCAAGACATAACAATTATAAATATCTATGCCCCGAACATTGGCTCATCCATGTACATCAAACAAATCCTTCTCAATTCCAGAAGTCAAATAGACCACAACACAATAATACTAGGTGATTTTAACACACCTCTTTCACCACTGGATAGATCGTTCAAACAAAATAGAATAAAGAAACTATAGATCTCAACAACACAATCAGCAATTTAGACTTAACAGACATATATAGAATATACCATCCAACAAAGAATGAATACACTTTCTTCTCAGCAGCACATGGATCCTTCTCTAAAATAGACCATATTTTATGCCACAAAGCTACTGTTAGCAAATACAAGAAGATAGAGATACTACCTTGTACTCTATCAGATCATAATGGATTGAAATTAGAAATAAATGACAGAATAAAAAACAGAAACTTCTCCAATACCTGGAGATTAAATAAAACACTATTATATGATGAATGGATAACAGAAGACATCAGGAGGGAAATAAAAAAACTCTTAGAAGTAAATGAGAACAAAGACACATCATATCAAAATGTCTGGGACACTATGAAAGCAGTACTTAGAGGAAGATTTATTTCATGGGGTGCATTCAAAAAAAGAAGTAGAAATCAACAAATAAACGGCTTAACACTACAGCTCAAAGTGCTAGAAAAAGAAGAGCAGACCAATACCAAAAGTAGTAGAAGACAGGAAATAGTTAAAATCAGAGCCGAAATCAACGAAATCGAAACAAAAGAAACAATTGGAAAAATTAACAAAATAAATAGTTGGTTCTTTGAAAAAATAAATAAAATTGATAAACCCTTAGCCACACTAACAAAGAGAAAGAGGGAGAAAACTCAAATTACTAAAATTCGGAATGAAAAAGGAAACATCACAACAGAAACGAGTGAAATACAAAACATAATTAGAAGCTATTTCGAAAATCTATACTCCAACAAAAAAGGAAACCTCGAAGACATCAACAAATCTCTAGAGACATATGAATTACCTAAACTGAACGAGGAGGACATACACAATTTAAATAAACCAATTTCAAGCAATGAAATAGAAGAGGTCATCAAAAGCCTACCAACAAAGAAAAGTCCAGGACCAGATGGGTTCTCAGCCGAGTTCTACAAAACCTTTAAAGAAGAGCTCATTCCAATACTCCTCAAACTATTCCATGAAATAGAAGAGGAGGGAACCCTCCCAAACTCGTTCTATGAAGCCAATATCACCCTGATACCTAAACCAGACAGAGACACATCGAGGAAAGAAAATTTCAGACCAATATCCTTAATGAACATCAACACAAAAATTCTCAACAAAATTTTAGCAAATCGCATACAAATATATATTAAAAAGATAGTGCACCACGATCAAGTGGGTTTTATCCCAGGGATGCAAGGTTGGTTCAACATTCGGAAATCAATAAATGTCCTTCACCTTATCAACAGACTTAAAGTTAAGAATCACATGATTATTTCAATAGATGCAGAAAAAGCATTCGATAAAATACAGCATCCCTTCATGCTCAAAACACTAGAAAAAATTGGGGTAGTGGGAACATTCCTAAACATTATAAAGGCAATCTATGCTAAGCCCATGGCTAATATCATTCTAAATGGTGAAAAACTGAAAGCATTCCCCCTAAAAACTGGAACAAGGCAGGGATGCCCTCTTTCACCGCTTCTATTCAACATCATCCTTGAGACTCTAGCCAGAGCAATTAGACAAACCAAAGAAATTAAAAGGATACGAATTGGAAAAGAAGAACTCAAACTATCCCTGTTCACTGATGACATGATTATATATTTACAGGAACCTGGAAATTCCACCAGAAAACTTTTAGAACTCATAAGTGAATTCAGTAATGTAGCAAGTTACGAGATCAATGCTCACAAATCCAAGGCATTTTTATACATAAGTGATGAATCTTCAGAAAGAGAAATTAGGAAAACTACCCCATTCACAATAGCATCGAAAAAAATAAAATACTTGGGAATCAATCTCACAAAAGAGGTGAAAGAACTCTACAATGAGAACTACAGAACACTAAAGAAAGAAATTAAAGAAAACCTTAGAAGATGGAAAGATCTCCCATGTTCCTGGATAGGCAGAATTAATATTGTCAAAATGGCTATACTACCTAAAGTGCTATACAGATTCAATGCAATTCCAATTAAAATCCCAATGATGTACCTTGCAGAAATAGAGCAAGCAATTATGAAATTCATCTGGAAGAATAAAAAAACCTAGAATAGCTAAAGCAATCCTCAGTAGCAAGAGCGAAGCAGGGGGTATTGCAATACCAGATCTTCAACTCTACTACAAAGCAATAGTAACAAAAACGGCATGGTATTGGTACCAAAATAGACAGGTAGATCAATGGTACAGAATAGAGGACATGGACACAAACCGAAATAAATACAATTTTCTCATACTAGACAAAGGTTCCAACAATATGCAATGGAGAAAAGATAGCCTCTTCAACAAATGGTGCTGGGAAAACTGGAAAAACATATGCAATAGAATGAAATTAAACCCCTATCTCTCACCCTACACAAAACTCAACTCAAAATGGATCAAGGACCTCAGATTCAGACCAGAGATCCTGCATCTTATAGAAGAAAAAGTAGGTCCAAATCTTCAACTTGTTGGCTTAGGATCAGACTTCCTTAACAGGACTCCCATAGCACAAGAAATAAAAGCAAGAATCAACAACTGGGATAGAGTCAAACTAAAAAGCTTTCTCTCAGCAAAGGAAACTATCAGAAATGTGAAGAGAGAGCCTACAGAGTGGGAGAATATTTTTGCCAACCATACCTCAGATAGAGCGCTAATTTCCAGAATCTTTAAAGAACTCAAAAAACTCTACACGAAGAATACAAATAATCCAATCAACAAATGGGCTAAGGAAATGAACAGACACTTCACAGAAGAAGATGTACAAGTAATCACCAGATATATGAAAAAATGTTCAACATCCCTAGTAATAAGGGAAATGCAAATCAAAACTACCCTAAGATTTCATCTCACCCCAATTAGAATGGCGATTATCAAGAACACAAGCAACAATAGGTGTTGGCGAGGATGTGGTGAAAAAGGAACACTCATACATTGCTGGTGGGGTTGCAAATTAGTGCAGCCACTCTGGAAAGCAGTGTGGAGATTCCTCAGAAAGCTTGGAATGGAAACACCATTTGACCCAGCTATCCCACTCCTTGGCCTATACCCAAAGGACTTAAAATCAGCATACTACAGAGATACAGCCACATCAATGTTCATTGCTGCTCAATTCACCATAGCCAGATTGTGGAACCAACCTAGATGCCCTTCAGTTGATGAATGGATAAAGAAACTGTCGCATATTTATACAATGGAATATTACTCCGCAATGAAGAATGATAAAATTATGGCATTTGTAGGTAAATGGACGAAATTGGAGAATATCATGCTAAGTGAGATAAGCCAATCTCAAAAAACTAAAGGATGAATGATCTCGCTGATAAGCAGATGAGGACATATAATGGGGGTTGGGAGGGGTTAGCATTAGGTTTAGGGTTAGGTTTAGAGTTAGGCTAAGGAGAGTGGTAAGAATGAAGGAAAAAAGGACTGTATAGAGGGAAAAGAGGGGTGGGAGGGGTTGGGGGAAGGGAAAAAAATAAACATCATTACCCTATGTAAATGTTAAAAATAAATAAATAAACAAAAAAACAAAAAATAAAATAAAAAAAAGCTCCATCATTAGAATACTCATCTATTTTTGGGTGGATTTTCTAAAATCAAATAAATTGTGTTTTTGTGAATTGAAATACCAGATTAACAGTGCTCTATTTTGGCATACTCCAGAAAACTTTTCTATATTCATGGTTAATTTACAGCTAACCTTGATATCACTATATAAATACAGAATGCAATGCAATAAATAACATAGACTTCAGGATATTAGTACCTTGCAGTTTTCTTTGATGATATACTTTTCTTTCTCTAATAAAGTTCAAATCTTCTCTGCATATGGTTTAATGGAAAGAGATGCTCCTTAGAAGGTCCAAACTTTGCTTCTCCAATGACACAACATGGAATCCATATTAACAGTCAATATTCCAAAAATATCCATATCATCTATTAGGAATTGGATTGTGTCTCCTCAGGAGTCATAAATTGAAAGGTTCTCAGTATCTCACTTTAGACTGGATTTGAAGAGAGAGTGTTTCATAGTATTTAATGTTAAATAAGGTGGCAAGATACAGTCGCACATGCCTTTAATTGCAGTGACTCAGGAGACTGAGGCAGAAGGATCTCTAGTTGAAGCCAGCCTGGGCAACTTATCAAAAAAAAAAGGGTTGGAGGTATAGCTAAGTAGTAGAGTTTTCCGAGGTCCAATCCCCAGCATTCACCTTTGAAACAAAGTTAAATGAGGTAATTAGGGAGGTCTCTAGTCAAATACTACTCATGTCCTCAAGAGAGAAGTTAGCATACAGACATACAGAGGGAAGACCATGGGAAAATACCAGGGAAAGATAGTTCACTCCTAGATGGGAAGGGATGCTTTAGGAAAAATCCAACCTTGGTCTCTAACCAAAAATATGATTGTAGATGTCTAACTTTCACTTTTTTGACAAGACAAATTTGTGCCAGCCAATCTGTGGTGCTTTACTGTGAACCCCAGTGAATGAATACAATACTTCTATCTTCCCTGCCAAGAATGAAAATGTCATAAAGGGCTGGGCTTCATATCACATTTACATTAATGAAGGCTGTATTTAACTCAAGGAAAACATCACACCTGACTAAGTTATTTAAAATGACTCATTTCACTAGCTATTTTAATCATATTGTCTTCAAAAACTATTTTATTTTCATTTAGAAGCTCTTCTTCTGCAAAGAGTGAGTGAAAAACAGAATTACCCAAGCAAAACAGATATATTACTTGCAGTTTAAAAATTGAATTGAAAACCATAAGGTGAATATGTGAATTGTATTTTCCAATTAAATGTTCTTCTCATTTTAATACTACATATCACTTAACCTTTTAGTATGTCATAACCCTTCATTTTTTTTTTGTATTTTTTTTGTATTTTTTTTGTTCATGTTTATAGCATGAACAAACCACCCACAGTCAATGTCTGTCAGGAACCCTAGGACCCTGCCCAGCTTGTATCATGAACAAGGGTTCTGGGTGTGTGCCTCACATCCTGCCACATGACAGCAGCTCCCAGCATACCTGAATGGCTAAGCAGCCAGGGTCCCAGTGGGGACTGTCCCCAAGGGATCTATGGTGGCATAGGGGCCAAAGCTGGGTCCTATGATGTTTGTTTGGCTTAGAGAGTTAATTTTTAACTAGTTGCCAACAACTTAAAAATCTGGACTATCTCACATCAAAATCTTTTTGTGGTCTCTCTGTAATTCTGATGATGTCAGACCTGCATTTCTCTATCACAACAGCCAGCTACAACTGAATAGCAGCTACCACCTTCTGATGAAGACCTCTGTTTTGTCACAGCCTCCAGGACATCCTGTTTTCCAAAGCAAGTTGCCACTTTCAACTGGATTGCACAAATATTTCTCATCACAAGGTACAACATCTCTGTGTCTGGTCTTCAGGTGGTCAAGTCAAACTGAAGTAGGCATCATGACTCTAAAACCATCTTCATTCATTTGTATAACCTACCAGACCTCTGTACTAGTTCACCACCTCCCCCTCTTCATCTATGGCCTAGGGAGGGGTAGGGCAGAGTCAATCCACACACACCCATTCATGTAGCTGATAAGAGGCAGACTTCCCAAGCCTGAGCTAGTTTGCTCCATTAGAAGTTTTCAAATTCTGCAAGCCTGGAAGCACTAATAAGCAGGATAGGCACCTGGCTTCACTGGGGTGAGTGAGGTTGCAGGAGGAAGCCAGACCCAGGGAATGCTGTGCTGGTTCACCCTTTGGTGGCCACCAGATAGTTCTGCAGGCCCCAGGGAAGATTTTCAAATGTGATTCCAAGCCCAGGAACCAACCATCAACAGCCTCCCAAAGAGGTTCCTTTTAACTTCATGGGGTCATGCTTTGGGCTTCCAGTTGATCCTTTGCAAAATCTTCTTGATTGCCATCCTACCATTCAGCCATTCCCTGGGTATTCTGTCACCCACCTCAGTCCCCAGCAGGGCCTAACACCTTCCAGGCAGAGCCTCTTTGGGTGGGTTACAGCATCCTCATTCTTCATATCCTTGTGCTTTTCTTGACTCGTGGCCACAGCAACCTTGTGACATTTTCAGGGAATAATCCACAGGCAGGGGAAGACAACTCCCAGCCTATAGGGGCTCAGGCAGGGCACTTAAGTGAGAATAGGCCAGGGAGAATATCAGTGACCAAGGAAACTTATGTCCCAAGTAATGTTGCCATTGAAGAGCTGGTGTGGCCCAATGGTCATTCTTCAAGAGAAGCAGGGAATCTGGTCTTTCGTTTGAAATGTACCAATTTTTAAAAGTTGCCTCAAATGTATGAACTACACAGGTCAAAGAAACCTTGTAGAGAGGTTGGGTATGAGTCAAGGACCCTCACTGGAGAGCTATGTTGAGGTATCACAGCTGATAGAACCTCCAAGATGGTGGACACAAGTCAGTGATTTTCAAAGTTTTATCTGAGTAGTTTGTAGCCATCATCATGTTTGATTCAGTTAGCTTTCACTGCCTTGATGTCACTCACAAGGTTCTGGGTGAGGCAGATGCCAAAGATCTGGAGGAGGGCAATGCCCACAAAGACCCCAGCAACAACAATTAGGTTGTCCTGCAGCCACTTCTCCAACTGGTCCACACAACCTTTGGTGTGGATGGAGCCCTGCTGCTCCAGTTCCAGTTTGAGCTGGACATCATAGCCACACTGAGTGTTGAGGACATCCTTGGAAGGGTCCCTGATACAGCAGAAGGGGCCCCACAGTGCTACTGGCTTGGGTTCAAGTCAGTGCAGTTGAAAGAGATATTGAGGTTCCAGTCATTGGGTCCCTGGGCTCCACAGCAAGACCAATATTCCTGAGCAAAGTCAATGAGGTTCTGGAGGTCAGTGTCACCCTGGTAGGCCTTGATGTTGCTGTTGATGAAGAGGTTGAGCTGGTCTCAAATCCAGTCCTTGAAGACAAAGACTAGGATCCCTGTTGCCAGCTCCAGGAAGAAAATGCGGCCAAGGAACAGAAAAAAACTTGAGCAGGAAGGTGTTCTCCCAGAGGGCCCCAATGCAGCCTGCAAAACCCAGCACAGACATGACACCTCCAACCACCACAAACAGCCATACTGGGTCGAGGCCTCCCAGATGTGTCAGCGCTAATATGTTGGAGAGAACACCCTTCTCACCCATATCCAGCAGTCCATGGCCAGGAACATGGCTCCCAGCACCCAAAAGACAATGTTGACCCCCAATAGGAAGTATTTCCCACAGAAGCCGACCTCGAGCTCCTGGAAGTGCTGGTACTTGCAGGACTTGGTGAGTGGCCACCCTCCGGCCCGGGAACTGAAGTCAGGAGTGGATCCGGCCCTGGCCCTCAGCGGGCGGCCCTGGGCTAAAGCTGCCACAGGCCTAGCCTGGCTGCTGCAGCTTCATGGCTGCGACCACACAGCGTGCCCGCCTGCCCTGCAGGAACCGCCCCCAGTGCCCAGGACGCCCAACCTGCAGAGCTGATCCCCATATATTTTATAATATATATGATCACCGTTTCATTCAGTGGTATGGTAGAATAGGCCATACACCATAATGTTTGTTAGTAGGTCAGTGGCCTAAGACTATAAATCACAACTATGCTGTGATGATTAGTTTATTCTGAGGTATTGGTTGTGTCACTCACTGTGTTTACCATTTTAGGAAAAGTACCCCACCTCTTCATTCCTTAAACTCCCCGTTTAAAGATATAATGACAAGTCTGGTGCTCCGCTTGCAGAGCTGTTGTAAGACAAGATAATTCACAATAGGTCAAATATCCTAAGAGTACTTGGTACCCTGTAATGAATTAAATAAATGAATTATTATCAAAATAATTATCATCATTAGCATCAATAACAAGGCCAACATTCAACTTTGCATTTTATCTCAAGTTATGTCGGGTACTTCTAAAATTCAAAGTTGAACACATTTCCAATCTTATCTATTTTTTTTACCTTATTTTCTTTATAAAAATATGTTACGATTCATTACAGTCTATTTTATAAGTACATACACACAGTACACACTTGTACATAAACATAACATCATGCATGCACAAGCATGTACTATAAATTTTAATGATGGGGAAGATGACTGGAGAATTTTAAAGTGTGATTTTGCACGTATTGCTTTGATTGCTTCAATAATGACTTTCATAGTACAAGATAATAATTAAAAATGTAAGTTTTAGATAATTCTGATTATAATGAGGACTCCACATATATCAAGTCTGTGAAAGACGGAATAGAGAAAAATTCTTAATGGAAACCTTGCACTTTAATTTGGAAAGAAAAACAATTGAATCATAATTTGGAAGCATAAATTAATACATACAGATAAAAATGTAGGAAGCACCAATCGACATTACTTTTATAAAACAAAAGTCCAATTCAATTTTTCTTGCTTCAAAATTGAAGAAATGGGCCCCTCGCGTCAACACAGCAGCTTACCGGAGCGGCGGGCGCTGGCGGACTGGCGCACAGCTCCATGGCTCTCAAGAGGCCCTGCTGTTGAGCGGCAACTGGCGCCATGGCGGAGGCAGCGCCTACTCGACTTAGACGAAAACGGCGCTCTTCATCCTTAACAACTTCAACACCTTCACAAGCAACAGAAAAAAGCTCATATTTTCAGGCCACAGAGATCTTGCTCGGGACAGTGGTGACTGCTATTCAGTCTGTGGAGAAGATGGAGTCCCAGGCGGCCTGGCTACAGAGCCTGGAGGGACGACGCACGGGACAGCTGAGAAGATGACCAACTATGAGAAGACGCCATGGAGTTTGGCAACCAGCTGGAGGGCAAGTGGGCGTGCTGGGGACCCTGCTGCAGGAGTACCGGCTGCTGCAGTAGCGGTGGAGAAGGTGGAGAACCTGCTGCACACCAGGAGCTCCTGGGTCCTGCGACTGCTCCTCCCTCCCACCCCCCGCAGCAAAGGGGAGACCCCCAAGGTGTTCAGGTCACTTGAGAATGATGGCATGTGTTTCTCTGAGCAGAACCTGGAGGACTGGTAGAAGGAGCTCTACAGGAACGTCATGGAGAGCAATTATGAGACACTGGTATCTCTGAAGGTCCTTGGCCAGCCAGAGGGAGAAGGGGACTTGGGTACAAAAATACTGGGTGACCTGGAGGAGGAAGGCCCTGGTGGTGCCCGCCCTGGTGGTGCCCAACCTGCGGATGGGGCTGTGGTCAAGCAGGAGTTGCTGTACAAGCAGGAGGGCTCTGTGGGTCTCCCTGGTACATTCTCAGGTGCTGCTGAAGAGCAGGCTTTGCTGGGCCCAGAGCATTTTGAGCTCTGGGATGGTCAGGATGGACCTGTTCTCTTGGAGTCAGGTCCTGGGGACTCTAATCTTGAGTATCCTACTGAGGAGAGTACAGACCCCCTGACCAGTGGCAGAATTCTGGGCTGCTCCACAAAGCAGAAATCCCACAGGCAGGTCCAGCTGGGTCAGGAATGTGGGCAGGGCCTGAAGCTGAAAAAGGACACTTCCAGTCCTATGAATGTTCTGAGTGTGAGATTGGTTTCCTCTACAAGCAGCATCTGGTCACACATCTGCAGAGCCACTGAGCGTGGGAGTCTTTCCCCACCATAGAATCAGAGGAGAGCCTCAGGCCCAGGCCGCAACTGAAACCACCGGCCAAGAAGGCAAAGCTGAATCAGTGTGAGGTGTGCCAGAGGAGCTTCAACTGCTAGGTAAACCTCCTCACTCACCAGCGCTGCCACCTTCAGGAGTGGCCTAGTGCTAGTCCACGCATCCAGGAGAGGTTCTCACCCAACAGCCTTGTTGCCTTGCCTGGTCACATCCCTTGGAGGAAAAGCCTGAGTTCGTTCATCTGTGGGTACTGTGGTAAGAGCTTCAGCCACCTGTCTGACCTAGTGTGGCACCAGTGCGTCCACACTGGCGAGTGGCCCTACAAGTGCCTCGAGCGTGAGAAGAGCTTTGTCCAGAAGCACATGGCCTGCAGCACCAGAAGACCTACCAGCAGGACCAGGGTGGACTGACCCTGGACCCTGGAATGCCCAGTGACCTTCTTTAAGGGTGCCAACACTCGCTGTCTGGGGGCAGAAGGGGTTGGCATTGGTCCCCCCAGAAAAGACACTGTGTGCAGTCAGGGACTAACTTGTTCCTGAGGGCCATTGCTTCTGAATTGCCTTCCCTTGTCCAAGTGCCAGGCCAAACCCCAAGGCTGTCCTGAAAATCACATGGAAGAGGAGTCTTAGGGCCTGGTCTCTCTTAGCCATCTTAACCCTGACATTGGGTGTGCTCTTTCTTTGGCCCAGTTAAATCTGGTTTTCCCATTCATCTGATACTTTGGGGCTGGGGTTGGCATTGTGATCTCACAGGGATTGGTGGCTGGTTTCAGGGCCAGTCCCAGCAGTGCACATCTTCCCATGGGTTAAGTTGGACTCCAGGCAAGCAGGTACTGGAGGAGTTTGGGGAAGAGTAACACTTCACTTCCTCTTTTTTTGTAGTCTCTTTGTTAATAACAAGTAGAAGGGGTAATTTACATGAACCCTGCTCTGAAGATCTTGTTTGGAGTTATATTCTAGTTGATTTAAGAACTATATATAGTCAGACACTTTTTTTTTAATTTCCAGAGTGTATAATTTTTTCCCAACTTGGGGACTGGGCCTACCTCTAAGAGGAAATAGTTTATGGGGCCATTTGAGCTTGGCCACACTGAGACCAGAGAGTGGGGACACAGTGTTGGGCTCCCTCTAATGGGTGTTCTTGACCCTCTTAAATGGGGTTAATGATCTCAGAAGGACCAAGAGGAAAGGAACAGGAGAGGGAGCCCCTGAAGCCCCTGCTGGATTCCTGTGAAGGAGTGGGAAGTAGGGTTCTGGTCCTGGGAGTGTCCATGTCTTACATACCTCTCTCCAGCCCCGACTCTGCTGTGTTTGTGCAGTCTCCCAGGTGGAAGACTACTTTATTTCTTGAAGTGTTCTGCTTGTGCCAGTAGTTATTTGAGTTTGTACCTTTTACATCAGTTGTTACTTGAGGTTGTTCAGATTGCACTTCCAAAGTCTGTCCCAGAGATGGGAAAAAAGCACACAGATGCTTGTAGCAGGAGTATTGACTAGCTGCTCCACTGTCATTTGTGGGAATGGCAGTGGGCTCCTGGGTCATATATGAATGTCCCCTTGGATGGTTTACAGTTGCCTAGAATAAAAAAAAATTTTAAAAATCCTCAAAAAAAATTGAAGAAATGTCTTTGAAGAATCTTTAATGTGTTTCTCTCTCATACGGCATAATTATTTTCAAAAAAAGATGCTTATTGGATGCTCTTTGAAAGAAACCTGAATGCTTATGTCTTATCCAGATTTTTTTTCAAAAAACCTATTATTAAGGTAATTCCATTTAGAGGAAGTAAAATAATTATAAAAGTAACAGGTAAGGAATGTGTAATTGTTTGCCTTACCTATATACAATTTTTAGTATTATACTGGACCACAATGAAATAAATTGTACAATCATGTAAAACACTAAGTTGTATACTGTATTGGTAAGCAGAGATGTGTTGTGAAGTATTTCTGTCCAGCAAAGATAAGCCAGTGCTTTATCTCTGAAAACCAACTATTCTTTTTCTCTGCATCTAGAGGGCTTAAATTTTGAATTCAACACCTAAAGGAATGTTATACATTATTTACTTCCCAAGTTTTCTTCACATGTAGACTTTAAAAATTTGTAGTGCTTCTTAACTTTTTTGAATAACATCAGTACATTTATATTGAGGGAACCAGCCCTGATAAATGCCAATTTTCTTCACAAACAAGCCACAAATATATACTAAAAGGATATGTGCCGATATGGGATACAAATAAGTATAATTATTCTCACTTCTGAAATTCGAGTTCACTTATAATGGCCAGTTCATATGATTCTCCAGCATGTACCCTGAAATAGTGCTGTATTTTGTCACTTGGCATTGATGGTTGTTTGCCAAAATGATGGTAAAGCATAAGCTCACACATTGTCCTTTCCCTCCTTCCCAATCCCTGCCTTCAGCACTGTGGCAGCATCTCTATTCCCACAGTCAGTATCCAAGATGAGAAAATTTAAAAACAAAAATTGAACAAAATGAAAAAATTAACTCCTCCTTTTCCTTTAAGAAAACATCTTTTGGAAGGTTGATAAAGCAAAGTATAAAGTACTTTTATAGAAAATTGGAAGTATTGTCCCAGCAGAACTTCAAGGTACTCCTCAAACTTTATGAATATGATGACTTCTAGTTCTGGAAGTGTAAGTGTAAATGATTATGAAAACTTGGAAATTGAAGTCTTAAGACAATGTCTTTCCAATTGTTTCTGCTTTGGTTTGGATTTGAAGAAGCTAGTATGTAAGACCTCTAATGCACAGCAGAGTTTGGCATTCATAAGACACACATAAAAATCAGGCAGATGGAAATGTGTCAACATTTAAATGATAAACCCCAGTCTGGAGAACATGTTTTCAGAGAGCCAGCTAAGCAGACCTAGAGAAAGTTACCTTAGAAAGAGTTCTAAATTTCCAGTGTAAGTATAGGGGGAAATGTCCCTCAAATTTTTTCAAGGGAAAAAAATAGGAAGAAACTAAATCCCTCTTCATTAATTAGATTCCACCAAACTATAAATGTATATCAATTGTTATAATTGACCAGTTGTATAATTCAGTAGACCTCCTCTGTAAAGTGTTGTAATAAATGAGGAAAGAAGGTAAAGCATGCTGAGACCAAATTCATCCTCACAGAAGTCAACGTAATCCATAATTCTCTCCTTTGGTTACAGTCATTTTGCACAAAAGGAGAGGTATTTACACATTTGCTCTTGCTATTATTATGTGCAATTTGCTTTATTTTTAATAAAATTTTTCTTTTGAGATAACTTTAAATTTACAGAATTATTGCAAGGAAGGGGCCCAGAGTTCCTAAAAACCCATCAACCATGTATTTGTCAAAACTGAGAAATTCAAACTATTATTCTATATTGATTAAACAAATATTTTATTTGGTTTTCACTTTTTATTTCACTCCCAGGAACAACAACAACTAAAGGACATTAGTGAAAAAAATGTGGGTTTGCTAATTCTCAGGTATTCTGAGGCCTCCAGATCTGCAGAAGATGCCACCAAAAGATTGTGTCTCACAATTCTCAAGAGAAGCAGACCTGCCACACCATGCAAGATCACCTGAGAAAGCAGCAGAGTTGGTCAGGAGACATATGAGTAAGGGGGAAACACTACACGGATGCTCATCATTCTGTGCAAAGGGATAGGCAAGGCAGAGTACATGGAATAATCGGGTCTAGGATTGGGCCATTTGATTAATACAGTGGGCTTTGCAGTACAAGGTATTTCTATGATTATTTGATAATTGTCCCCAGGACAATTAGGGGAAGAGCATAGTAGCCCCAGATATGAGAGTTCTCCAAGAGCCTGATTTAGAAGATGGTTGGGGTGTGGGCTTTAAATTGGTTGGTCCCATATAGAAGGTGGTTTTTGACTGAGTTTTTTATACACTTTAGGAATAGTTAATCCTGGAAAAGGAAGTCCCTCTAATGTCGGCAAAACCTTAATGTATTAAAGAAACCAAATAAAAACACATGCTTAATACAATCACTGACACCATTATAAAAGAAGTGATTTTTGCTTTTGAGTACGTACACATACACACAATCTCTCCCCTCTCACTCCTCTTGTTCTCACTCTTTTTTTCTTTTTTCTCTCTGTATCCTTCCTCTTTAATCTCTCTCTTTCTTTCTCTCTCTCTCTCTCTCTCACACACACACATACACACACACACACTCTTCAAACTCCTATACTCCCTCAGTTATTACTTTAAATGTTGTTTCTATGATGAAATCTCTCTAGTATCACTGATAAAAAATATCCTTCCCATTTATGCCACGTTATCACTCTGTACTTCCCCTTCATTGAACTCACACAAATCTAATTAAATAAGTGAATGTGTAATTAGTAGTTTAAAGGATTGCTGCTCCAAGAGATTGGAAACTGTGATGTCAGGTAAGGGCTATCTGTTTTGTTCTCTTTGTTTCCCATTAGTATGCAACATGGCTCTATACATTAACTATATGAATAACAATTTACTCTTAAGGTGAATAAAGTTATATTTACATTGAAATTCTCACCACTGGCTTTCTATTTGAAAGTCAAGTTTTGTTATATAACATGTTGATATGTAAATCAAATATCATTTACAATTTGCTGTATTTGATAAATTTATCTGTGTGTCCATGTGTGTACATCTTAATTATGCATTTAATTATTGTAGGTCATAGGAAGCTTAGTTGAAGAAATCCTGTCATGTCATCCTAAACACTTCATCAGACATCTCTTAAGAATAATCATATTCTGTATCACAACCAAAATGTAACTATTATATTCAACAAAATATGAATTCACTAAAATTTCTTAATATACAATTCACCATTATTAAAACCAGAATCCAAATAAGATCTATGCTTCTATGAACTAGTTTGTTATTGCTGTGGGATGAATGTCTCATGTGTTCAAAACTGAAACTGCAAAGCAACACTGTTGGAAATGGGATGTAGTGGAACGTATTTAGGTGGGATAGCTATCCACTCATGAATGGGCTAATGTCAGTTATAAAAGGGTTCTTGTTTGGCAGTTTTGTCTTGCTCTTTCTTTGCTCTTCTGCCAGATTCAAACATGGTGTGATGTTCCAACCTGCAGGAAATCAACGAGGATGGTGAACCTAAGAGAGAAGGAATGAAGGGACAAGAGACACAAGGAGTGACAGCAAGACAGGAGTTCTGATCAAGCTGCAAATTTTTATTATTCACACAGGGGTATTTATATGCTGAGGGAATGAGGGGTATGACGAGGCGCAGGCTGGTTGGCTGTGTTCTGCTATTGGGCTCCTGATAGGGTGCAAGTTCACGCCGGCGGGAAGATAAAATCCCAGAAGAGAAGCAGGGATGGCGCCATATCTCAGAACTATTAGATGGGAGGGGTGAGGGGTGTGCCTTGTGAATCTGTCAGCCACAAGCTGCAGGGTGTCCGAGCAGGGGAGGCAACCACAAAATGTTCCCTGGACTGCCGCCCATCCAACGTTCTCGGAATGAGAACTTCCTCTTGGTCCCTGACAGTGTGATCAAGTTGGCCCCCTTGATCTTGGACTTTCCAGAATCAGAACTATGAGCCAATAAATGTTTGTTCATTTTGAATTATTCAGTCTGAGGTGCTCTGTTACAGCAGCAAGAATATGGACAAAGTTGATTTTCTGAATTCAATTTTGATTAAATGCATCATGTCTTATCTCATGATTTCCCAAGAAGTAGACCAGAAACTGATGGAAGCTAACTAATCATTACAAAGGTAAGAAAACACAGGAAGTGAGGAAATGACACAGAAAAGAGAAAAGTACCCGGTAAAACGGGTATTCCCATGCCAGCTACCATTGTGAGCCACCATCTGGTCCTAATCTCTACAGAAAATCTCCAAAAGCAAAAGTGTAGCACACAACTCTGATGTATCCCCTGTTCTTCACCCGGGAGGATAGAAGACCTAGAGTATTTATATCTCACTATCATCAATCTTTTTTTTTCTTCTTGAAGATGTCTTAAAACATTAATCCCCTGACACGTGATACTTTCCTGAATGAAAGGCCGAAAAAGGTACAAGAGAAAGCTCTCAGGAAGCTATATGAGGTGCTGCGTGTGCAACCAGACGGTCGCATGCAGAAGCGGTAAAAACAAGTGAGGTAGTGTTCACCGCGCTAGTACTCTCATACTCTTTATTTTCCAATGATCACTTTGCCGTATCAGAGGACCAGGCTAGTTGTATTAAAATTAAATATTTCAGTATGACTTTGTCTACTTGTCTCATGATGTCATCTAAATTGTTTCTCTACTTACCAAATTTCTTAAAAAATAAAAATTAGGGGGAGGAGTGCAGAGCAGCGTAGGAGCTCAGGGGCAGGGTGGGGAGCTGCTCCTCAGGCCTGGGAACCCGGGCCACGAGGTCCTGTTGTCCCCGGGCTCAGTTCTTTCACCTACCGTAGGCTGGGCCCTCGCCCCTGACCTGTGAGTCTCCCTCAGCAACGCCCCCCCACCTGGGATGGAACCCTGCAGGGCGACTGCCAAGGAGGCAGCAGTCCTCGATGTGCTGGCCACCAACCTCCAGGGCAGCCTTTTTGCTGCCTCTGCGCTGCAGAGCTACAAGCATGACATGATGCTGGAGTCCCTCCCCACCTTCTATACCCACCACAACTCTAAGGACTTTGAGGCCCTACTTGCAGATGCCAGCAAGTTAACCAACCTGAAGGAACTTCTCCAATCGACTGGAGATGAAGACCAATGGGCCCGGGACCTGGTGAGCTGGATTTTATCCTCAGAGGTCCTGAAAATCCACAGTGCAGGGAAGGCAGAGTTTGAAAAGATCCAGCAGCTGACTGGTGCCCCTCACACGCCTGTCCCCACCCTGGACTTCCTATTTGAAGTTGAATACTTTGACCCAGCCAACGCCAAGTTTTATGAGACCAAAGGAGAACGAGACCTAATCTTCACCTTCCAGGTTAGCCACCTAGAAAACTTCCATTCCATCATCCATAATGACTGCACTGCCACCTGAACAAGGACTTTGAGCCAGCTCTCCTGGTTTTCCAGTCATTGGCTTATGGTCATGATGTTCCTGTATCTGCTGTTGCTGCTCATAGTGAGTGTTATGAACTCCTCTGCTTTCCAACACTTTTGGAATCATGTTAAAAGATAATCCTTCTGGGTCTGGGGTGGGGACCACCTCAACCATGTGCCTTATGATATTGTTTCCTACCTCCTGTGCCTCATGTCTGACCAGGTCAAGCCTGGGGACTAGTTGGGGGCCACAGGACAATTTTTTAATATACCATAAATGTATTGATTGTCTTTGATGATGTTCCCAGTCACACTCCAGTCAATTGGGACCCCTGGCCCCTCACTTATAGTTTTCCAGGGAGCCCTCCCATCTGCTCCTTCCTAAGCAGACCTAGGGAGTTGGTTCTTCAGCCAGGGCCAAAGCAAAAAGTCCTGCTGCATTTAAAAACAAAGTGTCCGAGCTGTCAGTTGTATGTTTAAAATCATTGCTGGTGGAGGTTGGCCCTTTCTCTAATGCCTTCAAGAAGGCGGGAAAGTGTGTAGGGGTATTAAATCACTAGGCACTAGTTGCCTTGTGTTGGCTTGAGATACCCAAGAAGGACAGTCATGTTTCTCATAAAAATCAATGCAATGGTTTTTGGATTCCATCCATTCTTTTATGTGAGTGCAAAACATTTTAACAGTTTTCTCAAATCAACCAACAGTCTTCTGCTATAGCTGTACCTCCCTCCCTGCAAACCATGCATGAGAAAGGAGGGAATCAGGTCCCTGATTTTTAAAAGAAATATAGACTTAACAATATAGAGCATCTCAAGGCAAGGCATCTTTTTCTAAAAATTATCAACTGTTGATTATAGCTGAAATAGAACCAAAAGTTTGTTTTCTGACTTGTTAAAAATAGCTACTTAACAAATTAGTCTTTGTGAGCTAAGAAAAGGAAATTTCTAAACCTAGAGCACCCTTTGGCTGGGATGCACAGCCTCTCTCCAGGCTGTATTCTATAGTGAGGGATCTGAACCTCAGGCTTGCTCCTGTTCATATTCTCATGAATCTGCCTTGATTGTGACCTGCCAGCCTCAAGTGCCACATTATAGGCCATCAGTGGGCTGCTGGTCTTGGAGACAGAGGCCCACTCAGTGTGTCACAAATCCATATGATTGAGCCTCCTTCAGAGGACTCAACCTGGGCTTTAATGTGTAGAAAAAGCTTTGGCTGCCCAGAGAGCTGCAGCCTGACTTTGCTGTGTTGTGTGTTCCCTTTTTCCTGCTGAGTTTCAGCTGTAATGGAGTCCTGTCCAATTTCAGAGTGAAATTGCTGTAAAGAGGGGGAAGAATCATTTTTCTACAATTTATAAATTATGAAAAAGCCAATAACATGGTATTTACATTGCTATTGAACATTTCAAAAATAATAAAGATATTTTCCTAATTAAAAAAAATTAAAAATTAGTACTACATGACTGAAATTTTTGCAAAGATATTCCACAAAAGACACTGTACTTCTTCATGCTCTATCATATTATTTATAAAATGTCCAATTCTCCTATTTTTATGATGTACCCTTTAGTCATCCACCTATGGTTGTAACCACTGGATTCTTTCATGATAAAGGTAACTTTTTTTTTTTGTCATAGCTACAGCTAGCAAGGAAACTATGAGCTAATATTTTTGTACTTGGAATTAACCAGCATTCATTACTTCTTCAAATTTTAGTTTTTTTATATCCACTGATGATTCTTGTCTGAGTAAATTATTTCTGAGAAGTAACAAAGGTGATATTTTACTAACATTAATTTTTCAAATATTATCTAGATTTCTCCTGTTTATCTGTTTATTTGTTTTTTAAAAAGAGAGAAGAAAGGGGGAGAAACACTCTTTCTTCAAAGGGAATAAATCATAGACTCTTTTTAAAAGATAATCTAAATGTTTATATGAAAATTTCTTTTCCTTTACTTAAGACACTTCACTGTAAAAATTTGGTTTTATAGTGCTATAATAATATAGCACTATAAAACAACTACTATATTGTGTAGTATAGCCTACACAATAATTGTCTGTTTTTAAATTTCTGTAGTACCACTCGGTGTGATTAAATGAGACTCCCAAATACTTTCCTTCATCTACACTAAGTAATCTTCCAAAGCAAAGTATCCCTCCCAGTGCCTTCATAGAAAGCACTGCACCAGCTGCAGGCTGGCTGTGGAGATATGAGACAAGGTTGAGGCAGCTTGGAAAAGTACAAAGAAACCAAACTAGACATAGTGGTACACAGCTTGCAACTGCAGCAGCTCTGGAGACTGAGGCAGGAGAATCACAAATTCAAGGCCAGCGTAGACAATGGGTAAGGCCTATCTAAAAAGTAAACTTTAATAATGAGTAGGAAGTAGCTCAGAGGTAGAATGCAGGCCCTGGATTCAATTCCCAGTACTGCAAGGAAAGGAAAAAGGAAAAAAATGTCTGGATTCAGAGTAGACTCTTCTAAGTGTAGCATATAAACTGTACAATTGTAGTAAATAGAACTTTAGTAGCAGTACTTTACTATTAATAAAACAGGGTTTGGACATCTGACAATGTACTCTACAAATGTGTGAGATGCAAAGAGCCATCAAGTCTCAAAGTATCCATGGAAACAAGGTGACATTCAAGAAGGGAATAAAATCAGGAAAAATATACCATTTTGGCAAGGTATCTGGACAGCAGACTATTGTAGATTATTACCAAGTAATGCAGCTCCTCTGAGTCAAACATTCAGAGACAAGAGTTTTGAGCTGTCAAAACATTACTGCTTCATTACTGCTTTGAACTATGCTTAAGTTTCCAATGTATAGAACATTGGTTCTTATCCTTTATTCTTACATTCTGTCATCTGACTAAAACCGACCCAGTATTGTTCTAATAATTGTCCAGCTAAATCCTTTCAGTAAAACTATTCACCGGATTTGCTCCCTACTCTTTACTTCAGGTGTTTACCTACAGTTCAATACATTCTATTGACACTGTCAATAATGATCAGTCACTTTAGTATTGTTTTTTCTCCCACACAGATCTAGTCATAACCAATTACTGCCTGCACAAAAAATAAAAAAAGGATTGGGGGCCACATTTGTGAATAGCAGTTCTAATGGTGAAAACAGGAAGCCCTTAATAAAGAGAAAAACAAGTGACTTGGTTCATCTTTCCATATAGTTTTTTGTGAGAACCTTTTGAGGGTTATCACCACAAGAGGTTGGCCAAAATATACACCTAGCTAAAATTACAACTAATATGGAGACAGAGAATTGCAATAAAATTTAGTAGAGATAAAAAGTAAGATACATCTCTTTTGTGATGCAGGAAAATCTAAACATATATAAAAACTCTTCATTTCAAATACTGTATGTAAAATTATTGAATGTTGCATTCCTATAGCCTCTGTTATCAGAAATGTGTATCATAAACAATTCTCATCTCCAGAACATAATTCTGCATACTAAAGTACACAAAGTGTAGTTTACGGGTTTTTAATTTTTTTTCCTAATTAACACAATAACCCTAATGCTGCCAGGCAAAGTATTTTTACTAACAACCTACTTGATGGATTAAAGAGAAAGTCATTTACCTCCCCAAATCAAATTGCATTTCCTCTCATTTAACTCACAGGGAATTAATTTTCATGGATGTTCTTTCAGAAATGCTTTACTATATCAATATACTATATCAATATACATGAATGTTCCTCATTCAAATACATTTTATTTTGCTATAGCTATCCAAGCAAGATAAAATATAAATAAGTCTAAAGATATTTTAAGGTAGATGGAGTTTCAATCTTAAAGAAGTAACTATTTTAGACATTTTTAGACTTTACTAGACCTCATTATAAAATGATTTGCTGAGTATCTTAGCAAGGATCTAGCCTGCCTCACTTATTTTTAAAATTATGCCTCTGTATTCACAAAGAAGACCATAACAAATGATAATTAAATGTTTCTTTAATTAACTACTATATTAATTTATAATATTTTTAAATCTCTAGATGTAATCACTAATTTATTCTCTTCATAGCCAGTTTTACTTCATATTACTCCACTTTAATCCACTTTTATTTAAAAATGTTTACTCAAATGTCATGTGCTCTCATCTAATTTTAACTTCCTTGTAATATGCTATTTGCTTTTATTTTTTTAAACATTGTTTAAAATTTAGATTCATGGTACACAACTGGTGTACAACTTTTGTTTCTCTGGTTGCACATGAAGTAGAGTCCCACTGTGTAATCATACATGTACATAGGGTAATGATGTTTGTCTCATTCTATTATCTTTCCTTCCCATCCCTTCTCCCCACCCCTCATTTTCCACTATACGATTTATTCTTTCTCCATTCTTGCCTCCACCCATTATATATCATCATCTACTTTTCAGAGAAATCATTCAGCCTTTGGTTTTCTGGATTGGCTGATTTCACTTACCACGATATTCTCCAACTCCATCCATTTACGTGCAAATGCCATAAATTTTATTCTTCTTCATTGTTGAATAATATTCCATTATGTATGTATACCACAGTTTCTTTATTCATTCATCAATTGGAGGGCATCTAGATTGGTTCCACAATCATAGAAATAGAGAAGGCAATCATGAAATTCATTTGGAAAAATAAGAGACCCAGAATAGCCAAAGCAATCCTTAGCATGAAGCACAAAACAGGTTGTATCATAATACCAGAGCTTCAACTGTACTACAGAGCAATAGTAACAAAAATGGCATGATATTGGCAACAAAATAGACAGGTAGACCAATGATACAGAATAGAGGATACAGAAATTAACCCACATAAATACCATTATACTAGACAAAGGCACTAAAAACATACAATGGAGAAAAGATAGCCTCTTCAACAAATGATTCTGGAAAAACTGGAAGTCCATATGCAGCAAAATGAAACTAAACCCCTATCTCTCACCCTGTGCAAAATTCAACTCAAAATGGATCAAGAACATAGGAATTTGATCAGAGACCCTGCACCTAATAGAAGAAAAGGTAGGTTCAAATCTTCATCATGTTGACTTAGGACCAGACTTCCTTAACATGACTCCCAAAACACAAGAAATAAAAGTAGGAATCAACAAATGGGATGCATTCAAACTAAAAAGCTTTTTCTCAGCAATGGAAACAATCAACAACGTGAAGAGAGAGCTGTTTGCTTTTAAATGTAGCATCTACTATTAATAAAAATGGGTTAAATATAGAAACATCTTAGTATTTAGAAGTTAATATCTGTATTTTCACATATAATGAGTTTATCTATTCCATTATCTAAGCCATGGTTTTCCAGTAATGGGCTAAATTTCTTAGGACCATATAGGATCATGTTTGCTGCTTCTGCCTATTGAAAGGGATATCCTTCACCACCTGTACTCCTCCATAGCAATGCCTGAGTGTGGCTAGAGTGTGGCAATTTCCCAGTTTCTGGTAGTTCCAGAATTTTGTGCCTGGTATGCATACCTATCTGCAAATCAGGACCGAATGTTTGCTTTGTCAGTTACCTGGTTATAGAGTACAATACAAGAGGTCACACATATGCACAAAGGAGAGGAGACAAAGTTATAGGTGTAAGAATGAGGCTTAAGCCTCTTGATCATGAAATTTATGCCTTCAGAATTATTTGAGGGTAACTTATGTACACCACTAACCTAGAGAGATAAAATGCTGCCACTATGGTTCACACCAACTTTCTGGATGAATGGATCCAAATAATCATGGGATTATTTCTTGACAATGGTTAAGTCTTCTGTCTCTTCAGGGTCCATTTGTAAGCAGTATACTTTCTGTACAAACAGGAATCTTACCTGGGGACACTCGAAACCCCTCCTTTCCACCCCTCCTCTTCGCCTGGCGTGCTCGGGCTCTGGAGCTGACATGGGCCAGACTGCCCAGTGATAGCCTTTCTACATAGAGCCTGCCACAAGTCCCTGAGCCAACGGAGAGCTTCGATAAGCAAGCAGCCTCTGGGATCAGGGAAGGGCAGCCAGAGACTTCTACAGGCGGCTCTGCCCACTCCGGCCGCAGGTTCTCACCACGGGGCAATCCAAGATGGCAGACTAGAGGGTGAGTGCATCTCCAGTCACTCCAGAACCCAGGACTCAAGAAGGGGAGGTATTGAGAGATTTTGACAAAAATAGAGTCATGGGGTGAGTCTCCCCCACTGGGCGAAAATTGGCCGGGGTGGCAGGCACATATAGGTGTGGCTTATCAGAGCAGGGCAGAGCAGCTAGAGTCTTTCCCAGGTAGCTTTCCACACTCAGGCGGTGGGCTCCCCCCACATGGCCAGCTGCATGGTGCAGGCCCCCAGTGAGAGCCTTTCTGCACAGAGCCAGCTCAAAGCCCTGGAACCAGTAGGGGGCTAGGAGCAGCTTTCTTCAGAAGCACTGCATTATCAAGTTCCTCCAAGACTTCAAGCTACTGAAAACTGGGAGGTGATACACTGGAAATCTACCGGGACACTATAAGCCAATAGAGGAAATCAGCAATATCTCAGATTTCCACTGACATCTGAGCAATATGAGAAAACTAGGGAAGAAAATGTCCCAAACAAACCTAGATACTACATCAATAAAACCCAATGACAGCACAGCAGAAGAAATGTCAGAAAGGGAATTCAGAATGTACATAATTAAAACAATCAGAGAAGCAAATGAGGAGATGAAAGAGCAAATGCAGGCATTGAAGAAGGAGAAGAAAGAGCAAATGCAGGCATTAAATGATCGCACCAATCAACAGTTAAAAGACCAAATACGGGAAGCAAGAGATCATTTCAATAAAGAATTAGAGATACTGAAAAAAAAACAAACTGAAATACTTGAAATGAAGGAAAGAATAAACCAAGATAAAAATTCCATAGAAAGCATAACTAATAGGATAGAACACCTGGAAGACAGAACCTCAGGCATTGAAGACAAATTATTTAATCTTGAAAACAAAGTTGGCCAAACAGAGAAGATGGTAAGAAATCATGAACAGAATCTACAAGAATTATGGGATATCATGAAAAGGCCAAATTTAAGAATTATTGGGATTGAGGAAGGCTTAGAGAATCAAACCAAAGGAATGAAAAATCTATTCAATGAAATAATATCAGAAAATTTCGCAAATCTGAAGAATGAAATGGAAAACCAAGTACAAGAGGCTTATAGAACTCCAAATATACAAAATTACAACAGACCCACACCAAGGCACATTATTATGAAAATACCTAACATTGAAAACAAAGACAGAAATTTAAAGGCCATGAGAGAAAAGAATCAAATTACATTCAGAGGGAAACCAATAAGAATATCAGCAGATTTTTCAATCCAGACCCTAAAAGCTAGAAGGGCCTGGAACAATATATCAAGCCCTGAAAGAAAACGGATGCCAACCAAGAATCATATACCCAGCAAAACTTACCTTCAAATTTGATGATGAAATAAGATCCTTCCATGATAAACAAAAGCTAAAGGAATTTACAAAAAGAAAGCCAGGATTACAGAACATTCTCAGCAAAATATTCCATGAGGAAGAGATGAAAAACAACAATGCAAATCAGCAACAGGAGGCGCTAGCCTAAAGGAATAGCTATATAAAGGAGAAACCAAATCATGTCAAAAAACAAATATGAGTCAAATGACTGGGAATACAAATCATATCACAATAATAACCATGAATGTTAATGGCCTGAACTTATCAATGAAAAGACATAGACTGGCAGATTGGATTAAAAAGAAAAATCCAACAATATGCTGCCTGCAAGAGACTCATCTCATAGAAAGAGATACCCATAGACTAAAGGTGAAAGGATGGGGAAAAATATACCATGCAAACAGACACAGCAAAAAAGCTGGAGTATCTATTCTCATTTCAGATAATGTGGACTTCAAGCCAAAACTAGTCAGAAGGGATAAAGAAGGACATTACATGCTGCTTAAGGGAAGCATAAATCAGTAAGACATAACAATCATAAATATCTATGCGCTGAACATTGGCTCATCCATGTACGTCAAACAAATCCTTCTCAATTCCAGAAATCAAATAGACCACAACACAATAATACTAGGCGATTTTAACACACCTCTCTCACCACTGGATAGATCATCCAAACAAAAATTGTATAAAGAAACCATAGATCTGAATAACACAATCAACAATTTCGACTTAACGGACATATAAAGAATATACCATCCAACAAAGAATGAATACACTTTCTTCTCAGCAGCACATGGATCCTTCTCTAAAATAGACCATATTTTATGCCACAAAGCTACTGTTAGCAAATACAAGAAGATAGAGATACTGCCTTGTACTCTATCAGATCATAATGGATTTAAATTAGAAATAAATGACAGAATAAAAAACAGAAACTTCTCCAATACCTGGAGATTAAATAATACACTATTATATGATGAATGGATAACATCAGGAGGGAAATAAAAAAATTCTTAGAAGTAAACGAGAACAAAGACACATCATATCCAAATCTCTGGGACACTATAAAAGCAGTACTTAGAGGAAGATTTATTTCATGGGGCGTATTCAAAAAAAGAAGTAGAAATCAACAAATAAATGACTTAACACTACAGCTCAATGTCCTAGAAAAAGAAGAGCAGACCAACAGCAAAAGTAGTAGAAGACAGGAAAGAGTTAAAATCAGAGCTGAAATCAAGGAAATTGAAACAAAAGAAACATTTGGAAAAATCAACAAAATAAACAGTGGGTTCTTTGAAAAAATAAACAAAATTGATAAACCCTTAGCCACACTAACAAAGAGAAAGAGGGAGAAAACTCAAATTACTAAAATTCAGAATGCACAAGGAAACATCGGAACAGACAAGACTGAAATACAAAACATAATTAGAAGCTATTTTGAAAATCTATACTCCAACAAAACAGAAAACCTCGAAGACATCAACAAATTTCTAGAGACATATGAATTACCTAAACTGAACAGGGAGGACATACACAACTTAAATAAACCAATTTCAAGCAATGAAATAGAAGAGGTCATCAAAAGCCTACCAACAAAGAAAAGTCCAGGACCAGATGGGTTCTCAGCTGAGTTCTACAAAACCTTTAAAGAAGAGCTCATTGCAATACTCCTCAAACTATTCCATGAAATAGAAGAGGAGGGAACCCTCCCAAACTCGTTCTATGAAGCCAATATCACCCTGATACCTAAACCAGACAGAGACACATCGAGGAAAGAAAATTTCAGACCAATATCCTTAATGAACATCAACACAAAAATTCTCAACAAAATTTTAGCAAATCGCATACAAATATATATTAAAAAGATAGTGCACCACGATCAAGTGGGTTTTATCCCAGGGATGCAAGGTTGTTTCAACATTTGGAAATCAATAAATGTCCTTCACCTTATCAACAGACTTAAAGTTAAGAATCACATGATTATTTCAATAGATGCAGAAAAAGCATTCGATAAAATACAGCATCCCTTCATGCTCAAAATACTAGAAAAAATTGGGGTTGTGGGAACATTCCTTAACATTATAAAGGCCATCTATGCTAAGCCCATGGCCAATATCATTCTAAATGGTGAAAAACTGAAAGTGTTCTCCCTAAAAACTGGAACAAGGCAGGGCTGCCCTCTTTTACCACTTCTATTCAAAATCATCCTTGAGACACTAGCCAGAGCAATTAGGCAAACCAAAGAAATTAAAGGGATACGAATTGGAAAAGAAGAACTCATACTATCCCTGTTCTCTGACGACATGATTATATATTTAGAGGAACCTGGAAATTCCACCAGAAAACTTTTAGAACTCATAAGTGAATTCAGTAAAGTAGCAGGTTACAAGATCAATGCTCACAAATCCAATGCATTTTTATACATAAGTGATGAATCTTCAGAAAGAGAAATTAGGATAACTACCCCATTCACAATAGCATCAAAAAAATAAAATACTTGGGAATCAATCTCACAAAAGAGGTGAAAGACCTCTACAATGAGAACTACAGAACACTAAAGAAAGAAATTAAAGAAAACCTTAGAAGATGGAAAGATCTCCCATGTTCCTGGATAGGCAGAATTAATATTGTCAAAATGGCTATACTACCTAAAGTGCTATACAGATTCAATGCAATTCCAATCACAATCCCAATGATGTACCTTGCAGAAATAGAGCAATCAATTATGAAATTCATCTGGAAGAATAAAAAACCTAGAATAGCTAAAGCAATCCTCAGTAGCAAGAACGAAGCAGGGGGTATTGCAATACCAGATCTTCAACTCTACTACAAAGCAATAGTAACAAAAATGGCATGGTATTGGTACCAAAATAGACAGGTAGATCAATGGTACAGAATAGAGGACATGGACACAAACCCAAATAAATACAATTTTCTCATACTAGACAAAGGTTCCAACAATATGCAATGGAGAAAAGATAGCCTCTTCAACAAATGGTGCTGGGAAAACTGGAAAACCATATGCAATAGAATGAAATTAAACCCCTATCTCTCACCCTACACAAAACTCAACTCAAAATGGATCAAGGACCTCGGAATCAGACCAGAGACCCTGCGTCTTATAGAAGAAAAAGTAGGTCCAAATCTTCAACTTGTTGGCTTAGGATCAGACTTCCTTAACAGGACTCCCATAGCAGAAGAAATAAAAGCAAGAATCAACAACTGGGATAGATTCAAACTAAAAAGCTTTCTCTTAGCAAAGGAAACTATCAGCAATCTGAAGAGAGAGCCTACAGAGTGGGAGAATATCTTTGCCACTCATACAGCAGATAGAGCGCTAATTTCCAGAATGTATAAAGAACTCAAAAAACTCTACACGAAGAATACAAATAATCCAATCAACAAATGGGCTAAGGAAATGAACAGACACTTCACAAAAGAACATGTACAAGCAATCAATAGATATATGAAAAAATGTTCAACATCCCTAGTAATAAGGGAAATGCAAATCAAAACTACCCTAAGATTTCATCTCACCCCAATTAGAATGATGATTATCAAGAACACAAGCAACAATAGGTGTTGGCGAGGATGTGGTGAAAAAGGAACACTCATACATTGCTGGTGGTGTTGCAAATTAGTGCAGCCACTCTGGAAAGCAGTGTGGAGATTCCTCAGAAAGCTTGGAATGGAAACACCATTTGACCCAGCTATCCCACTCCTTGGCCTATAGGACTCAAAATCAGCATTCTACAGAGATACAGCCACATCAATGTTCATTGCTGCTCAATTCACCATAGCCAGATTGTGTAACCAACCTAGAAGCCCTTCAGTTGAATTGATAAAGAAACTGTGGCATATATATACAATGGAATATTACTCCACAGTGAAGAATGATAAAATTATGGCATTTGCAGGCAAATAGATGAAATTGAAGAATATCATGCTAAGTGAGATAAACCAATCTCAAAAAAACTAAAGGACAAATGATCTCGCTGATACACGGATGAGGATATATATTGGGGGGTTGGAGGGGTTAGCATTAGGTTTAGGGTTAGATTTAGGGTTAGGGATAAGGAGTGTGATAAGAACGAAGGAAAGAAGGACTGTATAGAGGGAAAAGAGGGGTGGGAGAGGTGGGGGGGAAGGGAAAAAATAGTGAATCAAACATCATAGCCCTATGTAAATGTATGATTACACAAATGGTATGCCTTGACTCCATGTACAAATGGAGAAACAACATGTATCCCATTTGTATACAATAATAATAAAAATAAAAAAAAATTAAAAAAAGAATGATATTGGCCATGGGCTTAGCTTAGATATCCTTTACAATGTTGAGGTATGTTCAGATTATCCCTACTTTTTCTATTGTTTTGATCATGAAGGGTTGTTATACAATTCCAATTAAAATTCCAATGACATTCCACATAAAAATAGAGAAAGAAATCATAAAATTTATCTGGAAGAATAAAAGAGCCAGAAGAGTGATGCAGAACGTATCACAATACCAGACCTTAAACTCTACTAAAGAGCAATAGTAACAAACATGTCATGGTATTAGCACCAAAATAGATAGATAGACCAATGGTACAGAATAGAAGACACAGAGACACCAACATAAGTACCGTTACCTCACACTAGACAAAGGACCCAAAAACATACAATGGAGGAAAGACAGCCTTTTCAACAAATGTTGCTGGAAAAACTGGAAATCCATATGCAACAAAATGAAACTAAACCCCTATCTCTCACCTATACAAAACTCAACTCAAAATGGATCAAATATCTAGGAATTAGACCTGAGACCCTTCACCAAATAAAATAAAAGATAGGCCCAAATCTTCATCATGTTGACTTTGGAACAGATTCCCTTAACAAGACTCCTAGAGCACAAGATATAAAAGCAAGAATCAATAAATGGGATGAATTCAAACTAAAAAGCTTTTTATCATCAAAAGAAAAAATCAATAATGTGAAAAGAGAGCCTACAGAGTGGGAGAAAATGTTTTCCACACACACTTCAGATAGAGCACTAAATTCCAAAACTGATAAAGAACTGATAAAGAACTTAAAACACTGTATACCAACAATACAAAGAATCCAATCAATAAATGGGCTAAGTGTGGGGACAAGTGAAATGCCTGACTGCCGCTGCTGAACACATGGTGAACAGCTCCAGAAAACCTAAAACACCAGAGGCTTTGTTTTTTGCATTGATTGCTCTCATTTTGACTCAGGTACTGCCTATTCATGCTTATGATAATGAAGGGAAATCTTACTGGACCTATTTTCCAAATCCTCCCTTACTGCATCCAACTACTTGGAGCAGATCTAATATTAAAGTATTTACTAATGAGCCTCAACTACTTGGAGGGATTTCAGATTCTTTAATACCACATAAAATAGCATTTACAATTACATTTCAAGGAATTACTGAAGAGATACCAATGTGCTTTAGTACAGATAATCTACATGAGCCATTGGAATGTCTCCCTTTAAGTTATAGGACTTACATTACTGATTCTCCAGGAGAATAAGACAACGAAAGAGATATATGGTCCCTAGAGATAACCTCACTTGGATATGCTAATTATAATGATACAAATACTTCAGTGGCTTTACCACCTCCTTTTAAACTGTGTGACGACTTTAACAGTGGTAAAGACAGCTCTTGGAATCTACCCAATCTAGAAACAGATTTCCCAAAACAGTTTGAATGTGGTTTTCATCAAACTGCATTACAGTTTAAGCCACAAGGCTCTGCTGCTACTATTACAGATTATTCTGTGTCTTCTCCTGATTTTGATTATAAACTTTGGTTAAAGATAAGACGGAATAAAATGGTACATTTTAATTTTAACCCTTTTCTTACCAATGAGCCTATTCATAGTTGGTTTACTCCTGGATGGGTAACACCCATCTATCAGAGTTATCTTAAAAATGGTAAATTCTCTTACTTTCCTGACTTGTATAAACTATTAGCGGCTACTAATATAGTATTACTACAAAGACCTAAGTTAAGTAAACCTAATGACTGTGATACGTGCTTGTATAAATGCTCCTCATGCTACTCTTATGTCTACCATAAATAATTTCAATATCACTAAAAATAAGGAAGCTTATAACATTTATTGCCATGATTGTGTTCTTACTAATTGTATTAATTCAACCATGTCTAAAGATTTAAAGGTGTTTTTAATTGTACATCAGCCTAATTATGTTATATTGCCAGTAAATCTTACAGAATCTTGGTATGATGACCCAGGTGTTGAAATTTTAAAAACAGTTAATGAACTTTTAAGACCAAAAAGATTTGTTGCAGCTTTGATCCTAGAAATAACAGTTTTAATCAGTATAATCACTTCCTTAGCTCTCTCGACCACAGCGCTTGTACAGGAAATTCATACCGCTTCACATGTAAATGATTTATCTCATAATGTCTCTGTGGCTTTAGCAGCACAAGAACAAATTGATAAAAAATTAGAAACTAGAGTTAATGCTCTTGAAGAAGCTATTCTCTTTATGGGAAATGAGATTCAAAATATTCAAACTAGAAAGACCACTAGATGTCATGCTAACTATAAATGGATTTGTATTACTCCTTTAAAGGTTGATAATAATACTAATTGGGAACAAGTTAAAACTCACCTTAGAGGAGTTTGGAATAATACTAATCTAGCACCAGATATCAATGCTTTACAACTACAAATAAGAATGTTGAGTCAGGCTCATCTCTTGGTTGTTCCAGCAGATAATTTGGCCTCCCAAATGTTTCATAATATAAAAGCAACTATATTTAATAGTACGGTCCTAAATACAATATTACTATTTGGCTTGATTGGAGTATGTATTTTACTTTTAATTCTTTGTCTTCCAGTCATCCTCCGAGTAATCCTCAGACTAGTTAAGAAAATAAAAATTCAAGAAGACTTCTTCACTTTACAAAATAAAAAAAGGGGAGCTGTGGGGGCATCTGGAATTCCATCCAGTGCTTGACAAAGATCCTCTGGAGGATGATTGCAAAGACTCATCCTAAAAGGAATTGCCAGATGTTTTGCTCCAGAGCATGGCGTTTTTTCTGCTGTGTTTTTCTGATAATATATTACTCATTTGAGTCTGAATGGATTGCTTAAGGGGACGAGGGGAATACAACAAAAATTCCAGAAAATATTACCTACAATCTGAAAAACAATGCGTCTTTACCACTAACAAAATTAAAAATAATTTTGCAACCGTGAAATGAGTCCCTGAAAGGCTCTGGAGAAAATAGTTTTAGATCTGCCTTTCTCTCCAACAGGCTGGTTAAATTTTAACAATGGTTTTGTTTATGTGTGGTGGTGAGGTAAGAGAATAAGGTTCCAAAACATTCCTTCCTTCCTACAAAGAATATGTCACCCCTATAATAAATGTTGGTATACAATTACAATTGGAACTGCTGCCCTTCTGTAACCTTTAACTCAGCAATTTAGATATTAACCAGAGGGACCTAATAGAAATGGTCACATGAGATTACTTGTCTATCACTTTAACCATGAGAATAATAAGAATAGTCTTAGGTCACATAGAGTTTAGATATTAAGGAAGTAAATATTGTATTAGTTCACCGACGTAGTTAGAAATTCTTAAAACAATTGTGATGAGGTAAGGATAATCTGTAAGGTTACTGTTTTCTCATAATTATGTGTTCCTTGTTAAAAACAATTTCTGCCTATGCTTTGGAAACTTCTTTAATATTAACCACAAGACTGCCATTATAGCCTGAAGAAAAATGTATATAAACTCAGCCTTCACCAGAATAAAGTGGGATTGATTGCACCAGAACTAGAGTCTGTGTCTTTCATTCTCCATCCATCGCCAACGCTGTCTCCCCATGCCCCGTTTACTGGTGTGGAACCTATGGACTCCTGCTAGGGCTAGACCCTGGCAGCTAAGGAACTGGGCACACGAATCCACAGAAGAAGATGTACAGGTGATCAACAAATATATGAAAAAGTGCTTGTCATCTCTAGTAATTAGAGAAAAGCAAATTAAAACAACAATGATATTTCATCTAACTCCAATTAGAATGACTATAATCAGGAACACAAGCAATAGTAAGTCTTGGCGTGGATGTAGGGAAAAAAGCACACTCATACATTGCTGGTGAAGTTGTACATTGGTGCAGTCACTTTGGAAAACAGTATGGAAGTTCCTCAGAAAACTTGGAGTGGACCCACCATTTGGCCCAGTTATCCCACTACTTAGTTTATAACCAAAGAACTTAAAATCAGCATACTATAGTGATGCAGCCACATCAATGTTTATAGCTACTCAATTCACAATAGGTAGATTGTGGAACCAACCTAAATGCCCTTGAATTGATGAATGGGTAAAGAAACCATGGTATATATACACAATGGAATACTATTCAATCATAAAGAAGAATAAAATTATGGCATATGCTGGTAAATGGATGGAGCTGGAGAATATCATGCTAGGTGAAATAAGCCAATCCCCAAAATCCAAAGACTGAATGTTTTCTCTGATAAGTGGATGATGATACATAATGGAGGTGGGGAGTTGTGGGGTAGAAGAATGGAGGAACTTTGGATTGTGTAGAGGGCAGTGGGAGTGGAAAGAGGTGGGGGAAGGAAATACAGTGGACTGAAACAGACATTATTACCCTACATACATGTATGATTAAAATAATAGTGTGTATCTACATTGTGTACAACCATAGAATGAAAAGTTGTAACCCATTTGTATACATTGAATTAAAATGCAGTCTGTAAAAATAAAAAAAAATATATATAGAATGAAAAGTTGTAACCCATTTGTATACATTGAATTAAAATGCAGTCTGTAAAATAATATATATATATATATATATATATATATATATTAAACCATTTAAATTAAACTTTTGCAGATGGCTAAAAGAAAAATGAAGTCAGCAAAATCCAGAGTGGAAAGCCTATAGAATATAGGACAATCATTCTGGTTTCATGAACAAATAAAATGATACATAGAAAAATCTATAGATAACAAGAAACATTTTTTATTATTATTTTCATTTAACTTTTAATTTTCTACAGACTGCATTTTGGTTCATTGTACACAAATGGGGTACATAATTTCATTTCTATGGTTGCACACAATGTAGATTCATACCATTCGTGTAATCATACATGTACATAGGGTAAAGATGTCTGTCTTATTCCACAATTTTTCATACCACCCTCCCTCTCATTTTCTTCTTTAGAAATTTTCAGATATCACTTTGAGTATAATTCACACAAATTTAAATAATTTGGACTGTTAGACTATATAAACCTAGATAATGGAAATATTAGTTTATTCATTATTCAAACCAAATATGTTTTGTTAAATTTCATCTAACAGATAAATTATGAGTCATTATTCTGACTTATGAAAGCATATTAAAATTTAATTCTTTCATTAAGTGGTTATGACAGTCTTTTATAGCTTTATATCAGTCTATAGTTAATGTTTTAAGATACAGTTGGACACCATGGTATAAATTTGGATTTTGTAAAAAGCAGAATCACCTTGTGATTTTTGAGTTGAGAAGGTATATGATTTAATTTCTGCTGAAACAAAAATAAAGTCCACTTTCTATTGTCTAAGAGAATCAAGTGGAAAAACACATTAAAAGGAAACTCATTGTCTTTTGACATTATAAATGAGGTCATATCACTTCCTTGTTTAAAATGCTTAAATGCAGATGAAACATGATTTTCATCTTCAGAAGTGTTGTGATTTAGATATGAGGTGTCCCCAAAAGCTCATGTGAGATAATGTAAGAATGATCAGAGGTGAAATGATTAGATTTTGAGAATTGTAACTCTTTGGGTAGATTAACCCACAGATATGGGTTAACTTGGTGGTAACTGAGAACAGTTAGTGTGTGGCTGCAGAAAGTTGGTCCCTAGAGGTGTTATTATGGAGTTTATATTTTGTCCCTGGTGAGCAGAGATCTCTCTCAGCTTCTTGGTTGCCATGGCCTAAACTGCTTTCCTTCTCCACATGTTTCTGCCATGATGTTCTCCCTTACTTTGGGCACAGAATCATGGAGTTGGTCAACCATAGATGGAACATCTGAAACCATGAGCCAAGATAAGTTTTCCTCCTTTAAATCTGTTCTTCTTAGGTCTTTTGATTACAATAATGAAAAGTTGACTAAAACAGGCAGCTGAGGAAATAATGAGAAGTGATAGGTATATTTTGAAGAAAGAGCCAAGTAGACCAGAAGCAGAAAATGAAGGAAAGAGATAAATCAAAAATAACTTCTTGAGTTTTACACCAAATAACTCTGGAAAAATGCTAATGCCATAAACTAAAGTGGAGAAGACTAGAAAGAAAAACAGTTTGTAACACAATAAAAATTCTGTTTTGAATATGCTGTTTTTAATCTTAGGTACCCAGTGGGAGTGTCAAGAGTTGGATATGAAGAAGAGAACTAATAAAGCTGTTAGTGATCTGAAATGAAAGGATCTGAGGTGAACCTGAATGAAATCAGCCAGAGTAGATAAAATGACCATGAGGTATATTGACAATTACCTCTGTAGTATTCTTAACTTTTAAGGAAAGAAGAGAGACTGGCATAAAATTCTGAAAAGAAGCAGACTATCATGTAGGTCAAGAAGTCTGTTAGCATGGAATTCAGGGGATAAAATATTTTCAAGAAGTCAGTGATTATAAGATGAATCAGCTGCTGGTGAAATGTAAATAAATTTTCTGAATTTACCATCTAAAGACAGAGAATAAATCTGTATTAACTGAAGAGATTTCAAAGGAATTGGTGCTTAGTACATAAATTAAATTGAAATTTCATTAGTTGAGGTAGATCATCTGATGACAACAACAGGTCTAAACATTTCAGTGCAACAGACTCATGGTTAAGTGTCTCCATAAGTCCTTGAGTTCTGAAGTGTTCTGTAGATATTTTTCATCAAAACAATAAGAAAAGGAGAGAAGAGAGAGAAATTAAGAACAAATACAGAACTTTAACTGCCCTGGATAGGGAATGATACATCACTTTGCTTAACTTTCCATTGGAAAGAACTAATCAATATGGTATGTGGGGAGAAACTTTACATTTAATGTTGTGTCCTGAAACAGAAAGTAAATTCAGTAACTTCTAGCCTGTCTTTGTTACATAAATATTTTTCAAGGTCACTGTATTATCTCTAATTACTGTATTCTCTAAAAGTATTTGAACATTATTTCATTGATCATTAAAGCCAGTATCTTAATTCAATATATGTGGTCTCTGCTTATACCCTAATTACTGACTTTTCTAATGATCTTTCTATGCAATTTAAATGATTTGATTTGCTAATTAGCTTACCAAGTACTCATGATTTCATTCACAGAAGAAATATAGTTTATATATTTTCATCAGAAATATTTTTATTCAGACTGTCCTTTATGCCATTAAAGTAGAGTGAAATAAAAATATTCAGAGTATTATTTAGAAATTTTAAAATACCATTGCTTTTCTATTTTAACTTTGGTTTTATCACTGGGTTATGCCTTCAAGTCTACTTACCTATTTCAGTCAAACATATTAGATCTTAAAAGGCAAATATAGAATTTTTAGTGGTAATATTATGCTCTATTTACTTAGCTTAGAAGTTCATCACATTATGGGAAATTTGATAAATGGAAAATAAGAATGGAAAAGTAAGAAATATTTTATTTGTTAATATTCACTTAAATTAGACTTTTTAGTAAAATTGCTTAAATATGCAGTACTCAACAAGTTGTTTCCCTGATAACAAAATAGATAAATTAAAAATAATATATCCACAACTCCTACTAGCATATCACTAGCTATATAAACAGTGACTATTTAAACATGCAGCACATCATTACTTTGAATTATAGTATTTGAAAAGAGATTTCTTTAAAGCATCACTATTAAAATAGTGTAAATTTTCCCAAAAGGAAATGGTTAGGTGAACAAGACACTACTGACCTGCTGAAATACCATAGCAAACACTAATGAATTGACTTTAGCTGTCCTAATAGCAGCTCATCATTCCCACACAATTGTTAAAAATAATTAACAAATGTTGCAGAGACAACCTATGCCTATGATATGCATTATATGTTATGAATTAATTATACTTAAGTTTATTAATAATACATTCATACAAACCATGTCAAAAATTAGAAATAGCTGAGTTGCACAATGGGTAAATATAAACAAACCAAAGTGCTAGTCTTCACTTTTCTCTGACTCTAAATTCAGTTTCAACTTGTATTGATTTAAGGATTAGCATATGCAATTTTTATTCATATTTTAAAACACTTGGAGAAAGCATAAAATTAAGTACTTTATGTGAAAGAAATATTTTATTAAAAAATTTGTCCATAAAGAATTATATACTGTACATATTCCTTGAAAACAATATGTTTAAACATTTATACGCATGTGTGTCTATGTAAAAATGTATATATACATGTAATTGTCTATACACACATATTAGTCTGTTTTGCATCACTGTGATCAAAATACTTGAAAGGAACAAATTAGAAGAAGAAAAATTAAGTTTTGGCTCATGATTTTAAAGAGTCAGTTCATGCTTGGCCAACTCCATTGTTCTGGACCTGAGGAAAGGTAGATCATGGCAGAAGTTATGGAGAAGGAAAGATGTTCAGTTCAGGAATAGAGAGAGTGAGAAGACAGGGATGCAAATCCCAAAGACAATCCTCCAGTGACTGACTGGAGTCACAACCTGTGTGCCTTTACCTACTTCCCAGGACAGTAGTCTTTTAAAATCATTTTTTTAAATCATTTAACCATCAAATGGATTAATTTACTGTTTAGATTACAGCCTTTATAATCTAATCATTATGCCTCTGAACATTCCTGCATTGCCTCACACAATGAATCATTAGAGGATACCTCATATCCAAACTGTAACTTTCCACACCTGACCTCCAAAAATCTCAAGTCCTTCTCACAATGCAAAGTGCATTTAATCAACCTCCAGGAGTCCCCATGGTTTTAACAGTTCCAGCATTGACCAAAAGTCCTAGCCCAAAGTCTCATCTGAGACTCAAGTCAAACCCCTGACTATAAGGCCCTCTAAAGATCAAAGACAAGTTGTGTGTAACCAATATACAATGGCACAGAGTAAACATTTCCATTCCAAAAGGAAGAATAGGGGCATAGAAAGAAGAGATGGAACCAAAACCAGACCACAACCCAACTGGCAGAAATTAAGTCCTCTAGCTCCACATTCAGTATTCAGGGAACACTATGGTGAGATGTGATTCCCACCCCTTTGAACTTACCCATTGTTGCCCACATGATCTTTTTCTTAGACTGCCTCTATGAATAGCTAGCAGTTCTCCTCTGCAGATGTCCCCTGCTGTAGGGTCTCCATTCCAGCTTCAGTTTCATTCTCAGTTTCACACATCACCCTCTCAGATGATGCCTGCTGGTATTCTCATTGCTATAACTTATCTCACCTCCTGGAACTTTCTTTGAAATCTTGGTGGAAGCCTCTGAGATCCCCTAACCCCAGCATCCTGCATTCCTGCTGAACCAGGACCATGTGGACAACACCAAGGTCTGCCACCATCTCCAATAGTAGTCCAGGGCCCCTTTGGACCATTGCTGCAATGGTCACTATGGGGGTTGAGCAAGGTGAAATAAATCCTGGGGAAATAACCTTCAAGGCACCTCTGTGTGATCCAAGATGTCCAATGATTTCTTCTCAAAGGAGTATTTTTCTTTTCTTTTACAGCACTGAGTCTGTGACAGGTATGGTCCTGCTGATTTCTGAGATGCCCTCAAGTCATATTTCCTTTATCTCTAGAAGTAAAGTACTTAGCTTCTATTTAGTGGTGGACTTCCTTGGCCCCAAATTTACACAAGCTTTTGTGGCCAAACTGCAAGATTTTCAAATCTTTGTTCTCTGCTTTCTTCTCTTAATTACCAAAATAAACCTGGCTAAAAGCATCCAGTAACACTCAAGCCACTACCTGAATACATGACTACTCTGAAATGTCCTCCATTAGATTAATTAGTCCATGATCTTTTAATTCAGCCATACACAAGTTCTCAGGACATGGGAAAAATGCAGAAAACTTCTTTGCCACAATATAAACACAGAAGACCTCTAGTCCAATTCCTAACAGAGTCCTAAATACCCTCTTGAATTCTCTTGAGCAGAGTCTTTACTGTTTGCATTCTGGTCTTCTAAGCTCACATTCAAATTACCCATTAAACTCCATGTACAAGGAGTTTTATTTTAGTCTGAATCTCCAAACTCTTCCCTCAAACCAGTTTCAAAGGCTTTCTGAACTACATGTTCAGGATAGTTATAACAATGACCCCACTTCTTGGTACCAATTTCTGTGTTAGTCAACTTTGCATCACCATAATCAAAATACCTGTGAAAAACAACTTAGAGAAGGAAATGTTTATATTGGGCTAAAGGTTTTTATGGTCAGCCAACTCCATTGTTCTGGTGGGGCAGAACATCATGGCTATAGTGCATAGTGTAGGAAAGCTTTCACCTCATGGCAGCCAGGAAGTGAAAAGACAGAGTGAAGAAACATAGACAAAATATGAATCCCAAAGGCATTGTGCCAGTGACTACTTCCTCCAGTTGTAACCTGGGTGTCTACAGTTATCACTCAATACAGTAGTCCTTTCAAATTATTAATCCATTTGATGAATTAATCCACTCTTTAGGTTACAGCTCTCATAATCTAATCATTTCAGTTCTGAACATTTTTGCATTGGCTCACCCAAGAGTTTCTTGGGGACACTTCATATGTGAACCATAATAACATACATGCATATGAACATACACATTATATATATATGTGTGTGTGTGTATACATATATACATACATATATATATAAAACATATTCAAATAAGTATATTGTGTATTGTGTATATATATAAATATAGGCATGTATGTGCATATATATGTTGGGGAGGGCATATACATACATATGTATATATGTTCAAACAAGTGCCAAAAATATGTCAGAATGAATAATCACAAAAGATTGGGTTAAAGGCAATCAAGCAACTATGCCATATTTACTTTTATAGAAAATTTCATGAATAACAGAATAAATGTAAAAAGAACAAATAAATTTAAAGTAGTGCAGAGAAATAAAACAGTGTCCTTAAAAATTCCATAAAGATAAAAAGGAAATAATTTCAGATAGATAATGGAAGCTGTGATGGCACTAATGTGTTAAGGGTGAAATATGTTTAGCAGAGACTCCTCAGTACTTTAGCAAGCTAGGAGCTATCCCAAATCATACAAGAAGTGACAGAGGGACCATTTGGAAAAACAAACTGGTTGACCTCTACCTCTCCTGGATTTGTGCTAAGCAATAAGTAAAAATGTCAATAACCCAGAGGTTAAGCAATTAGTGTGGAATTTGGAACAGCAGAATCAGAGTAGTGTCTCCAATCTCTGCTAAGTAGGTAGCAACCACCTTGAGAAGAAAATCACCAAGAAACTGAGACTAAATCATGTAGCACCTTACTGCTGCTTTCACACCAGTGCAGTCTGAAATGACTTGTCAACTTACAATCACCAATTTAAAACAATATGTACACAATCAAGAATTACAATGTAATAGATTAAAAACAGTGATAGAGAGGCACCAAAACACAAAAAAGGAATCACACTTAAAGATAAAAGTTTGTACTGCAAACAGTTTAAGGATGAAGTAAATATCAATACTGCTCAAATTAAATTAATTGCTTACCTCTGACCTTAAACAAAGCCAATGCAAGGATTGTGAACAATACGTGAAATATTTGGCAATAAAGCTTTAGGTGAAAATATGTTCATGACCACAGCACAGGCAATGATTGTTTAAATAACTTCAAATGTAGCAACTGTAAAGAATGAACTAATAAGGGGTTCTTAATTCATATAAACACGCTTTCATCAAAAGACAAGAGCACAGTGAAAATGCCAGTCAAAATCTGAAAGATATTATTCATAATGTTGATGTTAGGTGAGTAAAATATATCCAGAATACATAAAGAAATGTTACTAGTTAATACGATAATGTGGTAAAAATGAGAAAAAAATATTTATGAAGCAAACCCAGATGTTTTCCAGAAAAAATATTTTTAATGTCTGTACTCCCTCTCAGGAAATCAACACCAACTTTAGACTTAGGGAAGAGGGAATGTTCAGACTAATGTCAAACTGTATATGTAAGACATTTATACAGAAAAATGCATATGACTAATAAGACATAAAGAAGTGTTTGCCATCACTAGTCACTAGGGGAAAGCAAAACTCTGTATTCTTATGGCAACTCTATTATCTATCTCAACTCTTAGCAGATTAATTAAAAGAAAAAAGAAAATTCAAGGTTTTGGTAAGGATATATAACAAGTAGAACTATTATGCACTGCTGGTGGTTTAAGCTAAAGACAAACACAAGCTATGACCCAACAATTCCATTCTTGCTCCACACCACACAGGAAGTCATAGAACTGTACAAATAATTTCCACAGGGATGCTGCTTGTAATAATTTATTATTGCATCTTTTCCCCTATAACCAAATATTAGGTGGAGAAAATCCTGGTGAGAGGGAAAAATGTCACTTTGATATTTTAGAGATTTTGAATTATTCTATTACTAGAATGTGGGTACACATAAATGTCTTTACTTCCATGATCTGTTTGCTAGAGTACAAACTCTCTCTCTTCCCCCTCTACCCTCCTACTCCTCTTTCTCATTCCCTCTTTTTCCAAAGTAAAGATTTTTCAAACTATTATCATTTATCTGTTGTTCATCCACAGAAAAGTAGTAAGTTATATGAATTTTATCTTTCTTATTTTTGATTCTATCACCATTTAGTATATGTCAATGATTTAATAGTCACATATTTAATAAAAAGTATATTTAAATGAGTGACTATGAATACATGTGAAAATTTTTCAAAGCAGAGTTTTTTAAAATGAATATTTACCCTATTCAGCTTGCATTTCTATTCAGGTCTTTCTGTTTCCTCTATTTTTTTAAAATTGATTCTCAAATGACCAGATCCTGACTTCTGTCTGTTGTTCATCAATAATACTTAGGAACCTGGTTACATTAAATTTGCTCATCTCCTACTTATGATGTAACACCACCTTATTTTTCAGGATGAGTTCATTACACTGGTTTTCTTGACAACCTTCTCTCAAGGGAGGAGATCAAATCCACAAAGCACCAAAGTGTTAATGAATCAACAGGACATTTCAATAAGGTTGAAACCACTATGGCCATACCTCCCAAACTACCTTTAGAAGAACCTATTTTAGTTGATTTTTAAGAATGATCATGGACTGATACAATGCAAAGAAATGACCAAAAGACAAATGACATTGCAATGTCAGGACAATATCATATTGCTTCAAGTTTCTAAACACTCTCTCAAGTTTCTAAGTACATGACTCTCTCTCATTTGATATTTATCTCTTCATAGTCATATAGTTTGAAGACACAGGTTCATGGACCACATAAGTATTGGTGCTCTATATTACATAAGACAGCACCAAGATCAGGGTCTCAGTAGGAAACAGATAGTATACTCAAATATGGGAGTTTTAGGGAGATTTAAGTACAGCGGTTATATGCAAGTGTATAGCCAAAGAATAAGGAACAGACAAAAGATAGTAACAAGAACCTCTATGAGAATTCTTATTCTCAAAAAATATTAAGTAAGTCAGATAAGGTATCCCAACAGATAAATTCCTGATCTGAGATTTAAGCCAAATCATGCTATACTCCCAGAATTATAAGAGATGCTCTTTGAGAAAGCCTAAATTGAATACCTGAATCATGTAATGATTAGAGATGATAGACTATTGAGTTAATGAATGAGTATATAGTAAGGGAGTGCAGAACAAATACATAAGTACTGGACAGACTGAAGCAGAGTAATCAAAAGAAAATACTGAAGCTTATCAACATGTATCTACCAGAATAAATTACAGAGTTCCAGAGTACACCAGTAAGAGATTATTGAACATGTAACATTGAGTAAAATTAGTATTAATGAAGTGAATTGACATATGAGAAAAGTGATGAAGGTGTGATGCAGAAATTTGTATTTGAAAGTGTGTAAGAGATCCCAATCAACACAAAGACTACACTGGGAAATAATGTAACTCAAAAGTAGCTCTCAGTCATTTAGGGACTTACACATTAGCAAATCATAGATGAAGAATTTTTAATGATTGCTGATATTATGTGTACATAATATGAATTTTTATTTTTGTTTTTGGTGAATAGTAAAAAGAATTTTGCAGTTTGTATGTTCAAAATAAATCATGAAGAATGGAAAACTGTAATATCTTCCACTTCAGAAATTCATTCTGAACTTTAATTGAGCCTTTGAAAAAAGTTTGCTAAAAGGCAAAATTCTCACCTTTCAAAGTTTACCATTTTCCATCTGTTATTCTGCCATAAGTACCTTTTCATTTATATTAAATTTGCAAAATTACACATAAAACATTCGTTATGGATAATAGCACCTGTCTTAATTTGTTAACCAAACTATAAAATAAAGCCAAATATGCCATTAATTGATATTTAATAAGAGTTGCTTTTTTGGTTAAATAATAAATCACAAGGATTTTGAATCAAAGTCTTTCACCAGGCAAGTATATAATGAACACTTAACAAGCATTAATATTCTGGTCCAGAGAATTTGAAAAAAAAAAACCTATAAGGCAAAAATGCCATCAACCAAATCATTCCAGTTTAAAAAGTTATAAAATAGTCCCCATGTTTCTTAAATAAGAAGGCACATGAAATTGTAGACCTTCTTTCCTACAGGCTTTGAATATAAAGTGTTATAGTTATTATTATAGTCAATGCTGAAGATTGAAGTTTTATTTATCCACCTGGACCCACTAAACTACAATGAGTTTATTGTGTATAAGAGGGTTTATAAATAAATTTTGCCTATTTAAACATTTAATTTATATTAAAGACTTTTAATAGTAGCCCTTTTAAAATGTCAAATTATGTAGTCATATCTTGAAGACATATTTACTTGGTCCAAATAAAATAGTGAATTGTAGAACAGTGTTTAAAAGTGTCTTAGTTAAATAAATGTTCATCCTTTTTCCTTCTCAGTTGACTGCTGATTTCTGCCCTGAAAGTACAACTTTCAAATTTTGCTTTTAAAGCTATAAGGCGGTGATTGAAAAAATGAATGTCATTGCCAGCATGACATACTCTACCACATTTCCCATTTGTAGTATTTTTTTTAGCTTTAAAAAGTACAAGTCACAGAACTATACATTTTGGAACAACTAGAGATGTAACTAAAAATAAAGCCAACCAGGTGATATTACCAATCTTGTGTTTTCAATTAGATACCCATGGTCTGCAAGTTAATTTAGTTAGACAAATGTATCCGCATCATCAACAAAAATATTCATCATCATTATCACTTTTCAGTTGGCAGAAATTAGCAGCAGATGTTATGGAAGTTTTCCATGTTTATATTCAGAGATGTTCAGCATTCCCCCATGAATTCAAAATAGGAAAACACAATGAATCATGTCCCTGCAGTCATAGCAAACTATATTTTGCATCATAATAACCATTTGTCTAACAGAAATTCATCTCATATTTGTTTCCCCTCAAAGGTAAGGAAGTTGCAGAACAGTTGGGTATCAATAAAAATGTTCTTCATATTAGCCAGACTAATACAGAGAAAATAGTTTTGTTTATAAAATGTTCTGAGGAATCCAATGTAATAACCAGGGTATCTCTGTGTTGCATCAATTTCTTGCTCAACTTTTATATTAATGAAATATTTATTTAAGGTTTATAGTCTTTTATTACTGTACCCTTCCAAATTAATGAAGATCACTCTTTTGGATGTCAAGTACAGAAATACCTTATTCAAATACAGTATGAAACAGAACAAGTATACATAAAAAAGGGCAAAAATAATTAAATATTTTAATGTTTGGAGAAACTGAAAATAAGCTTGCAATGACAATTTGACATTGCACTTAGCACTGTGTTTACTCAGAGAAAAGTCAAACAGAAGTTCATCTTATAAGCATAAATATTTTTCTAATATCAATTCTAAGAAGTAATTAACAACACGGGTCTTAATACAAGAAGATATGAATAATGTGGTGGATGACATTTTCTACTGAGTTTGCAGTAGAAATAGAAACATTTTCTAAATGATATAACTTACATCAGCACTGATAAACACTGGAAAATGACATTTAATTATAAGCCCAAAAGCAATGGAAACTAAGTGGGTGTTAAACCAGATGTATAAGTTTCTGATGATGTTAGTAAACAGAACATCAGTGAGCTTTCATTTGTGAGTTCTAGAATGACTTCCTTAAGTTTTTCTTTGGATACTAAATGAATAAGGTGTTCAGATATAAAATGCTCTTCATTTTAATAATATTGGGAGTTATTACATGGTATCTTCCTGTTAAATTTTCAAAATTCTTATTAGTACTGTTAAGTTCAGTCACCAACAAATCTGGTTATTTTGTAATTTAATCATAAAACTTATTTTCACATAATATTATATTGACCTAGTGATTTCTTCTTTAAAGAATATTTCAGCAGATTTTTAAATTTTATCATATGGCAGGATGGGTAAATAACATGTGCCTAAGTAAAGTAAATCAACTAAAACACTTAACCATCATGACTGGTTATCATTAAGCATGTTGTTTTTTCTGATGGGTGCCTGAAAAAAATCAGCATTATATTTGTTGTTTTTTAGAGTAAATAAGTTTTACTTAATACACATGTGACAACATGGGCTCTTGTTAGGGAAATTAGGAAGTGGAATTTGAACTCAAATGAAAGACCAACTTGCTTTTTGCCCAGAATTGTGTCAAAGTCCTATTGGAAAACTTTTCTTTAATGAAAAAAGGACTTTAAATGTGCTTAAATCTCTTGGGGGGAGGAAAGGGGATATACTTGAAAATACTTGAGGGTGAATACCAAGAATTAAACCCTGGTAAAAGAATTCTTATCCAAGAACTATTTAAAGAATGGAGGAAAGCAGGACAGGGAGGGGCAAAAAGATATATAGTAAATTATTTATATAATCAATATATCTTCTAAGCTCAGAAGTCTCACCTCATACTGAGACTGCAAGGGGCTCTATAATGTATTTTAGGGTTGATGTGAGGAAGTATGGCCCTTTCAGTCATCTCTAGGAATGTAGCCTGGGCAGTTATCTAGAGAAAGGTAGAACTATGAAACAGGGAGAGCCAGTCAACTCTCACTACCTAGTAAGGGGATCAGAGGGGAAGCAGCAGCAAACATCTGATACAGTAGTTTAGTCTATTAAATTGTAAAAGTCTAGTAGTCTTTTTTTTTAATAATTCTCAAACTATACATTGGCAGTTTCTAGACAATATAAAATTAGGAAAGTGATAAGTAGTTATCTAAAACTAGATTCACTCAAGTTACATGCTATAAAGCATGTTTATACAATTCTACTCAAATGACACCATGTTCAACAAATCAATAAGTTGAAAATGTAGCTGTTTAACTGCATATCAGAACAAAGATTGAGTCCCCCTCCTCCAGTGTTTCATATCTCAGCAATGGCTCTACCATGTAACCCATTATCTAAGTCTCATACTTCAGGAGCTATCCTTTTTTTTTTCTCTGACTATTCATATAAGGCCTGTTTGAGTTCTTTCTTATAGCTCTGAAATATCTCCTGAATCAATTTACTTTCTTTTTAAAACTTTTTTTTTAATCTTATTGAGGAATAGTTGACAAAAATGCTTGATATTTTCATATACATACACATATTATAAATGAATTGAATCCATTTATTTTCCTTTTTTTTTCTAGTCAGTTCACACTTCCATCATCTCTATCTTAGATTTCTGGGAAAACAAAACAAAACAACAACAACAACAAATACTCATGTGTTTTATTGCATTTGGTCTTGACCTTCTTTACTATATTCTCATAACACAGCTATATATCCTATTTTCTATTTTAAAAATAAACCTAAATAGGTATCCTTCTCTCCTGTGTAAAAAGTGCTGTTGGATTTCTATCTTAAATATGTTCTAGAAGACATTTATGGAATTTGTCTTCTGCCTATGCTTCTAGCTCTTTTTTTTCCCTCACAGTTCTGTGGATCTTGACCACTTTCTCTTTCCTCCAAGTACTCAAATGGCACATACTTACTTCCTCTTAGGGTCTTCACACATTTCCATCCACCAGACATTCTAATTCCCTTCTCATGAATACATACACACACTTACAGAACCATGCAAGTCTACATGCAACCTTCCTCACCAGAGCACTCCTGAAAGTGAATTCTTTGCTGTATTAAGATCTCCTGTAAACCACTGGTTTCTCACAATGAACACAGAAATATGTTGAGCACTCACTCACATTCCCTTAGCCTTACTTCCAGCCAAATATTGACCACTTTTACCCTCAATTGTTCACTTTCCTAATGATACAATGTAGGATGCTGTTGGAGCCATTTCTGCTCTCAGCACAAACTAAAACTGTGGGTGAGTTAGCACTACCCACGGAAATGGCCAGCAATCCTCCTCCCATCATTATCCAGAATTATCCAGAAATAGATAATTCTGAGACCAAAGAGCAGAACACCCGGTGAGGAAAAAATGAGACTTCTTTACAAAGTAGTGAATAGATACACCACCACATGCATAACAGATATATAATCCTTGCATGGCTTCCTCTTCTTTCTTGACTTCATTTTCAGGCACTCCTATTCTAATGCATTATTCTCCCATAACACACCCTTTATCTCAGTCTCTGAGTTTTAGAGTAAATATCAGCTAAGACAGTTGATACCAATGTAACTCTCATCAACTTTCTGATGAGATTCTGGAAGTGAATCACTTAACAGTGCAGGACAGATGCACAGCATGACTAGCGATGTGATGAACAGTGATAATAGTGGCTATGTGGTAACTTCACATGATGAGGTTCTTTCTGGTCTCCACCAGAGGTTTGGGATGAGGGAGAAATGAAAAGTAAAGTGTTGCCTGATAAAGTTATACCGGCATCTGAACAGAATGGTCTATCTTATTGAGATCATTATCATCTCCAGATCACTACATGCAATTAATTGTCAATATTCAGTCTTATCTTGATCTAACAGCATTAGACCTTGAGTAATTGGAAATCGTGGTATCTAAATATCAGGTACATTTCCTGAATAAAATATTCAGGAGAATATTTTATTCAGAAGATGAATAAATTTCACCAACTTTGGAATATTAGAAAATCTTTTGAATAAATCCCCACTACTGTTCTTTTGATTATAATTTTCTTCCTAAGTGAGTTCATATAGCATTACAGATTCTAATACTTAATCTGAGAACAGTTTTTTTTTTCTTTTTTGCAGTGCTGGGGACTGAACCCAGGGTCTTGTGCTTATGAGGCAAGAACTCTACCAGCTGAGCTATATCCCCAGCCCTGAGGGCACTTAATTTTATCTCTCTTAGTCTTACTCCCTCTTTACTCTACAAACTGATATATCCAAGTTGTCTCTCGATATCTCCAATAGCTATTAAATAGGTATTACTCTCTATTTTTAATATCATTTTTTCTTTCTCCATCTGTACAAAATTCATCAATACTCCTATCATCTTTTCCTTGAATTTGATAACTGTTCACTACTGCACCAACACAGTTCAGACCACCATCATTGCTCATCTCTCTCTGGCATAAGAACTGGTCCTCAAATCTACACCTCCTATTTAATGCTCCAGTCTTCACACCCTATTTTTACAGACACTTGTCACCAGGATCATCTTAAAGACAAATCAACCATGTTATCCCTTTATCAAAACCATTCAATTTATCTGCATCTTGATCCACCTAAGTCCTAATTAGTGTCGAAATTACTTTCCAAGTTCCACTTTTGGTTAACTTTCTGAACTTACCTCTTATATTTCTTGGTACTCATGATGGTCTAATCATTCTTAATTTTTGTTCTTCCTTGACCATAGTTTCCACGAATGTCCATGTGACTTACTCCCTTATTTATTTTAGATAATCACTCAAATATTACCTCTATAAAGACAGCATTGTCTTAAAGCATTGCTCTATATAACATTATCCATTTAATTTTGTTCTTATTTATTATAAGCTCTGGGTGTGTTTATGGTTAGATTGACTCTAATATAATGTACATTCTTTGCAAGTAATATCTTCATTTTGTTTCACTTTCATTTCATAGCACTGGAGACAGTACCTGAGACATTGTGTGTGTTAAACAAATATTTTTTTATTGAATTTAACAATGCTGGTACATTTTTATATTTCAACTAAGCCAATATAACCTCTTTCTGTTTGCTTAAATGTGTCAAGACCTCTAATCAGATACTTTTTCTTACTTTTTTCTTGCCTCTTTTGTTATTCTTGATTTAGAAAAATTTAATATGAGACTAAAAGCAGATATTGACAGTATATATAATTATTTAAAACATGTATAATTATATGAACACACAGAGAACTAAAAATACTATCTTCTGTGTATGGCTTTCAGATCATGAGTAATTTTTTCTTTTTTTTTTAATATTCTTTAACACCTTAGGAAAAAGCAATGGATGGAATGGATATTTAACAAATAGTCTTAAATTGAAAAATAAAAATAATGGTATTTTTGGTAAAGTCACTATCAATGTAAACAACTGTCAAGTTAACTTCAATCAATAATGATGCTGTGTCCAAATAAGAATGGTGATTATACTATTTGCTATAAAACTTCACTCAATAAAATTTTATTATAGAAAATTGCTATAATACAAAAATTTAAATCAACATCATAGCAGATTACTTCATTTCATTTATGGTAGCACTAAAATGTCTAATAGGATTATGATATTAAATTCCTATGGCTGGGTTCTCAAAGTTATCCATTATGTGACAGCACTTCATCTCCCATTCCCTACAAATTTTATTTCACATTCCTCTAGAGTTCAATACTTCAGTTAACTTTACCTGCACAGCAATCTGCCCATTACCACATATCTACCCTTTTGATGGAAGTCTAAACCCACATTTCCCATGAGACTGAGAAGTAAATTTAACTAAAATTGATGTAAACTTGATGGTGGTATCAATTAAATAGGGGATTATTTTTCTTCTAAAAATGCTATAGGTCAAAACCTCAAGACAGAAACCTGTCTTAATGTGATCAGTATATAGGCTTATTCTATCTTGTCTCCCTTCAATGTATAGCATCTTTGATTTTTTTCATCCCATTATTATTGTCTTATGGTTTCAAGGTGACTGCAAATAAAACAAAGAGGAAAAAAGTAAAGGACAGCAGGAAAGTTTAAGGGATTTTCAGACAGAATAGCCTTTTGGCAAATTGTAAATGATGCCAACTCCAAGGATCTTTGCCCACAGAGTACTACAACAGACTATGACAACTCACCACCCCTAATGCCTTTCTACTAAGCTCACCCCAGGTATAGGTTGTGGATGACACTCTGGATACTTGTAGAAAATCATTACATCATCTAAGGCTTCATAAGGTTCATATAAAGACTTACCTCTTAGCTAACTGAGTGATCTGAACAATGTATTTAGAATTCAGTCTCCCCAGCTGTAAGTTGTGGATAATAAAAGAACCAATTTTGTATATCTTTAAAATATATAATTCATATGAAACACTTAACATAATGATGAACCTCCAAAGAAGTATTTAACTTCTACTTATCATTTCTGATATTTGCATCACTACAACCTGAAATTTGTACTTTGCAAAGCATTTTTTTATAACATACCCAAAGCAGCTGTCTAAAAATAATATGTATGTGCATTTGGAAATTTTTAGGTTAAAAATATCAAGCAAACTAATGGATCTAAAAAGTCCAACTGAAAATAAATTTTCTAAAATTTTATTATTTACTAATAGGATTTTTGAACACTTAAAAATAGTATGATAATTAGTATTTCACAAAATGATCAATCAGTGAAACAACTTTTCTGAGCAGAGCCCAAGATTTTGAGAGAGCTATGGCATTGTCAAATTTCCTCTTAATCTATGTGACTGTTCTTTCTCAATGTGCTCCCACAGCCTTTATAACTGTATGGAGCAAGTCTGCACTACTGTCTACTCTTAGCACATGATTTAACAACTCAGGAGTGATTTGACATAATTTAGGTGAGAAATGGCACTAAAAAAGGCCCTGAAGTCATCTGCATACAGATGTGTCTTCAAATGAAAAGTCATGGAGTCTACAGAAATATCAAAGAACAGAAAGAAAGGAAAATATTTTTGCTCAAGAACTTTCATGAACATCCTTTGATAGTTGTGCATTGCTAAACCTTAAACCAAGTCAAGATGTTACTGCTCATGCAGTACTCCAACGGATGTTGTGAAAATCATTGCTCTTTGAGTGGTTCATAATCTATTGTTTCACAAGCTTTCTTTCACTAAGAATAAGTAAATAGATTTGCTTGAATTGTGTCAAGAATGGATTCAGAATTCCAATGCCCAGGAGACCCAAGATGGCAGACGAGAGGGAGGCTGCATTCCTTGTCACTCTGTAACTCCGGTTTTAAGCAGAGGATATCTGTTTCTTGGTGAGACAGTTTTTGCTGCTTATGGATCCCCTGGTGTTTACCCCATTTGTCTGCTGTGATCACCTGCAGTCTGCCAGCATATTGATGCTTTTTAGAGTGCAGATTGCTAAATGTCAGGCCTATCATCCGCCATTTACCTGCCTCTTGCCTGTCCATAACCTGCCTTTCACCTACCTATCACCCACCACCCAAGATTCACCTCCTGATCACCTGACAGCTGCCAGCAGACTGACCATGGACCACCAGTGGAGCACCAGCTGCCTGCTGTTGCCTGGAAGTTCTCTGTTACAGTACCTGCAGGTTTGGGTACATGTGGTTGCCGCCATTTTGAGACAACAGTCAGGTCCCATAAGACACCTGGCCAGACTGACTGAGCCCCATCTCCAGGATCCTTCAGCCTGACCGATCACTCCCTGCTTCTGGGGTCCTCACATCAACTGACTGCTCCCTGCCACCAGGACCCCCAGATCAACTGACCACATCCTATCACCGAGACCCCAGACCAACTGATTGCACCCAGCCTCCAGGATCCTGCAACCACATCAAACAAACCCAACCTCCAGGACCCCTGCCTGACAAACTGCACTCCCCCTCCAGGACCTCCAGCTGACCACATCCACACCCTGAGCTGTAGCTCTCCATTTGCCAACACGCATGGAAGCCAGAGTGACCATCTTGGATAATCCTGGAAGCCATAGCTTTGATATTTACGTGGGGCAAATCCCATCCTCAGACACCTGGTGGAGACTTGAAGCTCATTGTCAGGTACCTTCCATGCATCAGGATACTGAAGATTGGGAGGTTTGAATACTATATGACTGTTACAGTGTAGATTTTCTTTCTTCTTATTATTGAAAATTTTTAAGTTTTTATTTCATTACTTTTTTTGGCTCTTGTCAGGGGCAGGCTCTGAGGGCCCCAGAGCCGCACCCTGGCCTGTTCTCTAAGATGGCACCTGGCAGCTTGCCAGACATAGCTGCACTCATAAACAAGTTTTAGGAAGTAACTCTGGTTGGCTGTTGTACATGAGGCGATCCTGGTATCTGCCTGGAGACTGTTCCTTGATAGGCTCACTTTCCTGGTAGTCTACTCTCTGATAGGCTTATGCTCTCAATATAAGTCTGAGACTTGCGGAATAAACTCCTTTTGGTTCCTGTGATCAAGAAGAGCGTACGTGTTGTGATTGTCCCCTGCAGGCGGTGGGCGGTCATAAGTGGTGCCGAAATCCAGGAACTTGAGTTACAAAGAAAAAACTGATCAGGTAAGTACAGGGTAAGTAAAGTACAGTCTGGCCAGGTTAAAGTTCGTGGATAGCGATGGAGTTAAAGTTCGCGGAATAAGCGATGGAGTTAAAGTTCGCAGATAGCGATGGAGATTGAGTGTTTGTAAGTGTTTTCCCTTTTGTTTTGCTATTTAAAGTGCTTTGCATTCTGTTCATTTAATAGAGAAATATGGGCACTGAAAAGTCATGAATGCGCATGGAAGGTCCCTTAAAGGATTTGCTCCGGGCCAATGGAATTCCTCTTGAAACTAAAACAGCCCGAAAATTTTTATGCACAGTGGAAGATATTGTGCCATGGTTCTTGGACGAGGGATTACTAAACATCCCTCAATGGGAGCATTTAGGGGAAGATTTGAAAGCAACAGAAAGAGTAAAACCATTGCCTTCGGGAACCATGGCTATTGTCTTAGACCATTTACCTGTTAATTTATGGGGCAGAGATATTCTCATACAAATGGATTTAGTACTCACTACAGAAGGCCATTATAGCCAAAAGGCTCAAAATCTAATGGTTAAACAAGGTCATAAATGTGACAAGGGGCTTGGCCGCTATGGTCAGGGAAATACCCAGCTAATTAGTGTTAAGGAAAATCAAGGTCGCCAAGCCTTGAGTTTTTCCTAGGGGTCACTGAACAAAAGTATGTAAAAATAACTTGGAAATCCAATGATGAGTGTGGGTCTCTCAGTGGCCCCTGACATTAGAAAAACTTAAAGTGGCCCAAGAACTGGTACAACAACAATTAGAAGCAAATCACATTAGACCTTCAAATTCTCCTTGGAATACCCCTCTTATTGTCATAAAAAATAAATCAGGAAAATGGAGGCTCCTTCATGACTTAAGAACTATTAATGCTACTATGCAATCTAAGGGGTCAACTTAATTAGGGCTTCCAGTCCTTACTTCTTTACCAAAAGATTGGCCTACAATAATTATAGACATAAAAGACTGTTTTTTCTCTATTCCATTACATCCTCGCGATAATGAGAGGTTCACTTTCACACTCCCATCTCTAAATTATCAACAACCTGATCAACAATATGAATGGGTTGTTTTGCCATAAGGTATGGCCAATAGCCCCACTATGTGTCAAATTTATGTTGATCAGGCATTAAAGCCAATTCGACAAAAATACTCCAAACTTATTATCTATCATTATATGGATGATAAATTATTATGCCTCTCTGAGGAAGATATTTTAAAGGATATTTACTCTGAATTAATAGAACAACTCAAATTATGGGTTTGAAAAGCCCCTGAAAAGGTTCAAGTTGGTACTACACAAGAATTCTTAGGAGCCCAATTAAACAGGGCTGTAGTAAAGCCACTAAAAACTGTCATCAGGGTAGATCATCTAAAAACATTAAATGATTTTCAAAAGCTACTAGGGGATATAAATTGCATTTGTTCGTATTTGAGGCATTCCACAGGAGAACTATTAGATGAGGCCCAGGTAGATCGTATTGATGTCTCTCAGCCATTACAATTCATTCTTATTCCTAATAAGAAACTACCCGCTGGAGTCTTTTGGCAAGAGGGTCCCTTGTTTTGGGTCCATCTAGCCTGTTCACCCAATAAAACTCTCTTACCCTATCCTGAAGCAGTAGCTCAAGTAATCTTAAAGGCACTTAAATCATCTATCACAGTGTTTGGAATTCATCCAGCTACTATCACTATTCCCTATAATAAGCATCAACTTTCTTGGTTATGTAATTTCATGGATTCTTGGACCGTTGTTAGATGCTACACTCAAACTAACTTTGATATTCACTATCCTAAACATCCTTATATACAATTTTGTAGTAATAATTCCATAATTTTCCCAAGAGTTACCAGACAACAACCTATTCCTAAGGCTCCTGTGATTTTCACTGTGTTGTGCCCAAAAGCTCAAGACCCCACAAGGACTACCAGAGACTACGATCAATGCAAGCAACAAAGAGTCATTTATTAACAAGCTCGAGCCTGGTCCTCTGTGCACTCAGAATATGGTGATGCTAAGAGGCCCCAAGCCCTCATTTAGCAGGGATTTTATAATGAAAGGCAAGCAGTTTTACAGTATTCTTTTAATTGGTTAACATTTGAACAGCTGAACATTAGTCCTCCTCTGGTTGGGTCCTGCCGATCTATTTGATTCTCATTGGGTCCCACCAGAAGTGAATGGTCCTAGTGGAAGAAGGGAGGAGGGAAGGGGTGAAATATGCAAGAGATGAGTCAGGGCTAAACCCCCCCATCCTTGATAGATAAGGTTTCCAGGCAACTGCACATTCCTCAGACAAATATCTCTTAACAACCTTGGTAAGCACAGGGGCCCAGGAGTCCTGTTTGTCCTGTATTGCCTGCATCTGGGTAATTGAGAAAGTTAGCAGCACAGATATCACCCTTTTCTCAACAACTGATGGATCCAAAACCGGGACTGGAGCTATTTGTTATCAAGATAAAGTCCAAACATTCCTTTTCCCTAATTCTGCAGTTCAACAAACAGAAATCTTAACAGTTCTTGAAGTTTTTAAAATGTTACCTAGGAAGGGGTCAAGATGGTGGACTAGAGGGTGGCTGCATTTCATGTTGCTCCAGGATGCAAGATTCAAAAGAAGAGATAGTGAGAGACTTGGGACCAACTCAAAGCCGCCAGGTGAGTCTCTCCTGTTGGGGAGGCGTCCCGGATGGGGCGGAAGCCCCAGAACGCAGGGAATTTGTGAAGTAGAGTTGCTCGGTGAGACACCCCTCCCCCCACTGGAGCAGTAAACACGGACAACTGGGATCATCATAGAGGAGGCGGCTCAGCACAGCGCTTGGACTCGAGCAACCACTGGGGCTCCGGGCAGCTGCCTGAGGAGGAGCTGCGTGGCGAGCTGTTTAGACCCAGAATGACCGCTTCTGAACACCAGGGGGTTGCCTGGAGGAAGAGAAGAAGCACGGCGGGACACTTGGTCTAGGAGTCACTGCATCAGAGCCACAGGCAGTTGCCAGAGGAGGAGCTGCGTGGTGAACTGTTTGAACTCAGAGGAAGCGCACCTGAACACCGGGAGGTTGCCCGGAGGAAGAGAAGAAGCGTGGCGGGTCACTTAGTCTAGGAGTGACTGCATCAGAGCCACAGGTGGTTGCCAGAGGAGGAGGTGAGTGGTGAGTTGACTGGACTAAAAGCGACCGCTCCTGAACACTGGTGGCCTGTCTGGAGGAGGAGCATGGTGAGTCACTTGGTCTCGGAGCCACCGCTCCTGAACACCCGGGGGGCTACCCCAAGGAGGAGGAGGAGAAACAGGGCGGGTCACTTGAACTTGGAGTGACTGCCTAGGGCTACGGGTGGTTGGCGGGAGGAGGAGACCCGAAGTGAGTTGTTTGGGCTTCTAGTCACTGCGTCGGAAACCAGGCGGCTGTCCGGACAAGGAGGTGTGTGGCGGGTCTCTGGGTCTCGCAGCTATTGTACGGGGCTCCAAGTGGTGGCTCAGAGGAGGGGCTGCATAGCCAGGCGATTGGTGCAGAACAGGGTCCCAGGAGCTAGGTGGATTCTTGCTGGAAGAGCAACACAGAGACACGCCTAGGGGCGGAGCGAAGTTTCCAGGGCGGCGGGCAGATTCTCTGGGAGAGGCAGCCTAAGGAGACTCGCCGGCAAAGTGTGAGGCTCCCAGGCCCGGGATGTAGGTCCGGGCCCCAGGGATCATTGCAGAGGAAGACAGCCCAACCCAGGTGGTAGTTGTAGATTGAGGGGAACCTCTCGGAGGGCACCTGACCAGCGAGACGTCCCCACCGAGTGAGTCTTCCCGGCTGGGGGAGGTTTTCCCACAGGGACGGTAAAACCAGAGACACAGGCACAAACAGGTCTTGCCTCAGCCCGCAGTCTAGTTCCCCATTGGATGACCATTGGTCAACAAGTGGAGGCACCTCTGCCCACTAGCAGGGAATATACGCCACCTGAGGGTCACCACCCCTAGAGAGGCAGCTTCTTCGTGGAGCTCTGCATCATCAACCTCCTCCAAGACTTCAGGCTACTGAAGGATAAGAGGGGATATACTAGCAATCTTCGGGGACATTATAAGTTGATAGAGGAAATCTGCAATATCTTAATGACTCACTGATTCCTGAACAATATGAGAAAACAAGGTAAGAAAATGCCCCAAACAAATCTAGATGTTACATCAATAAAATCCAATGACAGCATGGCAGAAGAAATGACAGAAAGGGAGTTCAGAATGTACATAATTAAAATGATTAGGGAAGGAAACGATGAGATGAAAGAGCAAATGCAGGCATTGAATGATCGTACCAAATCGACAGTTCACAGAGCAAATTCAGGAAGCAAAAGATCATTTCAATAAAGAGTTAGAGATATTGAAAAAAAACCAAACAGAAATCCTTGAAATGAAGGAAACAATAAACCAAATTAAGAACTCCACAGAAAGCATAACCAATAGGATAGAACAGCTGGAAGACAGAACTTCAGATATTGAAGACAAAATATTTAACCTCGAAAACAAAGTTGAACAAACAGAGAAGATGGTGAGAAATCATGAACAGAATCTCCAAGAACTATGGGATATCATGAAAAGGCCAAATTTGAGAATTATTGGGATTGAGGAAGGCTTAGAGAAACAAACCAAAGGAATGAACAATCTATTTGAAGAAATAATATCAGAAAATTTCCCAAATCTGAAGAATGAAATGGAAAATCAAGTCCAAGAGGCTTATAGGACTCCAAATACACAAAATTACAACAGACCCACACCAAGGCACATTATAATGAAAATACCTAACATACAAAATAAAGGACAGAATGTTAAAGGCTGTGAGAGAAAAGAACCAAATTACATACAGGGGGAAGCCAATACTGATATCAGCAGATTTTTCAATCCAGACCCTAAAATCTAGAAGGGCCTGGAACAACATTTTTCAAGCTCTGAAAGAAAATGGATGCCAACCAAGAATCTTATACCCAGCAAAACTTACCTTCAAATTTGACGATGAAAGAAGATCATTCCATGATAAACAAAAGCTAAAAGAATTTACAAAAAGAAAGCCAGCATTACAGAACATTCTCAGCAAAATATTTCATGAGGAAGAGACAAAAAACAAAGAAGCAAATCAGCAAAGGGAGGAATTATCCTAAAGGAACTGTCAAATAAAGGAGGAAACAAGCTGTGTCAAAAATTTTAAATATGAACCAAATGACTGGAATACAAATCATATCTCAATAATAACCCTGAATGTTAATGGCCTGAATTCATCAATCAAAAGACATAGACTGGCAGATTGGATTAAAAAGAAAGATCCAACAATATGTTGCCTGCAAGAGACTCACCTCATAGAAAGAGATACCCATAGACTAAAGGTGAAAGGATGGGGAAAAACATACCATGCACATGGACTCAGCAAAAAAGCTGGAGTATCCATCTTCATTTCAGATAATGTGGACTGCAAGTCAATGTTAGTCAGAAGGGATAAAGAAGGACATTTCATACTGCTTAAGGGAAACATAAATCAGCAAGATATAACAATCATAAACATCTATGCCCCAAACATAGGCTCATCCATGTATGTTAAACAAATCCTTCTGAATTTTAGAAACCAAATAGAACATAACACAATAATACTAGGTGATTTTAACACGCCTCTTTCACCACTGGACAGATCTTCCAAACAAAAATTGAACAAAAAAACCATAGATCTCAACAACACAATCAATAATTTAGACTTAACAGACCTTTATAGAATATACCATCCAACCAAGAGCGAATACACTTTCTTCTCAGCAGCACATGGATCCTTCTCTAAAATAGACCATATATTATGCCACAAAGCTAATGTCAGCAAATGCAAGAAGATAGAGACACTACCTTGTATTCTATCAGAGCATAATGGACTGAAGTTACAAATTAATGAAAGAGTAAAAGACAGAAACTACTCCAACACCTGGAGATTAAACAATATGCTACTATATGATGAATGGATAACAGAAGATATTAGGAAGGAAATTAAAAAATTCTTAGAGGTAAGTGAGAACAAAGAAACACCATATCAAAATCTCTGGGACACTATGAAAGCAGTACTTAGAGGAAGATTTATTTCATGGAGCGCATTTAATAAAAGTAGTAAAACTCAAAAAATAAATGACCTAACACTACAGCTCAAAGCCCTAGAAAAAGAAGAACAGACCAACACCAAAAGTAGTAGAAGACAGGAAATAGTTAAACTGAGAGCTGAAATCAATGAAATTGAAACAAAAGAAACAATACAAAAAATTGACAAAATAAATAGTTGGTTCTGCAAAAAAATAAACAAAATTGATAAACCTTTAGCCACACTAACAAAGAGAAGACGAGAGAAAATCCAAATCACCAAAATTTGGAATGAACAAGGAAATATCACAACAGACACGACTGAAATACAAAACATAATTAGAAGCTATTTTGAAAATCTATACTCCAACAAAATAGAAAATTTCGAAGACATCAACAGGTTTCTAGAGAAATATGAATTGCCTAAACTGAACGAGGAGGACATACACAATTTAAATAGACCAATTTCAAGTAATGAATTAGAAGTCATCAAAATCCTTCCAACAAAGAAAAGTCCAGCACCAGATGGGTTCTCAGCCGAGTTCTACAAAACTTTTAAAGAAGAGCTCATTCCAATACTTCTCAAAGTATTCCAGAAAATAGAAGAGGAGGGAACTCTCCCAAACTCGTTCTATGAAGCCAATATTACCCTGATTCCTAAACTAGACAGAGACACATCAAGGAAAGAAAATTTCAGACCAATATCCTTAATGAACATCGACGCAAAAATTCTAAACAAAATTTTAGCAAATCGCATACAAAAACATATTAAAAAGATAGTGCACCATGATCAAATGGGTTTCATCCCAGGAATGCAAGGTTGGTTCAACATCAGGAAATCAATAAATGTCATACACCATATCAATAGACGTAAAGTCAAGAATCACATGATTATTTCGATAGATGCAGAAAAAGCATTTGATAAAATACAGAACCCCTTCATGCTCAAAACACTAGAAAAAGTAGGGATAGTGGGAACATTCCTTAACATTGTAAAGGCCATCTATGCTAAACCCATGGCTAATATCATTCTAAATGGTGAAAAACTGAAAGCATTCCCTCTAAAAACTAGAACAAAGCAGAGATGCCCTCTTCACTTCTATTCAATATCATCCTTGAAACTCTAGCCAGAGCAATTAGACAGACCAAAGAAATTAAAGGGATACGAATAGGAAAAGAAGAACTCAAACTATCCCTATTTGCTGATGATATGATGGTATACTTAGAGGAACCAGGAAATTCCACCAGAAAACTTTTAGAACTCATAAGTGAATACAGTAAAGTAGCAGGATATAAGATCAATGAACAGAAATCTAAGGCATTTTTATACATAAGCGATGAATCTTCAGAAAGAGAAATTAGGAAAACTACCCCATTCACAATAGCTTCAAAAAAAATAAAGTATTTGGGAATCAATCTCACAAAAGAGGTGAAAGACCTCTACAATGAGAACTACAGAACACTAAAGAAAGAAATTCAAGAAAACCTTAGAAGATGGAAAGATCTCCCATGTTCTTGGATAGGAAGAAGTAATATTGTCAAAATGACCATACTACCAAAAGTGCTATACAGATTCAATGCAATTCCAATTAAAATCCCAATGATGTACCTTACAGAAATAGAGCAAGCAATTATGAAATTCATCTGGAAGAATAAAAACCCAGAATAGCTAAAGCAATCCTTGGCAGAAAGAGTGAAGCAGGGGGTATCGCAATACCAGATCTTCAACTCTACTACAAAGCAATAGTAACAAAAACGGCATGGTATTGGTACCAAAATAGAAAGGTGGATCAATGGTACAGAATAGAGGACACGGACACAAACCCAAATAAATACAATTTTCTCATACTAGACAAAGGGGTCAAAAATATGCAATGGAGAAAAGATAGCTTCTTCAACAAATGTTGCTGGGAGAATTGGAAATCCATATGCAACAGAATGAAACTAAACCCATATCTCTCACCATGCACGAAACTAAACTCAAAATGGATTAAGGATCACAGAATCAGACCGGAGACCTTGCATCTTATAGAAGAAAAAGTAGGTCCAGAGCTTCAACATGTCGGCTTAGGACCAGACTTCCTCAACAGGACTCCCATAGCACAAGAAATAAAAGCAAGAATTAATAACTGGGATAGATTCAAACTAAAAAGCTTTCTCTCAGCAAAGGAAACTATCAGCAATGTGAAGAAAGAGCCTACAGAGTGGGAGAAAATCTTTGCCAATCATACTTCAGATAGAGCGCTAATCTCCAGAATCTATAAAGAACTCAAAAAACTCTACACCAAGAATGTAAATAATCCAATTGACAAATGGGCTAAAGAAATGAATAGACACTTCACAGAAGAAGATATACAAGCAATCAACAAACATGTGGAAAAATGTTCAACATCTCTAGTAATAAGAGAAATGCAAATCTAAACCACCCTAAGATTTCATCTCACCCCAATTAGAATGGCGATTATCAAGAATACAAGTAACAACAGGTGTTGGCGAGGATGTGGGGAGAAAGGTACACTCTTACATTGCTGGTGGGGCTGCAAATTAGTGCAGACACTCTGGAAATCAGTGTGGAGATTCCTTAGAAAATTTGGAATGGAACCACCATTTGACCCAGCTATCCCACTCCTTGTCCTATACCCAAAGGACTTAAAATCAGCATATTACAGAGATACATCCACATCAATGTTCATAACTGCACAGTTCACAATAGCCAGATTGTGGAACCAACCTAGATGTCCTTCAATTGATGAATGAATAAAGAAAATGTGGTATATATATACGATGGAATATTACTCAGCCATAAACAATGATAAAATTATGGAATTTACAGGCAAATGGATGAAACTGGAGAATATCATGCTAAGTGAGATAAGCCAATCTCAAAAAAGCAAAGGAAGAATGATATCACTAATAAGTGGATGATGACACATAATGGGGGGTGGGAAGGGTTAGTGTTGGGGTTGGAGTTGGGTTTAGGGAGGGGGGCAGGAATGGAGGAAGGAAGTACTGTATAGGTGGAGGGGAGGGGTGGGAGGGGAGGGGGGGAAGGGAAAAATGGCAGAATGAATCAAACAACATTACTCTATGTAAATTTATGATTACACAAATGGTATGCCTTTACGCCATGTACAGACAAACATGTATCCCATTTGTTTACAATAAAAAAAATACAAAAAAAATGTTACCTAGTATTCCATTCAATTTTTACTTAGATAGTTTATATGTAGTTCAAGCTCTCAGTAACTTAGAATGTGCAGGGCTTATTGCCACAAATTCTACTATTTTTCATCCTTTTCAGACTTTACAACAAATGATTTGGGATATTTATAATCCTTTCTTTATTGGACATATCAGAGCTCATACCAATTTACCTGGACCTTTAGCTCTAGGAAATAGTGTAGCAGACATAGCAACTAAGGATCCCCACATTTTTTCTGCATCTGAGGCAGCAAAAAGTTATCATCAACAATTCCGTGTTAATTCTACAACATTAAAACTGAAGTTTCCCATTACTAAAGAAAGTGCACATGCTACTGTTAAATCTTGTGGCCAGTGTACAGTCCTCCATTATCTACCTTCTATAGGAGTTAATCCTAAAGGACTGTTACCTAATCATCTATGGCAAATGGATGTTACTCACATTCCTGAGTTTGGTAACCTTAAATATGTACATGTATCTGTAGACACATGTTCAGGTATCATCTTTTGGTCGCTACACAGCGGAGAAAAAGTCAAAGATGTCATTTCCCACTGTCTCCAGGCTTTCGCTGTCTGGAGACTTCCTAAACAGCTTAAAATGGACAATGGCCCTGCATATACTTCAACATCCTTTAACCAATTTCTCACTATATTTGAAATAACTCTAACCACAGGTATACCTTATAACCCACAAGGACAAAGTATTGTTGAACGTACACATCTCACCCTCAAAAATACGCTTTACAAACAAAAAGGGGGAATAGGGGAGACCTTCAGGTCCCATAAAGATAAACTTTCTCTTTGCCTCTTTAATTTAAAATTTTTAACTCTGGATAATGAGGGTTGCTCTGCCACTGAGAGACACGTCAATCATAAACAACATGATAGAGCGACGGTAAAATGGAAGGATGTTCTTACTGGACAATGAAACGGCCCGGATCCGGTTCTTTACTGGAGCCGTGGCTCGGTTTGTGTGTTTCCACAGGATAAAACATCACCTATCTGGGTTTCTGAACTGCTGACTCCACCAGTGGCAATGCTACCAACAAGTAATTTTGATCAACAAAATGAAGACACCAAAGACACTCCTGACTATCATGCTGTTGATAGTATTTCACCCCTTAGCCACGCTTTCTTTTCACCCAGGTGAAAATGGTTCTACATTTCAGGAATACATAAAAAAACTTAACAGGAGATGCTGTTTTACTTTCAGGATGGGTACCTTGCAGACATAATGCTACAGGAACTACTTTCAAAACCCCTAGAATCTTCCCTCCTTGTAATCCTAAACACAGTACACCTCCTATATGGACAGGTTGTCAACATGCAGGACCAGCGACTCCTGTACAAAATGGATTTTTTTTCACTCCAATTTCACTTCTTTCACTGCTAATGATAACTTTACTAATAAGAATGTTAAGTTAGGCATGAAACGCATCAACCCTTTTGACAGCTGGCTACTCTTCACTTTGACTTCAGGATATACTAACTTATACCTTTTTTTGCTCACTTAGGAGGAGCATTTAGGCTATGTACTTGGAATTCCTCTGTATGGAAGAACAGCTCTGGCTTCTCTGGTGCTGCATCAAGCACCCACTGTACCAGAAATATTATGTTTCCACCTATGCCAGTTTGTGCTTTTTCCCTCTTTTATGTTTCTGCTAGCTAACGAAACAACTGCTTCTCTCAATTGTACTTCAGATTTGTGCTATCTCTCTCAATGTTGGAATGCTTCTAGGTTCCCGCTGGCAGTCTTAATGTGTGTTCCTACCTTCCTACCAGTCCCAGTCTCTGTTACAGATGCAGAATTGCCAGTGTTACAATCAAGAAACAGGAGAGATTTTGGCATCACAGCGGCCGTGGTTGCCACGGTAGCAGTCTCTGCAGTGGCAGCCGCAACCGCAGCCACAGCATTGACACGACCATACAGACAGCAACAACAGTCAATCACTTGGCCAAAAATACAGCTGCAGCCTTACAGACTCAAGAGACCCTAAACCAACATCTAAGAGCAGGCATACTCCTTGTAAATCAAAGAGTGGACTTACTACAAGAACAAGTGAAGAACAAGTGAATATCTTACAAGAACTTTTGGGACTGGGATGTGTTTATCCTTTAAGAGCAGTGTGTGTCACCCCTACTCCTTATAATAACCTTAGCTCTGCGGTTATGTTATCTAAAAATCTCTCTGTCTACCTTACTGGCAATTGGTCATCTACATTTGATAATTTAACCAGTCAGCTACGAACTGAAATACTCAGAGTCAATGCCACCAGGGTTCAAGTTGCATCGGTATCCGAGATGTTCTCCTTGTTATCTAAAGCCCTGGGATTGGCAAAACAGTGGGCTGGAACAGTAGCTGTTCTGATTATTATCTGCTTAGGGATAGCCTATGTTATACACAGCCAAATCAGAGTTCGCCAAGATGCCCGACGTCATCGACTGGCTATAGTACAGGCTTTGACAGCCATTGAGACAGGCACATCCCCCTAAGTATGGCTAAGCATGCTGGACCAGTAGTCAAAGATGGGTAAGATCTGTGGAAATGCATACCAACCTAAGACAGGGTTCTGACGCCTGGAGGTCAGAATTCCAATGATGGGTAAGGATGTAATTTGCCATGGACAACCTAAGACAAGCATGGTCCCAAGTTATCTTTTCTTTATTTAAAGAATAAGAGGGAGATGTCAGGGGCAGGCTCTGAGGGCCCCAGAGCCACACCCTGGCCTGTTCTCTAATATGGCACCTGGCAGCTTGCCAGACATAGCTGCACTCAAAAACAAGTTTTAGGAAGTAATTCTGGTTGGCTGTTGTACATGAGGTGATCCTGGTATCTGCCTGGAGACTGTTCCTTGATAGACTCACTTTCCTGGTAGTCTACTCTCTGATAGGCTTATGATCTCGATATAAGTCTGAGACTTGCAAAATAAATTCCTTTTGGTTCCTGTGATCAAGAAGAGCATATGTGTTGTGATTGTCCCCCTGGGTGGTGGGTGATCATAGGCTCTCTTTTCCTTTTGTTTACCTTTTCCCTCAGAGTATCTTTCTCCATTTTTGCATGCTAACATCCAATTTCTTTTGATTACACTCTCACACTTTCTATAAACTAGAACTTCTTTGTATTCTTTTCTTATCCCATTAACAGCTACATCCTACATCCCTCTTCATCCTCTTTGTCCTCCATTAGAAACTACAGACCTTATTGCACATCTGTTTGTTACACTGAATATAATATTTGAACTCATTCTGTTTATTATGACAATTTTCTTATTGTCCTCATAGGGGCTATTTGGTCTAGGATTGCATAGTGTCTGAATTGGACACTGTTAATATTGATCTCCCCTTAAAGAAAAGATTTTGGAAACCTATAGGGTCACAATAAGCCTATCGGGGGAAATCCGCAATACCCCAGATCTGCACTGCTAAAAGGGAAGATACATGAACAACATGAAAGAACAAGGGAAGCAAATGATCCAAACAAATCTAGATTCTATATTAATAGAATCCAATGACAGTATGGTAGAAAAAATATCAGAAAAGGACTTCAGATTATACATGATTAAGATGATTCATGAAGCAAAGGATGAGATAAGAGAGCAAATGCAGGCAATGAATGATAATACCAATAAGCAGTTGAAAGAGCAACTGCAGGAAGCAAAAGATCATTTTAAGAAAGAGAGATTCTCAAAAAAAACAAACAAACAAACAAAAATCCTTGAAATGAAGGAAACAATAAATCAAATTAAAAACTCAATGGAAAGCATAACCAAAACACTAGACCATGTGGAAGACAGAACTTCAGACATTGAAGACAAAATATTTAACCTTGAAAATAAAGTAGCCCAAACATAGAAGATGGTAAGAAATCATGAACAGAATCTCCAAGAACTATGGGACATGATGAAAAGACCAAATTTAAGAATTATTGGGATTGAGGAAGGCACAGAGATACAAACCAAAGGAATGAACAAATTACTCAATGAAATAATATCAGAAAATTTCCCAAACCTGAAGAATGAAATGGAAAATCAAAAAACAAGAGGCTTACAGAACACCAAATGCACAAAGTCACAACAGATCCACACCAAGGAACATTATAATGAAAATACCTAACATTCAAGATAAAGATAGGAATTGAAGGCCACGGGAGAAAAGCATCAGATTACATATAGGGGGAAACCAATTGGATAGCAGCAGACTTCTCAACCCAGACTCTAGAAGAGCCTGGACCAACATATTTCAAGCTCTGAAAGAACATGGTTGCCAACCAAGAATCCTATACCCAGCAAAACTAACCTTAAATTTGAAGATGAAATAAAATCCTTCCATGATAAACAAAAGTTAAAAGAATTTACAAATAGAAAGCCTGCACTACAGAATGTTCTCAACAAAATATTCCATGAGGAGGAAATGAAAAACAACAATGGAGGTCAGCAAAGGAAGGAAATACCTTAGAGGAAAACCACTCAAAGGAGAAACTGAGCCAAGTTAAAAAACCAAAAATAAGCCCAAATGACTGGGAAAACAAATCATATCTCAATAATAACCCTGAATGTTAATGGCCTAAACTCATCAATCAAAAGACATAGACTGGCAGAATGGATTAAAAAGAAAGACCCAACAATATGCTGCCTGCAAGAGACTCATCTCATAGAAAAAGACATCCACAGACTAAAGGTGAAAGGATGGGAAGAAATCTACCATGCACATGGACTCAGTAAAAAAGCGGGGTTTTCCATCCTTATATCAGATAAAGTGGACTTCAAGCCAAAGTTAGTTAGAAGGGATAAAAATGGACATTTCATACTGCTTAAGGGAATCATAAATCAGGAAGACATAATGATAGTAAATACTTATGCCCCAAACAATGGTCCACCACTGTACATCAAACAAATCCTTCTCAATTTCATTAATCAAATAGACCACAACACAATTAATTCTGAGTGACTTTAACATACCGCTGTCACCACTAGATAGATCTTCCTAACAAAAACCAACCAAAGAAACCATAGAACTCAATAACACAATCAATAACCTAGATTTAATAGATATATATAGAATATTCCACCCATCAACAGGCAGATTCACTTTCTTCTCAGCAGCACATGAAACCTTCTCAAAAATAGACCATATGTTATGCCACAGAGCAGCCCTTAGGAAATGCAAAAAATAGAGATACTGCCTTGTTTTCTATCAGATCATAATGTACTGAGAGTAGAAATCAATGACAAAATAAAAAACAGAAATTACTCCAACACCTGGAGAGTAAATAATATGCTATTGAATGAAACATGGATAACAGAAAACATCAGGAAGGAGATAAAAAATTCTTAGAGGTCAATGAGAACAATGATACAACATGTCAAAATCTCTGGGACACTATGAAAGCGGTACTAAGAGGAAAGTTCATTGCATGGAGTGCATTCCAAAAAAGAATTAAAAGTCAACAACTAAATGACCTAACATTACAGCTCAAAGCCCTAGAAAAAGAAAAGAATAACAGCAAAACTAGTAGAAGGCAGGAAATAATTAAAATAATTAAATAACAAAATCAATGAAATTGAAACAAAAGAAACAATTCAAAAAATTGACAAAACAAAAAGTTGGTTCTTTGAAAAAGAAAAAAAATAGACAACCCTTAGCCCCACTAACAAAGAGGAGAATATTCAAATTACTAAAATTCATGATGAAAAAGGAAATATCATGACAGACACCACTGAGATACATAACATAATGAGAAGCTACCTTGAAAATCTGTGTTCCAACAAAATAGAAACTACCAAAGACATTGACAAATTTCTAGAGACATGCTCCTCCCACACTGAACCAGGAGGATATACACAGTTTAAACAGAACAATATCAAGCAATGAAATAGAAGAAGCCATTAAAAACCTACCATCCATGAAAAGCCCAGAACCAGATGGATTTGCAGTCAAGTTCTACAAGACCTTCAAAGAAGATCTCATTCCAATACTTCTCAAAATATTCCAGGAAATAGAAAATGAGGGTACCCAACCAAACTCATTCTATGAAGCTATTATCACACTCATACCCAAACCAGGAAAAGACACATCAAGGAAAGAAAATTTTAGACCAATATCCTGGATGAATATAGATGAAAATATCCTTTACAAAATATTGACAAACTGTATCCAAAAACATATTAAGAAAATTGTGCACCACGATCAAGTGGGGTTCATCCCTGGAATGCAAGGATGGTTTAACATCCATAAATCAATAAATGTAATCCATCATTTCAATACTCCACCTAATTCCAGTGTAATATTCAAAATCTGTGTGAATCTTCACTTCCTAATCCTGCTTTGCCTCTCACTGGAACTGAAAGTTTGGCCACACTGGTCACAGCATGGGAATCTGCCCAGAGTGTTTTTATCTGTCTCTAGTGTCTGTTTTCTCTTCTTCCAGGAGTAACTCCCAATTTTTCCTGGAATCCTTCCTCTGCATTTCGCCCTATGTGGAGCAAGGTGGGAAGATGACCAAGTCTAAGAAATCAGAGCATGAAAACTCCCTGAACAAGAAAACACAGCCTGCCACATTGGCTTGAACTTGTCCAGACAGACAGTTTCAGAGGTCCACAAGTGGCTGGTAGGAGATGAGCAGGGAATGCTTACTGACATCTTGTGGCTACAGGGGAGGCCATAAAATGGGATGGAAAATAAGAGATTAAAAGACAAGAAAAAAAAAAAAAAAGACATCACTGAAACCCAGCTGTGCCTGCAGTCTGAAATACCCCCAGGGTTTTCACTTGTAAAAGAAAACACTGCCCCCACCTTTGTCTGTGTTAGTTTGAGTTGATTTTCTTTCACTTGAAAACAAGAGTGCTTAACTGACCTACTGTTTTTCTCAATTCCCTTTCATTTGTAGTAATAAAGGGACAAGAGAATGGTAAGAAGGAACAACAGAAGATTAAATATCCATAAAAAATCCAATTACCTAATTAATAAATAGGCAACTGAACTAAACAGACACTTTTCACAAGAAGAAATATAAATGGCAAAAATATATATGAAAAAAAGTTCAACATCATTACTAATTAGGAAAATGTGAATCAAAACTACACTAATATTTCATATCACATCAGTCAGAATGGCTTTCATCAAGAACACAAATAATAGATGCTGGAGAGGATATGGAGAGAAAGGAACATTCTTACACTTTGAAGGGACTGAAAATTAGTATAACTATAATGGAAATCAGTACGGAAGCTCCTCAAAAGACTAGGCATGAAACGACTATATGACCCAAGTATACCACTCTTTGGTATTTATCTTGAAGAAATAAAGTCATCATACTACAGGGATACATGCTTTTCCATATTTATAGGGGCAAAATTCACAATTGCTAAACTATGGAACTGGCCTAGGAGTCTATCAATTGATGCATGGATAAAGAAAACATGGTACAGATTCACAATTGATTTTTATTCAGCCATAAAGAAACATAAAATTGTGTCATTTGCAGGAAAATGCATGGAACTAGAGACAACCATGTTAAATGAAATAAGTCAAACTGAAAATGTTAAGGGATACATGTCTCCTTAGGGAAGCTAGAGAGGGGAAAAAAGGAAAAGAAACCTGGGGGTGGGTTTCCTAAAAATCTAGGGAGATCAGTTAAAAAAATGGGACCAAGGGGTGGGACCAAGTGGGGAGGGAAGGGGGAAGCACTAGGGAATCATATTGGTTAAATAATAATGTTTGATTGTGTGCATGTACAAGTATGTAACAAATCTGAGCATTGTGTACAACTATAATGCACTAATGAAAATGTGGGGAAAAGAAATTCAATCCATACAAGCCTTGAGAATGACCTAATTCTGGTCATGTTTTGGAGCACATTTTCAAAGAGTCCTAGAGACTAGTTTCTGCCTTCATATGCACTTTCCTATGCAAAGAAAGTTAAAATTTACATCGTTCTATTGGTTTATATGAAGATAAATATAAACCAGGACATATTAAATTCATTTATTTTTCTTTAGATTTCAAAATAAAACAAATCTATGGGATGTAGGCACTGTGCCTATTGTGTCCAATGGAAACACAGATTCTGAAAGTGCTTGCCTTTTTTTCTGTACTATATTCCCATTCTCTTGGTAGGCATGTTTGTAAACAACTATTTGTTCTATTTTCAATAAAATCATATACTTTTTTTATTTTTTTATTTTTTTATTTTTTTTTCTTTTTTTATTGTAAACAAATGGGATACATGTTGTTTCTCTGTCTGTACATGGCGTAAAGGCATACCATTTGTGTAATCATAAATTCACATAGGGTAATGTTGTTTGATTCATTCTGCCATTTTTTCCCTTCCCGACTCCCCTCCCACCCTTCCCCTCCATCTATACAGTCCTTCCTTCCTCCATTCCTGCCCCCCTCCCTAAACCCAACTCCAACCCCAACACTAACCCTTCCCACCCCCCATTATGTGTCATCATCCACTTATTAGCGATATCATTCTTCCTTTGGTTTTTTGAGATTGGCTTATCTCACTTAGCATGATATTCTCCAGTTTCATCCATTTGCCTGCAAATGCCATAATTTTATCATTCTTTATGGCTGAGTAATATTCCATCATATATATATACCACATTTTCTTTATCCATTCATCAATTGAAGGACATCTAGGTTGGTTCCACAATCTGGCTATTGTGAACTGTGCAGTTATGAACATTGATGTGGATGTATCTCTGTAATATGCTGATTTTAAGTCCTTTGGGTATAGGACAAGGAGTGGGATAGCTGGGTCAAATGGTGGTTCCATTCCAAATTTTCTAAGGAATCTCCACACTGATTTCCAGAGTGTCTGCACTAATTTGCAGCCCCACCAGCAATGTAAGAGTGTACCTTTCTCCCCACATCCTCGCCAACATATTTTGTTGCTTGTAATCCTGATAATCGCCATTCTATTGGGGTGAGATGGAATCTTAGGGTGGTTTAGATTTGCATTTCTCTTATTACTAGAGATGTTGAACATTTTTCCATATGTTTGTTGATTGCTTGTATATCTTCTTCTGTGAAGTGTCTATTCATTTCTTTAGCCCATTTGTCAATTGGATTATTTACATTCTTGGTGTAGGGTTTTTTGAGTTCTTTATAGATTCTGGAGATTAGCACTCTATCTGAAGTATGATTGGCAAAGATTTTCTCCCACTCTGTAGGCTCTTTCTTCACATTGCTGATAGTTTCCTTTGCTGAGAGAAAGCTTTTTAGTTTGAATCTATCCCAGTTATTAATTCTTGCTTTTATTTCTTGTGCTATGGGAGTCCTGTTGAGGAAGTCTGGTCCTAAGCCGACATGTTGAAGCTCTGGACCTACTTTTTCTTCTATAAGATGCAAGGTCTCTGGTCTGATTCCGAGATCCTTAATCCATTTTGAGTTTAGTTTCGTGCATGGTGAGAGATATGGGTTTAGTTTCATTCTGTTGCATATGGATTTCCAATTCTCCCAGCACCATTTGTTGAAGAAGCTATCTTTTCTCCATTGCATATTTTTGACCCCTTTGTCTAGTATGAGAAAATTGTATTTATTTGGGTTTGTGTCCGTGTCCTCTATTCTGTACCATTGATCCACCTTTCTATTTTGGTACCAATACCATGCCGTTTTTGTTACTATTGCTTTGTAGTAGAGTTGAAGATCTGGTATTGTGATACCCCCTGCTTCACTCTTTCTGCCAAGGATTGCTTTAGCTATTCTGGGTTTTTTATTCTTCCAGATGAATTTCATAATTGCTTGCTCTATTTCTGTAAGGTACATCATTGGGATTTTAATTGAAATTGCATTGAATCTGTATAGCACTTTTGGTAGTATGGTCATTTTGACAATATTACTTCTTCCTATCCAAGAACATGGGAGATCTTTCCATCTTCTAAGGTTTTCTTGAATTTCTTTCTTTAGTGTTCTGTAGTTCTCATTGTAGAGGTCTTTCATCTCTTTTGTGAGATTGATTCCCAAATACTTCATTTTTTTTGAAACTATTGTGAATGGGGTAGTTTTCCTAATTTCTCTTTCTGAAGATTCATCGCTTATGTATAAAAATGCCTTAAATTTATGTGCATGGATCTTATATCCCGCTACTTTACTGAATTCACTTATAATATCTAAAAGTTTTCTGGTGGAATTTCCTGGTTCCTCTAAGTATAACATCATATCATCAGCAAATAGGGATAGTTTGAGTTCTTCTTTTCCTATTCATATCCTTTAATTTCTTTGGTCTGTCTAATTGCTCTGGCTAGAGTTTCAAGGACAATATTGAAAAGAAGTGGTGAAAGAGGGCATCCCTGCCTTGTTCTAGTTTTAAGAGGGAATGCTTTCAGTTTTTCACCATTTAGAATGATATTAGCCATGGGTTTAGCGTAGATGGCCTTTACAATATTAAGGAATGTTCCCACTATCCCTATTTTTTCTAGTGTTTTGAGCATGAAGGGGTTCTGTATTTTATCAAATGCTTTTTCTGCATCTATCGAAATAATCATGTGATTCTTGACTTTACGTCTATTGATATGGTGAATGACATTTATTGATTTCCTGATGTTGAACCAACCTTGCATCCCTGGGATGAAACCCACTTGATCATGGTGCACTATCATTTTAATATGTTTTTGTATGCGATTTGCTAAAATTTTGTTTAGAATTTTTGCGTTGATGTTCATTAAGGATATTGGTCTGAAATTTTCTTTCCTTGATGTGTCTCTGTCTGGTTTAGGTATCAGGGTAATATTGGCTTCATAGAATGAGTTTGGGAGAGTTCCCTCCTCTTCTATTTTCTGGAATACTTTGAGAAGTATTAGAATGATCTCCTCTTTAAAAGTTTTGTAGAACTCGGCTAAGAACCCATCTGGTCCTGGACTTTTCTTTGTTGGAAGGATTTTGATGACTTCTTCTATTTCATTACTTGAAATTGGTCTATTTAAATTGTGTATGTCCTCCTCGTTCAGTTTAGGCAATTCATATGTCTCTAGAAACCTGTTGATGTCTTCGAAATTTTCTATTTTGTTGGAGTATAGATTTTCAAAATAGCTTCTAATTATGTTTTGTATTTCAGTCGTGTCTGTTGTGATATTTCCTTGTTCATTCCGAATTTTCGTGATTTGGATTTTCTCTCGTCTTCTCTTTGTTAGTGTGGCTAAAGGTTTATCAATTTTGTTTATTTTTTTGAAGAACCAACTATTTATTTTGTCAATTTTTTGTATTGTTTCTTTTGTTTCAATTTTGTTGATTTCAGCTCTCAATTTATCTATTTCCTGTCTTCTACTACTTTTGGTGTTGGTCTGTTCTTCTTTTTCTAGGGCTTTGAGCTGTAATGTTAGGTCATTTATTTTTTGAGTTTTACTACTTTTATTAAATGCGCTCCATGAAATAAATCTTCCTCTAAGTACTGCTTTCATAGTGTCCCAGAGATTTTGATATGGTGTTTCTTTGTTCTCATTTACCTCTAAGAATTTTTTAATTTCCTTCCTAATATCTTCTGTTATCCATTCATCATATAGTAGCATATTGTTTAATCTCCAGGTGTTGGAGTAGTTTCTGTTTTTTACTCTTTCATTAATTTGTAACTTCAGTCCATTATGCTCTGATAGAATACAAGGTAGTATCTCTATCTTCTTGCATTTGCTGACATTAGCTTTGTGGCATAATATATGGTCTATTTTAGAGAAGGATCCATGTGCTGCTGAGAAGAAAGTGTATTCGCTCTTGGTTGGATGGTATATTCTATAAAGGTCTGTTAAGTGTAAATTATTGATTGTGTTATTGAGATCTATGGTTTCTTTGTTCAATTTTTGTTTGGAAGATCTGTCCAGTGGTGAAAGAGGCGTGTTAAAATCACCTAGTATTATTGTGTCATGGTCTATTTGGTTTCTAAAATTCAGAAGGATTTGTTTAACATACATGGATGAGCCTATGTTTGGGGCATAGATGTTTATGATTGTTATATCTTGCTGATTTATGCTTCCCTTAAGCAGTATGAAATGTCCTTCTTTATCCCTTCTGACTAACATTGGCTTGCAGTCCACATTATCTGAAATGAAGATGGATACTCCAGCTTTTTTGCTGAGTCCATGTGCATGGTATGTTTTTCCCCATCCTTTCACCTTTAGTCTATGGGTATCTCTTTCTATGAGGTGAGTCTCTTGCAGGCAACATATTGTTGGATCTTTCTTTTTAATCCAATCTGCCAGTCTATGTCTTTTGATTGATGAATTCAGGCCATTAACATTCAGGGTTATTATTGAGATATGATTTGTATTCCCAGTCATTTGGTTCATATTTAAAATTTTTGACACAGCTTGTTTCCTCCTTTATTTGACAGTTCCTTTAGGATAATTCCTCCCTTTGCTGATTTGCTTCTTTGTTTTTTGTCTCTTCCTCATGAAATATTTTGCTGAGAATGTTCTGTAATGCTGGCTTTCTTTTTGTAAATTCTTTTAGCTTTTGTTTATCGTGGAATGATCTTATTTCATCGTCAAATTTGAAGGTAAGTTTTGCTGGGTATAAGATTCTTGGTTGGCATCCATTTTCTTTCAGAGCTTGAATAATGTTGTTCCAGGCCCTTCTAGCTTTTAGGGTCTGGATTGAAAAATCTGCTGATATCAGTATTGGCTTCCCCCTGTATGTAATTTTGTTCTTTTCTCTCACAGCCTTTAACATTCTGTCTTTATTTTGTATGTTAGGTATTTTCATTATAATGTGCCTTGGTGTGGGTCTGTTGAAATTTTGTGTATTTGGAGTCCTATAAGCCTCTTGGACTTGATTTTCCATTTCATTCTTCAGATTTGGGAAATTTTCTGATATTATTTCTTCAAATAGATTGTTCATTCCTTTGGTTTGTTTCTCTAAGCCTTCCTCAATCCCAATAATTCTCAAATTTGGCCTTTTCATGATATCCCATAGTTCTTGGAGATTCTGTTCATGATTTCTCACCATCTTCTCTTTTTGTTCAACTTTGTTTTCGAGGTTAAATATTTTGTCTTCAGTATCTGAAGTTCTGTCTTCCAGCTGTTCTATCCTATTGGTTATGCTTTCTATGGAGTTCTTAATTTGGTTTATTGTTTCCTTCATTTCAAGGATTTCTGTTTGGTTTTTTTTCAATATCTCTAACTCTTTATTGAAATGATCTTTTGCTTCCTGAATTTGCTCTGTTAACTGTCGATTGGTGCGATCGTTCAATGCCTGCATTTGCTCTTTCATCTTATCGTTTCCTTCCCTAATCATTTTAATTATGTACATTCTGAACTCCCTTTCTGTCATTTCTTCTGCCATGCTGTCGTTGGATTTTATTGATGTAACATCTAGATTTGTTTGGGGCATTTTCTTTCCTTGTTTTCTCATATTGTTCAGGAATCAGTGGGTCATTAAGATATTGCAGATTTCCTCTATCAACTTATAATGTCCCCGAAGATTGCTAGTATATCCCCTCTTATCCTTCAGTAGCCTGAAGTCTTGGAGGAGGTTGATAATGCAGAGCTCCACGAAGAAGTTGCCTCTCTAGGGGTGGTGACCCTCAGGTGGCGTATATTCCCTGCTAGTGGGCAGAGGTGCCTCCACTTGTTGACCAATGGTCATCCAATGGGGAACTAGACTGTGGGCTGAGGCAAGACCTGTTTGTGCCTGTGTCTCTGGTTTTACTGTCCCTGTGGGAAAACCTCCCCCAGCCGGGAAGACTCACTCGGTGGGGACGTCTCGCTGGTCAGGTGCCCTCCGAGAGGTTCCCCTCAATCTACAACTACCACCTGGGCTGGGCTGTCTTCCTCTGCAATGATCCCAGGGGCCCGGACCTACGTCCTGGGCCTGGGAGCCTCACACTTCGCCGGCGAGTCTCCTTAGGCTGCCTCTCCCAGAGAATCTGCCTGCTGCCCTGGAACCTTCGCTCCACCCCTAGGCGAGTCTCTGTGCGGCTCCTCCAGCAAGAAGCCACCTAGCTCCTGGGACCCTGCTCTGCACTAATAGCCTGGCTATGCAGCCACTCCCCTGAACCACCACCTGGAGCCCTGCACAATAGCTCCGAGACCCAGAGACCCACCACACACCTCCTCCTCCGGACAGCCGCCCGGTCTCCGACGCAGTCACCAGGAGTCCAAACAACACACTTCGTGTCTCCTCCTCCCGCCAACCACCTGCAGCCCCAGGCAGTCACTCCAAGTCCAAGTGACCCGCCCCGTTTCTCCTCCTCCTCCTCGGGGTAGTCCCCCGGGTGTTCAGGAGCGGTGGCTCCGAGACCAAGTGACTCACCATGCTCCTCCTCCAGGCAGGCCACTGGTGTTCAGGAGCGGTCGCCTCTAGTCCAATCAACTCACCACTCGCCTCCTCCTCTGGCAACCACCTGCGGCCCTGATGCAGTCACTCACAGACCAAGCGTCCCACTGCTCTCCTCCTCCAGGCAGGCCACCAGTGTTCTGGAGCAGTTGTTCTGAGTTCAAACAGCTCGCCACACAGCTCCTCCTCTGGCAACTGCCTGTGGCTCTGATGCAGTCACTCCTAGGTTAAGCAACCCGCCGCACTCCTCCTCTTCCTCCAGGCAGTCCCGCGGTGTTCAGGAGCGCTCGCTCTGAGTTCAAACAGCTCACCACGCAGCTCCTCCTCTGGCAACCGCCTGCGGCTCTGATGCAGTCACTCCCAGACCAAGCAACCCGCCAGGCTTCTTCTCCTCCTCCTCCAGGCAACCCCCCGGTGTTCAGAAGCGGTCGTTCTGGGTCCAAACAGCTCGCCAGGCAGTCCCTCCTCAGGCAGCCGCCCGGAGCCCCAGTGGTTGCTCGAGTCCAAGCGCTGTGCTGAGCCGCCTCCTCTATGATGATCCCAGTTGTCCGAGTTTACCACTCCAGCGGGGGGAGGGGCGTCTCGCCGAGCAACTCTACTTCACAAATTCCCTGCATTCCGGGGCTACCGCCCCATCCGGGATGCCTCCCCAGCAGGAGAGACTCACCCGGCGGCTTTGAGTTGGTCCCAAGTCTCTCACTATCTCCTCTTTTGAATCTTGCATCCTGGAGCAACATGAAATGCAGCCGCCCTCTAGTCCGCCATCTTGGCCCGCCTCAAAATCATATTTTAATAGATGTACAATGCATATTAAGAACTACATCAACTGAGGCATCCACTGTGTGGAGGAGAAAGACAGTCCTGGTGTTTAGCTCTATATTATACTTTCTCCCTTTGAGTTTTCCTGAAGAGTTGGAAAAGCCAGAATGCTTGACAATGTAGCTGAAATAAAATCAATGCAGATCTTGAGAACTCTTTGCCAGGGTCCAACCCTAGCAGCAGTCAGGGGTCCGAAGTGGATGAGATGCATCGGCACGGGGGAGAAAGAGCACACAGAGACACCAAGTGTTCTGAGGCTGAGTCTGAATCTTTATTGTTCACAAAGTCTTTTTGTATGCTTTTTCTTTGGTATTGATTACATCATTTCATGGTTAATACAAGGAAATGTTAAGTACAAAATCTTTAAGAGTATAATTAATGATCTTATTCAATAAACATGTTTTTACTGTATGATAGCTTAAAAAGAAAAACAGTTCCCAGCAAGGTAAAGGGCACCATAATCCATTTCGTTTTAATTTTCCTTAAAGAATACATCATTAAGTTTCTGTAAAAATTACCCCTTCCAAGAACTCTAATGTTAGTTATTAACAGTGGAATTTTTTTTATTACTAACACAGAATAGAGGAATCAGCTTATAGTTAATATTTATTCTATTTCATGTACTCAATGACAGACTAAAACTCTAACTAGACAGGAAGAATACAAATTGTACCTATGATTAACCTATTTATTTATTAAGTGGGAAAAATATCCTTAAACTTAATCATAAACACTAGGAAGGCAATGAAGACCAAACACCACATCAAAGCTCAGAGGAATACATTCTCATATATAACTTTTAGAGAATTTTGTATACTAAGAGAAATCACAGGCTCCTTATAAATTTGAGCAAATCAGAATTTCTTATTTATGATTTCATCTAAGTATTAATATTAAAATTTATTGTATGTTATTTTGTGTCCCAGCACGATGAAATCTCCCAGTATTCTCTATGATCTGAATCTGAGGATATATTGATTATTAGTATTAAAAGCAACTGCACATGGAGACATGCCACATCTATGACCCACAGGAGGGAGGATGACCTTTCAACAGAATGGTGTCAAGTGTTGGAGTGGTAGGAAATAGATGCGGCATTTAAAATATATAGTGCTTACAGGACTGGTGACTGCTGGGAAACTGATGCAGTGCAAAGACCTACCTTCAAATCCTGATTCTTGCAATAAAATTAGAAAGACTTCAGTAATGTCACTCAAAGTAACAGACATGAGTTTATTGAAGTGATAGTACAAGGGAAAGGGAACACTCTCAATAGAGTGAATTCTCTCAGAGAGGAGAGAGTAGTGTTCCTCTCCTGCACTGTTTTATTGGAGGATCTCAGGGAAGTTTTAAGAGAGTTTTGCCCAGGCCTGCCTCTTGACTTTTGACTGACAGCTGGATGACATCAGAGTGTCATGACCCCACTGCCAATGACAAGTATAGGTCACCTTGGCCGATGCTGTTTCTACTTGGATTCTTAACCATAAATTCTGACAGATTATCTTTATCACCCCGAGTTTCAGGATATGGTCTGTGGAAAGGGTCAAAAAAGTTGCTCTCTTCAGTGTAACTTGAATCCCTCTTATCAATGTTATTTCAGACCTGCATTTTTCCTGCAGAATATAAGTAATTTGCTGAGGAATGTGCCATAACCCATCTACTTAGGCCAGACAGGGATGCAGGTAAATTGCTTCTTGGAAAACAAAGCATGCGTGGGTCATCAGAGTGGGCCCAATTTACAAAATAATTTTCTTAATTATACTGGGATTCTCACCACTCAATTCTATCTGTCCATTATTGATATGGGAAATCAGAATCACATCCCCAGGGGTTGAAGATTGACACCTGAGTGAGTCAAGGCATGCATAGAAAACAAGTTTTATTAAAAAAAAAAAAAAAAAAACAGAGATAGTAGACTCCTCAAGAGAGGAGCTGGGACCCAGAGCTGGTGCTTATGGGTGAGGGAATATCTTGCTTTTTGATAAGCCCTCACCTCCTTTAATTCTGTGGATATTCCCAAAGGCAGGAAAGGGTAACCTCAGGGGGTAATTACTTGTGTTGGAACTTGTGATCCTTCTAACCTGGAGGTATTAGCTATCAGTTGAGCTTGGACTTGTAAATGCTATCCAGAGGTTAGCTGTTAGCAACTCATTTTCTTTTCTTTGATAAACATTTAAAGGTCCTTTGCTCCTGTCCTTTAGCAGTCTAGTCAAAGTCACACTATGATTCAGGATGTGTTCCCAATAGTGGGCCCCCAACCAGCATTTGTTTCAAGAAAGAAATTGATAGCAATGCATATTCTCAGGCCACATCCCAGAACTGCAGTATCTAACTCAGGTTGGCTCAGGAATTCTAATTTTTAAAATTCCTCCAGGTGCACACTTGCAGCTAAATGCCTATGCCTTGCTTTGGTCTCTCCTACAAGAAAAGGATCTTTTTCACCACTTTGCAAAAATGCTTTTTATGATAACCACACTCACCCATGGCAGTCATGCATCCAGTATTAGGCAATTACAACCAAGTTGCACAGTCCCTGACATAAAAGGGGCTAGGCTTATGGTTCCTTAGTGCCCAGGAATCCAGGGAATATTGTTCCAGTGTTCCCTTATAGACCTTGAAATACAGCTAAACCTAATAGTCAAAACCCTGTAAACATTTTGACTTTACTTCTCCGGAGGTGAAAGCAAAAACCAATTCATTGTTTAGTAAGTTCTGGAAACCATGTCTCTGCTCTATGACCACTATTTAGAGGACAAGTTTGGGAGGACCACGTCTTTTTTATATGGAAGATCCTGGATTGTGGTGCACAGATCCCTGCCATTGCCCATCATGAGCACTAGATGGCAGGGATGCACTTACCTGCTGGCAACTAGGGGCACTCAGCAGTCAGTGTCCCTGCTTCTCTGGGTCCCATCATAGTCCCTGAAGTGTCAGTGTGCTGAAGTTGATTGTAGTGAGGTGTCCAGGTCGTGATAGGCATCCAGGGCCTTTGACTAGAGGGAGCAATGGCCATGATACTATGGCAGGAAAGTCCTTTAGAATTTTAGAGTCTTCCTACTCATGCAGGTTAAGCTGATTATCTTCTCACAGTCCTGAGTTATCAGAGGTGGCAGAGCTCTGGTCATAGGCCCTAATACCAATCGGGTGGAGAAGAGCTCATAAAGTGGCAACAGGCCATCTTCTTCTCATAGGAAGCCTAAACTGTTGTAAAGAGAATAAAGACCTATCTTTTTTGATGCTTTAAAATGTCCACTGGGAAGGTAAATGAGGAGGTGGGAAGAGAAGTAGCATTTGAATCTTGGGTTCAAGTCAGGCTCCACTCCTGACTATATGTAGCGGGAGTTTGACCTGCTCTGTTTCTGACCTGGGCTGGTTCACCACTCCTTAGGCAAATGGTTTCCCCCCACTCCTGGGAGGTCACCATATTGATGCCAAACTTAGTGCAGACACCTGATCAGCATAGCACACTACATCCCAGAACTCCTAGACTCAAGCGATGTTCTCACCTTAGCCTCCTGTGTAGCTGGCAGTACTTGGCACCCATGTGCCTCATTACTCATGGCTCCTTGGGATTGGCAAGGCCCCCCAGATTCCTGATTTTGTAAGAGCCCCTTCATGTTGTATGCTGATGGTCCTGTGAGGGTAAGCACAATATCCCTCTACTCCCCTTTTTTCCCTGTTTGTCCTAATTGTCCTAATCCCCAAGAAAAGGCACATACCACTGCTGGCTCGAGTTACATGCCTCCCTGTCAGTGGCTCTACCTTCCCCTTTGGTTCTTCCAGCAAATGCACATAAGGGATTGATCCTCCCAAACTTGGAACCAGATCTTCCTCTGTGGAGATTTTTACTGACGACACCATGTGGGACACAGGGCTGCTACATAACAACTCATAGAAATTCCACTGCGAAGCACCAAAATATATCGGATCCTAAACATCTCTTTGTTTGTCAGAAGATAGACTCCCTTTGTCCTCCCATGGGTCGCTTATCTTAGGCCTAGGGATACTCATTGCAGGTTACTTTACAGTCATTCTTCTTGTTCCTGAGAGATTTATTTACTCCAATCTCCCTCCAGGCACAGAGCTCTGCAGTTCACAGCTATAAAGGCACTTCTCTCACAGAGCGGGTTTAAGGTGAAATCAAAGGAAAAGAAATGATCCCCCAGGTCTTAACTTCAAGCATTGTAACTTCTGAGGAAGAGAAGACAGACACCAATAACAACAAAGGCTTCCTGCTATCTGCTTCTCCCCCCCCTATACCCTTGGAGTGAATTGCCCTCCCTCATTCCCTCCAGAGTTCCCTCCATGAAACACAGAGCTATAAAAGGGTCTTCTTTTTCTCCTGAGAATCCATTTGCAGTATATCCTGTCAATTTGGGCCCAGATAGGGGTGGAAGATCTTGGATCCCCACCCCACTCCCAGACCTTGCCCCCCTTAGGAAGGCAGAAGTGAAAGTTTAGTCCCACCAGCACTGTTTCTCCTATACTAACAGTGATGTATGCCTGTTTAAAGGGAGTTCCAACAGAGAATGTAGAACCAAAAAGTTTACTCTCTCAGACTATAGAAGAAAGTGAAACAAACCTGTAGTTCCCCCCACCCTGGGGAAAATGGCAAAGAAATCATGGCAGAGATAGAAAAAGAGTACCCCTCTCCAGCTACTCCTCTTTGTTCTCTTCAAGTAACTGGAAAACAGGACATTCCTCAGCAATAAATCTAGGTGGAGAAACCTGTCTAGTCAGATTCCTCATGGCACCTTCCCCACCCTAAATAACTCTAAACAGCCCAACAATCTGTGGCATATCACAGTAAGGGGTATAATATAGCAACCCCATTCCTCAAAAGTAATGGGAAATAATGTTTCATGATTTTCTGCATCCAAACTTAACCTGGTTTCTCAACCAGGAAAAAAGGGTTAAAAGGTCCTAGACAATTTCCCCTGGTTTGACTTGCAGAAGCCTGAATTGGAATGTAAATTGCAGCAGTCTCAGTGGGGGAACAAACTGAGACTGAAGAAAAAAAAAGTGTCCATTTTAAACTTCTTCTGGGCTGGAACACAGAACTAACTCACTTTCTCTCTCCCACTTCCTTCCTCTCTTCCCTTCTCTCTGCCTTCCTCTTCCTCACTCTTTTATGCTATAAATTGATGGCCATTTTAATTTTTTTCTAGGATTCTTGTTTTATTTTGTTTTTCTTAAATGCTATATATTTTGAGCTCATAATTTTGATCCTACATATGTACGGTAATGATTTTTTTTTGATCAGATCTATTTCTATCCAACTCGAATTATTTTTAAACACCTGTTACATTGCAATGGAGATAAATATTACAAGGCCTTTGCTTTTGTTATGTGTACATGTTATTGTCTAATGTCATATTGTCTATGTATGTACCTGACTAAATTGACATGAATAATAAGCGTGCATAAAATTAAAATTTAAAAATGACATCCAAATACTTTTCGTTCATGTTATTTAAAAAGGGTCAACTTAAATTGGCTAAACTAATAAAAGTAAAATGTCTTTGAAATTTACTTGCTAGTCACTAGGTGGTCAAACTAATAAAATGTTGATGTTGATAAATGTCTAATATCAATTATTTCTAGGACTTTCCTTCAACTGGAAAGAGTCGCAAACATTGTTCAATACTCTTGTATGATATTTTGGCTTTACAGTAAAATAAGTAAATTAGACTTAACATATATAAGATTACTCAAATGGGTTTGATAGAGATATCTGATTAATTTGCAAGGTTAAAATACTAATTATTAAATAATGTCAAGTACTCTTAACTCCTTTAATTCCAGGGGTAACATACTTAAACATATTGGTGTTTTTAAAGGTTGGTGAATAAAAAGGGTTTAAAATTACTTTGTGGTATTACTAAAAACAACGTAACTGAGAGTTAAGTCCTAACATGTACAGTTCTATATACAAAGGGCTCCAAAAGTTTCAACTGTGTTTCAATTAGAGTACTATAAACAACAAAGTGTTTATACTTGTTCAAATGGAGTAATTTAGCTAAACTCAGAAATTTCAGGGTCAACTTTCTTCAAACATCAGGCCCCTGACGTGCACTCCCTTCCTCTTTCCTCTTACCATCACAATGAAGGCAGCCCTTGTTTTGAATCCACTCTTGTTATCATTCTCAGTCTAAAGGGGCCAGGAGCAGAAACATCTCTGGTTGCCATAGAAACTGTGATGTCACCTCACTGCCGTGCTCTCCCTCTGTGACCTCAGTCACTGTTGAGGTTCAGGCATGACAGAAGCCACTCCTCAACATTCTGGTGGCTCAAGGCCCTGAGAAAGCCTCAGGAAGAGAAAGTGTGGCCTCCAACTGGAGCCTGAACCTCCATGCTCTTCACACCACCCTGTGCCTGAAGCCTGCCCCTTCCACTCAAACACAATCACTCTCCCATCTTTAGCTCTCACAGCACAGAAGCACTGAAACCTACTAATGCCATTTTCAGAGTGGAACGGATTGCAGTTGAATGATTGAGAGATCCTGGATCTGACTTTCAGCCACTTATCTCAATTCATTGAATCTGGAGAGAAAGAGCTACAAACATATCTAGGAGCAGATGGACATTGGATGAGGAATTTTTTTTCCTGCCAGCAAATATTGGTCCTGGGATACCAGACCCCATGAGCCATCACTACTTCCCTTTGCCTGTTTGGATTTACTGACAGCATATGGCTGAGTTACTCAGGCATTCCCTAATTCAGGGGAAAAAGCTTTGCCAAGGAGAAACACCTTCCTCTACCTTCCCCATCAATGAGATGGTAGGCAAGATCCAGCACCTCCACTAGGATATGCCTTTTGCCCAGATATCTCCTGCTTAAAAATTTTCCAAGGAAAATGACAGGAGGAAAAAGAGGAGTGAGGAAGGAATTGGCAGACTGTGATTGGAATGGCTAAGGATCCAGGTGTGAATGATTCCAGAAATCTCCCTACTCACCACTTGAGCATATTCTGATTCCCACATATGCCTGCCTCTGTTCCTGCCCCCTGGCTGCCATGCTTACTGCCATCATTTTCTGCTCAGTGATCAGCTACAAGTCTTTTCCTCCTTCAATAGACAGGGATTAACTTTTCCCCTTACGATGCACCCCTAGATTGTGGGTCTTGATGTGCACAAAAGGTCCCTTGCAGGATTGCTGTGAAAAGGAAGATGAAGAATTCCTTAGAAATTTGTTGGTTTGTTTGGGGTTGGGTTTTCTGCAGAGAATTTGAGAGAGTAGACCAGTAGAGAAACTAGAGGGTAGCTAAAAGGGGCTCCTCCATATCCAAAGAAATAGCTCCTTTTGGAAAATGCTGGCCTAGCATGCACAAGGTCCATGATTCAAATACCCGTCCCCTCAGAAGGGGAAAAAGAAACAACTCTTCTTTGTATGACAACCCTCCCTCATCTCAACCATTTCTCTTCTTTTCATAAGTCAACTGGGCCAGTTAAAAAAGTACCAATTGGACACACAAGTCTTTTCCAATCAGACTTTCAGTATGGAGCTGTGGTGAGTTATCAGTGCTTCTCAGGTGACCTGCAGTTCTTAAGAGGTGGTGTTTCTTGAGAAGAGTCAACTCTCAGGAACTGATAGGTGTGATCATTCTCATGAGCCTGCTCATGTGGGTATATCCTCAGCAAGTTCTTGAAGAAGATGATGCTCACCAGGTTGCAAGGGCAGGAACTTCAAAATGACATCTGCATGAGTCTCGCAATGACCAGGCTTCTTGATCACACTCCAGACTCTGTGGAAGTGAAGTGGACTTGCACACCTCAGCACTTTCCACGTGAACCTCAATGTCATTTGGAAAAGCAAGAGTTGAGAATGAAAGAGAGCTGCCCTTGGTCCTGACTTTTCTCAGTTAGTTTTCCTTTGCATCTGATTACAAATGACTTGAAGTAAATTGTATGATTTGGGGATGAATACAATTTAGCTCCTGCTGATAGCATTCAGGAGGACAGAGGAATTCTGCAACCTAGTCTCCCTGTATCACTGGAGGTCCCATGTCAACAGGAATGTAGCCCTTTCATAGACTGTTTTTAATTTTGATGGAGGTTCTCAAGAGATGCAGTGTAGACTTGTGTGAAGGATATGGTGTTCTCACATGCACCATGGTTCTGGGAATGAGTGTATTGTGCTTAGCAGGGTGAGAAATGACACATGAAGCCCTATTTGAAAGAAGTCACACTGAAAGAAGGTAAGCAGAGACATTAGGCCTGTGGTGTGTTGGTGGTGCTGAAAGTCCAAGCAATAAATAAGATGTTAAAATTTGACAAAGCTTGAGGATACAGTCTTCTAGCTCACTAAGGCCTATCGCACTTTTGGATGTTCTTTAATGTATTGTGTTTTGATACTCAGGTTTTTCCTGCAAATATTGATCCTAGGACCCCTGACCCTCTGAACTATCACCACTTCCTTTTGCCTGTTTTGATTTACTGACAACATCTGACTGAGTTGCTGAGGCATTCTCTAATGTAGGGAAAAGTTTTTTTCCCAGGAGAAATACTTTCCTCTACCTCACCTGTAGGGCTGCCAGGCTAGCTCTTGTGCAGGTAAGCCCTCCTGAATGAAGACCCCCAGACTCTCAGAGTTGGATGGAAGCTGACTGGTGACTTGCACCCTGCAAACTAGTTTACTGTAGGAACAGCTATACATTATATAAGTTTCTTGCCCATTCTCAATGTGCCATGGGGGAATCAGACCACCAGGCTCCTATACAGTTTCTCTTGGTAACACTAGGTCAACTTGGGAGAGTTGTTTACATTCCTATGTCAGAGAATCAGAATGCTCTTCTTTGCAAGTTTACACACTTCAGACATTAACTGCTTTTAGCCAAGAACTAGGATTTCTCCCAACATTGCATCACATTTCATTGACGAAAAACTAAAAATTCTTCCAATAAAGATTTGTGGCAGCACAGGCACATACAGTGCTTCCTGATATTTCCACAGATGAAGTCAGACTGACTGGAGTGTGGCCACATGATGAAAAGAGGGGCTGGGAATTCAATGGAGAGTCAGCACAGACAGTCTGCTGCCAGATAAAACCCAGAAATACTGTCTTTTAGAATAAGGAAAACATCCACAGGAGGAAGAGTCCACAACTGTGCCAGGGAAACCTGACTGAGTGGAAGATACAAAGCTCCCCTCTAGTCAGCTGTGGAGAATCCCACCAAACCAATCAGTCAATGCAGAAAAGAAGGACCATGTGCCATGCATGTTGGTAAAGTTCAGTGCTGATCTGACACTGAGACCTCACCACTGCTTAGGAACATCACACAGAGGAAGTTACACCCCAAAAGGAACCACACCTAAGAGGGGATCCTTCTAAATGCATGCAAAATTTCAACCTATTAACACACACAACATGAGAAAACAATAAGAACCCTCCAACATTTTTATAGTTCCCCAAAAACTGCATCCAAGGACCATTTTTTTTTATAACATCCACTAAGGAAATGAACTTGAAGATTACTGATTATACCCTAAGCACAAAGGTCCCATTCTAGATGGTTGCTATTTGGTTAAAAGTTAGATGTGAGATCATTTGAGACTATTATCTGCCTCAACATAGACAATGATTTCAAGGGATGATGGAAGGTTTAACCTTGGCATTAATGACTGGTCCTGTGAAATTAAAATTTTGCACCATTGGGAATAACCATTTTTGGACATAAATGAGATCAGTGGCAATCACAATTATGTATGTTCATAATTTTAACTCTTTATTCATAAATCTTATAGTTAATATTTCATCAGTGAGGTTTTACCAAGGAAAACACAAAAAATATTCAGAAAAAATGTTTCAATTACTAGAATAAAACTCACGTTTAGGTTGCCATGATTTCCAATGTTATTTTTATACTCATTAGATTGCATTAGATCTAAATATTAATTTATGACATTTAGATTCCTAAAGAGTTTTGCAAAAGGTCATTTCATTTGAACTAATTTACATTCTGGATGTGAGAAAAACAGGATGAAACCATGAATTCAAATTCCCATGTTTACATACCTGTGACTGCTTATTTTCAGTGCCAATATAAGCCTTTCCTCCTCTTCCTCTAATGTTACATCTAACAGTAGTCTGTTGACAAATGGATAGTTTACTTAAGTTCCTTAATACTCCTGGAAAGAGTAACAGTCTATCAAATTAAAAACTAGTAATAGGCTTTATACTAGATCATCATTTACTTTAGAAACTATCTTATTGTGCTGTGTGGGTTTTGTGTGTTCTTGTGTGTGTATATATGTGTGTGTGTGTGTGTGTGTGTGTGTGTGTGTATTCATGTTTTATGATTTTATCAGGGACTTGTGTAACCTTAGCAATTACTCTATCAATGAGTGGTATTGCCAAACCTATTGTACTTTGAGACAGAGCCATTCTAAATTGTTCAGGGTGTCATCAATCATGTCATTCACCCATCTCAGCCTCCTAAGAAGCTATGTTTATGTGTGACCAACTATACCCAGCAAATATTTACTACTCTATGTATGCTTTTCCGTTTGAGAACTTCAAAACTCAACAGGAAAAAACTACATGTCAACAGGTTTAATGCATAAAAATAACTCAAAGAATTATCCCTCTATAAAAATTGAGTTCCCAGTAATAAATTTTTAAAAATACCTACAAAATATCCAAATTCACAGTTTGCTATTCTCTCTTCATAATAATAACTTTTCAACATGCTCTGTTCATCAATATTGTTTTCCTAATGTCTGACACTTCTTACTCCTTTGTCAATGAATACCTTCATATCTAAAATGGTTTTTTTTACTATTATGACAAATTGATTTTCTTCTTTGAGAAGGCAAACTATTTGTTCAGTCCTTCAGGACTATGATTATCCTTCCTGATATAGTATTTTCCTCCCTTGGGGATACCTTAGTAATAAAGCAACTATTCTACTTAAGACCTAACACATTGACCTGTAAAAATCTTCTGTACAAGTCTAATCCCTTTGCTCCCAGATTGCTGGGGATATATATATATATATATATATATATATATATATATATATCACTAAGGTTATATATATATAACCATAGTGTCAACAGTTCTAATTATTTGAACCAATAACTGAATAAGTTTTTGGTAAGAAGTAGTTGAGAAAAAAGGTGTCTTTTCTGGAGGTTGGTATGAAGAGAGGCTTAAGGAGTGAGATTATCAGCCAGATTATCAGAGGATTAAGGAGTGAGGCAGAAAATGGTAACAACAGGGAAGGCTGTAGCATGACACAGAGAAAAGCGCCAAATGGACCTGTATTTGTATGACCATATAGGGATGGGTGAGGAGTAATGACAGAGAAAGGCACAGGCAGGAAAAGGGATAGAGGCTGATGGATGCATATGCAGTGTAGCTAGACCAACATCAATGCTGTGGGTGGTAGACATGAAGGACCTTTGTGAGAATACAGATAAACAATGAGAAGGCAACAGCCCATTGTGACATTCATGAAGGCCTGAATGAAAGGAGTGTTTCCATAAATACAGAGGATAGACAATTTTCAGTGACCTGTATAGAATGAAGTTTAATTAAATGAATAAAGTTTAAGAACCTGGGCCAGCTGAAATGCTTCCTCTTTTTTCCTTTCAATCCTTTCCAGAGTTACCTAGCTCATTTCCCCTTCCTGTTACCTATTCAAAAGCAATTTCAAGAGCTTTGGTCTTGGATCATTCCTACTACAATTTCTTCCTATTCAGTAGTTGTATCTTAAAATACATGTAATTGGTACCAGATATATAACCCAGGAGACCTATATGACTGATCCTCATCCTCAGCTTCATTTACTTACTTACTTTCTGACTTATTTATTTATTTATTTATTTATGAGATAACTTCTTGCTAAATTGCTATGGCTTCACTCTTGCTGAGTCTGGCCTAGAACCTGTGATCCTCCTGTACCAGTCTCTGGGTTCACTGTGATTTCAGTTGTGTCATTGTACTTGGTTGGCTAGGAATATAATTTTTGTATCTTCCTTGTTTTCATCATTTTCCTTTCCCCAGAGATATGCTCAGAATAAAAAAAAATTGTGCTTTCACTGGATCTGGTTATAGCTACTCTTCTACCAGTTCCTCTAACATAACTTGCCTATTTGAAATCCTCATATTTTGTTCCCCAAATTGTAGGTGTATTAGTATTCATAATCTTTCAGTGAATATTTTATCAGGGTATACTTTACTGATCCTTTCATAATAGTCCTACCTTTTTTTCATTTTCAGATTATATTATTCTGCACCATATTTACTTTTCTAGGAAGAAACTTTCATTTAGCAATAAATTACATACATCTATGGTGGATCATATGTGTTTATATTTATTTGTAGCAAACAAAATATAGCACTGTATGATGTGGCATGCATTTCTTAATTACTTTCCAAAGTTGATAAATAAAAGAATTGTTGGAAAATTTTACTCTGTCTCTCAGACCAGTGTTGTTACTGGAAACTCAAAATTTTTTCTAAAGCTGTGCTCTTCCACTTTCTAATGTTTGAGTTTACCTCCCTTCACAATGTACACCCACTTCTTTTGCTTTATTTTGTTGTCTGTAATATTTAATTTTCTTAATCTTTGTTCTCTCTTCTTCTCTCCCCTTTTTTATTTATGAACTTTCCTCTGATATAAGCTATGGGAAACCATCTTTATTTAGCAGAATCAGACTAGACTGAGCCATGGAATGCAGAAACATGATTTCTAGAAACTAACAGGCACAAAGGTTTGTCCCAGATTGCCAGGAATCATGTGGTGCTGCATGCCAGTGGTTCCCTGACTCCTTCTGGAATATCTCCCCAAAGAGAATGGATTACCTAGCTCCACTCTATCCTGATGATCACAGAACAAGCTCCTCCATGTCTTAACCCCCTTTACCTGTGTATTAAAAATAAAAGAGAGTTGGGTGAGTAGTTGTTGTTGTTAGAGGCCAGAGATGGAATGGCCAGACCTGTCATGCCCCTCTCATTTAAAAAGAGTATTGGCTCTTGTGTGTTTCTTGAGTACATAAGTTTTTGGGAAATAGACTGAAAAATAGCCAACATCCTCCTCCAGCAGTTAACTCTTTCCTCATCCATGTGGGACATGACAGAGAGGATCTTCACACTAAGCAGATCCTGAAATGGAATTCAATTCCTTTGTTGACATTCTCAATTTAATCTGTTACTGAAACTTAATAAGATATTCCACCTACTACCATTTCACTCTTTTTCCTTTCTATATATTTATTGTATTTAATTCTTTAACTACTAGAATCTACTAGTACCCATGTTTTAAATAAACATTATAGCCAATGTTATTTTATAACATGTGGTACTTACCTTCTGTAGGTCCTGTTATGCCATGTTTTTTTCTTTGATATGCATCACCAGATAAATGGTCAATGCATTTCTGAGGAAGACTCAGAGAGATGCCCTGGCAAAATTAATATCAATAATGAGGTGCATAAGTGTTTATTAATCACTAAGGTGACACCCAATTTTCCAGTTTTGAAATAAATTAAACTTAAAAACTAGAGAATTACACATTGATAGCTGACACATTTATATCATAAGCTTGCATATTCTCTGCAAATAAAGTAAATTTTACCTTCTCTTCTTCAGCTGGTAAGGGTTCCATAACACTTCCTGGTAGGCAAAGATGAAAGTTTTTCACATTAAAGTCTCCAGATGAAGCATTGGCCTGTTTGGGATAGAATGGAGAAGAAACAAGTAGAAATATAGTTGCTACACAGAAACCTCCCCAAGCTGGCATATTGTACAACTAGAAGTTGTGGAAACAAGTGTCGACATTTTAATGACATCAGGAAGGAGAAAACCATATACTCCTCTTGGTCAAGCATTTTTAAGTGTCTTCCATGTTTTTGCTTATCATTTATGTTTTTATCTTTCTATTTCATAGCTCTTTTTATTGTTTTATTGGTTTTCTTTGCACTTGCTTTCTTGTATCTCATCTGTATCTGCTCAATATTCCATTTGTAATATTCATCCTCATTCTGCATCTTTTTCCCCTCCACCACTTACTTTTCAGTACCAGGGATTGAACTAAAGGGTGCTCAACCACTGAGCCACATCCCCAGCCCTTTTACATTTTATTTACAGAGTCTCACTGATTGTTTATGGCCTCACTAAGTTGCTGAGGTGGTTTTAGACTCATGGTTGTTCTGTCCCAGCATTTGGAGCCTTTGTGATAACAGGTGTGCACCACAATTTCCAGCCCACATTTGCCTATATATTTTAATATTAATTTTGGAATCACTAGTAGCTAAAGTGTTGTTCATTGTACATTATCACTCATCACTTCTCATTGTTATTAACATTACAGAGATCATTTTAATGTTTTATAAGTTAAACATGTGCTTTGCTTCTAAGATTTTGCTAATACTGGTATTTATTCTTTATTCTTAAAGAAGTTTGGATGAGTGAGTGATCCTGGAACTTTTGTCACACTGAGTTAGGACTTTGACAATGAAATATAAACCATGATCAGGTTATATCAAAAGAGAAATTGGTTCAATAATATGACCACAACTAAGAAGGGAAAAGAACTCTATTTAAATTCATGCAGAAATTTATGCATATTAACACAGAAAACATGAGAGAGCAAGGCAATAAGAAACCACCAAAAGCTACTAGTTCCCTGAAAACTTAATCCACAGACATTTTTGTGGAAGATATGCTATACAAAAATTCAAATATTTGGTTGCAAATAATTGAGGAACTAAGAGAAATAAGAAATAAGTTAAAGAACTCAATACAGATTTTGAAAGAACATTCCAACAAGGAAATTGAGTTCCTGAAGAAACTCCAAAAATGATAAATTCACTAACTCAAATAAATATCTGAATGGGAAGTATCATCAAAATACTGTATCAAGCAGAAGGAAGAATGTTAAATCTTGATGATGTGGATGAAGTAGACTTTCATATAATAATAAAAGTGAAAGACATTAAACAAAAATATACAAGGGTACTGAGACAAGTTTAAAAGATCCAATGTAAGACTCATATCTTGAGGAAGGAATGGAGATACAGTCCAATTTCATAGAAAACTTATTCAGTGAGCATATAACTAAAGAGTTCCTTACTTGTGTGAACAATGTACATCCAGGCACAGGATGCATTTTGAAGCCCAAATAAATGTGGCCTATACAGAATCTGTCCATGTTATACTTCAGTGAAAATGCCAAAAATTAAGATAAAATCATTGTTTGTATAAATTCAGGAAAGAAGCATCAAGTCACTTATAAAGAATGATATATCTGCATAACACTAAAGGCCTGCAGCACATTTCAAGTGATAAAACAGAATTATGGCCAACCTTGCTTGCTATCTGTGCCAATGTTATTTTTTAGAATCAAAGCATAAATAAAGACCAAGACAAGTATAAACTGAAATAGTTTATGACAAGTAAGTAAACATTGTGGAAGATACACAGAGAAATCTGATGTGAAAAAAAGAAACACAAAATTAATGATGATGAGAGCATAGGAAGTAATACATTTTACTAGAATAATAGATAAGCAGTTGAGAATTAATAGTGAATTCAATATTAGAAAGCAACACACACCTCACTATTTTAACACTGCATGCAAAATGTCTTAATTCTTAATTCTCCACTTAAAACATATAGCCTAAAATACACCCAAATGTATATTGTCAGCAAGAAACACTGCTGACTTCCAACAATGTTCACATACTAGTACTGGAAGGATGAAAAACAATATTCCATGCAAATGAAAGCCAAAGGAAAGAAAGGGTTTTTATTCTCATACTTGATGAATTCAAGCAACAATTATCCACAGGTGACAAAGAAGGTAACTACATATTGATAATGGGAAAAACCAAAAAAGAAAATAAATGGCTGTAAATAATTATGCTTGAATGATAGTGCACCCAGTTTTATATAATAAACACTACTCATCCTCAGGGACAGATAGGCTCCAATGATGTAAGAGCAGGTGACTTTAATACAACATAATTACTGAGAAGGTCACCTGAATAAAATATCAATAAAGTTTCTCAAATTTAACTCAGAATGACTTAACAGTTGTCTACAGAACATTTCATCTGATAACAGAAGAATACACCTAGTTTTCAGTAGCACAAGGAACTTTATATCAAGTGTTAGAATACAAAATAAGGTTTAGTAAATGAAGAAACAAAATAAAGACAAGCAAAATCAATCATGAGACTCATAACATTACAATGGAAGGATATTAGAAAACAACACACAACACATGGTCCTGGGAAAACCATGTATCCATATGAAGATGAATAAAATTTGATCCCTATCTCTTACCCTTTACATAGGTCAACTGAAAGTGGATCAAAGACCTAGGAATTATTCTAGTAATGCTGCAACTGCTACAAGAAAATTAAAGTTGAATATTTCAACATGTTTGCATGGGCATCATTTTCCTTAAAAAGACTCCTAAAGCATGATAAATAAAACCAAGAATCAGGAGTTGGGATGGCATCAAATTAAAAAGCTTCTACACACCAATGGAAACAATTAATAATGTAAGAAGTCAGCCTACAGAATGGGGGAAGATTGTTGCCACTTTATTCTCAAATATGGGATTAACATCCAGAATAAGTAAAAATTTTACAACACTTATCTCCAAGAAACAAATGACCCAAGAAATAAATGGACAAAAGAACTACAGAGATATTTCTTTAAAAAAGAAATGCAAATGACAATAAGTATATGAAAAAAATGTTCAACATGTCTAGCAGAAAGGGAAATACAAATCAAAAGTACATTGAAACTTTACTTCAGTTTGAGTGTCAACTATTAATAAATGTTAACAGGGATGCAAGGAAAAGGTTCACTCATCTGTTGTTGATGAAACTGCAAATTAGCACCATCACCCTGGAAAGCATTATAGAGAAACTTCAAAACAATGGTAATGGGACCACTGTATGATCCAGTTATCTCAGTTACTGATACATAGTCAAAAGATCTAAAATAAACATATATATTGGAAGAAACATAATGTATATAGCAGCACAATTCAACAAGACAGGCAATGTAATCAGTCTAGGTACCAATCAGCAGATTAATAAACAAACTATATATATATATATATATATACATATATATATATATATACACACATACACACACACATATACATATATGTATATAAGGCACATATATGTGTGTGTGTGTATATATATATATTAATTTTTAAAAATATTTTTATTTGGTTTTTTGTTTTTTTTAATTGTAAACAAATGGGATACATGTTGTTTCTCTGTTTGTACATGGCATAAAGGCATACCATTTGTGTAATCATACATTTACATAGGGTAATGTTGTTTGATTCATTCTGTTATTTTTTCCCTTCCCCCCACCCCTCCCACCCCTCTTTTCCCTCTCTACAGTCCTTCCTTCCTCCATTCTTGACCCCCCCAACCCTAACTCTAACCCTAACACTAACTCCTTCCACCTCCCATTATGTGTCATCATCCACTTATTAGCGAGATCATTCTTCCTTTGGTTTTTTGAGATTGGCTTATCTCACTTAGCATGATATTCTCCAATTTCATCCATTTGCCTGCAAATGCCATAATTTTATCATTCTTTATGGCTGAGTAATATTCCATTTTTATTTGTAGATGAACACAATATCTTATTTTTTTAATGTGGTGCTGAGGATCAAACCTAGTTTCTCACAAGTGCCAGGCAATACTCTATAACCAAGCTACTATCCCAGCCCCTAAAATAATGTTTTGCTAGGTCACAAATGAGAATGAAATCATGACATTTGCTGGTAAATGAATGAAACAGGAAAATATATCATGCTAAGTAAAATAGACAAGAGACTTAGAAAGTAAAATGTTTCCATAATTTGAAGAATATTTTCTGTCATTTGAAGAAGCTAGACAAAAATAAAGAGTAAAAATGGGAAATTTATGAATAATAAAAGAGAACAGATGAGTAGAGGGAATGAATTAAGGCTGGATAGAGGAGGGAATGCAAAGAGAGCAAAGGTAGAATGAATCTGAACAAACTTTCCTGTGTACACATGTGAGAATACCACTGTGACTTGGACCTTTCTGTATATCCATAAAGCACAAATTAAGACAACTATAAACAAACAGAAGAATGATTTGTAGAGTAGAGGAAGGTAACTTCAGGAGGGAGGATGGAAGGAAATGGGAAAGTATTGGGTACTTAATTGGAGAAAGTTTTATTTCATGCTTTATAATAATGTCAAAATAAACCCTGATCTTATGTACAAAAATAATGAAGTAAGAAAAAGAATAAACTGCAATAAAAATCTACAAAAACTGTATGAGCACTTGGAAAATGAACAATACATTTGCATGTTCAATGGATCACTGATGAAGTTGGGGTAAATTTTTAAAAACCTCTGAATGAAATCAGAATAGAAATACAGCATCCCAGAATCTATGGGATACAATAAAAATAGTTCTTTCTTTCCAGCATTTTATTTTCTATTCTGATTTCATTCAGAAGTTCATAAAAATGACTCTCTACATTTAAAAATCAGAGAGATTTCAAATAGAAAACCTAACGTTGCAACCCAAGGTATTAGAAAAATAATAAATCTATTTGAACAAGTTGAATAAAAGAAATATTAATTATCAGTTTAAACTATAAAATAGATGGGCTGGGGAGATAGCTTAACTGGTAGAGTGCTCGCCTCGCAAGCACAAGACCCTGGGATCAATCCCCAGTACCTCAAAAAAACAAAATAAAACAAACAAACAAACAAAAAAACTATAAAATAGAAAATAAAGAAAAAATACAAAGTATTAAAGGATCAGATTTTGTTTGTGAAAAGAGAATCAAAATTGATAAACCCCTAACCAAGGTAATTAAAGGAAAGAAAAAGAAGAAACAAATAAATAAACCTAGAAACCAAAAGAGAAATATTACAACAAACATCACTGGAATCTAGCACACTACTAGGAATTATATGGAAAACTTATTTTTCAATAAATGGGAACATCTAGAAAAACATTATGAAGACAAACATGGTAAAAAATGGAAATCCTACAATATATGTATGAAATAGTTGATATGAATCTAACCAACTCAAAATATGAATCAAAGGAATGCAAAAATTCAACCTAATAACAGGCAATTATAGTGAAGCAGTAATAAAAAGCCTCCAGGACCAGAGGTGAACACAAGGCTGAATTTTATCAAATATTCAAAGAAGAACTGATACCAGTGACCTGCCATTATATGTAAGAGAGAAGGAAAGACACTTCTAAAGTAATTCTACAAAGTCAGTGTTACCCGGAATGAAAAGGAAAATAAGAACACTACAAGGAAAGAAAACTACAGTCCAATATCATTGAGGGTGGCAGTCTAAAAATCTTTATAAAATACTTGAAAAATATACTGAACATCACATTAAAAACAACAAACACTTGGGGCTGGGGAGATAGCTCAGTCGGTAGAGTGCTTGCCTTGTAAGCACAAGGCCCTGGGTTTGATCCCCAGCACCCCCCCAAAAAAAAAAAAAAAAAAAACACTGCCGGAAAAGTGGTGTATTTTACACTCCCAGAAATTCAGGAGGTTGTGTCAGGTGATTTGTAGTTTCAGTCAACCTGGACAATTTAGAGACTTGGGCTCAAAATGAACAACAAAAGGAACTGGAGGTGTGACCAGTTATAGAGTACACCTTGGATAAGTCTCTTGGGTCACACACACACACACACACACACACACATACACCATACACCCTGAGCCAGCTGGTTTTATTCAAGGAATGCAAGAATAGTTTAATATATGAAAACTAATAAAACTAATACACCAGATAAAGAATCAAGGACAAAATCATAAGATAATTTCAATACCTGGAGGAAAAGTCTTTGACAATATTCAATGACCCTTCATTACAAAGCCCTGAGGAACTAGAAAGAGGAGGAACTTACCATAACATACCAAAGACTAAGTATAACTTTCCCTTCATAAATGAATTCTTTCTATTTATATTAATCAAGTCATACTTTTGGATCGCATTTTGATTCTTTTTTTATATGATGACTTGCCACAGAATTGACTACTCCCACCATATTCTACAAATGTTGCTTTCCTTCTTATTAGGACTGCGATACCTTAAACTTATATCTAGGTTGTTTGGCATCATTATGTGCAGATGAGAGATAATATGTAAGAACAATAAAGAAAATATATTTTTTTAATTTTACCTTTGGATCAACTAATGTGAAGAGAAAATGTGGATTGCTCTTTATGCTGCAACATTCTACAAGAGTGGTTTCAACCACCTTTTTCTTTTTATGATAGCTTTACAGTTGTTTTTGTCAGGTAATGTTCTGATTTCTGGTTCCCTAGTGTCAGTGTCTGCTTCTGTAATAATAAAAGCAAAGTAGAGAGTATTTGCAAATGCTCCATAATTTCAAATCAATGAGCAACTCAGCAGTAGGTATTCTTCATAGTTTACTGTCTTTCCTTGATTCATTGGAAGTTTGATGTGATTCTCCTTCTTCTGTGGGGACATTCTAAGAAGAAAAAAATATTTATATTTAGATGTAAATGCACCAAATATGAAAAATTATTATAATAGTTTCCTTTACTGCAGGATACAAGTGAAAGAGAACACATTTCTTAGCCTTTCCAATATCAAATCAAACTTCAATTCTTCAACTTACTAAGCTATATCTTCTTAAGGGGGTGAGAATGATTAGAGATAAGAGGGAGATCTGAAATGTTGCTCCCCTTACCTCTAAGATAATTGCACAAACACTGATATTCATAAAACTATTTTATTAATCCAAATTACCTAGGATGAATTATAGTCATCTGTAGTTATAGTGCTTTTAAAAAATTAGAAATTTAAATGGGATTTTTTGAATGAGCTTTTGTGACTTACATTGGCACAAATTATCTCATGAGGTGAAAGCATGAGACCTGAGCTTTAAGAGTACCTTATAAATAAAATCAGTTGAAATCACAAAGATTCTACACTCTGTCCATTCTATCTGTCAAATAGCTAATGATAAATGTAAATATAAATGTTGATTCATCCAAGAAAGAGAAAAAGAATGCCACAATCTTGTGAGGGCAGTGAATGGAAACCACACACAGTTACTAAAATAAAAGATTTACAAAATAATCAAGGAATGGTAACTTAGATGACCATGGATGAATGGTAACTTAGATGAACTTAGAACAGACATTGGAGAGATGTTTTCTGCAAGAAAATATTGAGTTTTGGAGTAAATCATTTAAAAAAATAAGCAAATATTTATTTTAAGTCCAAATATATTCTTCATGATTAGAGGATGATTAGAGAATATTCTGGTTCCTACTTTCTTATTTATGACATATCTCTAACTTGATTGCTTCTTTTAATGGCACCAATTCAAGATAACTCACCTAAATTTATATATCCCAGACATCAAAAGTGAATACAAATTTAAAGCATAATATTTAGAATTCAGTAGAATTAACTGGTGGTCATTTCATGCATGTTATTTAGAACACTTCATTATATAGCAAACTTTTTCTACAAATTTATTCATGTTCAAAAAATTAAGAAGTTTTTACATTTGAAACCTTACTGTAGCTGCTCCAGAAAATATGGAAATATATTTATTAACTTTGAAAATCTCATTAAAAATTGAAAGGTATAAAGTGAATAGTTACATAACTAAGCAAGTAACTTTTAAAATTTGGGCTCTCACAAAGTGACATAAGGGCTTGGACACTTTTAGACACTATGATACAAAAAACTATGAAACTAACATCATCATATGGTTATTGAGAGTCTCTGCTTCTAGAACTGGTTGTTATTTTGCACAAGACATCAGTATTCAATTAAATGAAGAGTTTTAAATATACTGTTAGTGGAAAGAGCTAGAAACCATGGTCAAATCCTTTATAAATGCAAATATTTAATAATTTTATTATATTTTTATACCTTTATTTATTTATTTAGTTTTATGTTACAGTGAAGATTGAACCCAGTGCCTCACATAGACTAGGCAAGTGCTGTACAATTGAGTTACAACTGCAGCCCCTAATCCATAAATTAATATACATACTCTAATTTTCTATGTTTCTACAATTTCTAATATTACTTTAATGTAAAAATGGGGCCAAGAATAGAAATAATGAAAAAGTTCTCCTAGAAATGTATGGTAGTAAAATATAAAGGGTCCAAAAAAAAAAAAAAACTGCAATGTGCTTTACTTATTTCAAATTAAAGGCATGAGGGAAATCCCATGATTCTACAGAAAATAACTTGAGCATGAATGTTAAAAATCATGTAAGTATGATTTAAATTTCACACTAATGTAAACCTAACAAAAAATCCTTGAACAAAAAAATTCGTATTACTTCCACAATGAGAAATGTTTTCCTAATACAGTTTTACTGTCATATGTACTTTCCAGTCCAGTTTCCTCCAGTCCCCCATGCTAAAATACTCAATGTAACACTGGCATTTATACATGTTAAAAAATATCAATGTAATTCTCTTAAATTTTTTTTCTGAGCCAATTTGCAAAAAGTATATCAGGGAAACCATTGCTAAGTTTCAAGTATTAACACCTCAAAACTCAATATTAACAGCAAGAAAATTAATTGCATAAAAGATCACTTTAACTTTAAATGAGATTGATAGTAGAGCTCATCCAATATAAAACAGGCACCATCAGGATCAGATTCAGTGGGATGACTTTAGAGCAAAAATGTATAATAAAGTGGGTAGGTAGCTTTTTCTCAATAAACTGGCAAAAATTAGAATTCACCTATATGAAATGCTATTTCTTGACTGATTTGATTAAAATATAAGCTGTTTTATAAAACTCTTCCTCAACTTTTTCAAACTCTAAAATAGTTAATGAACATACCCATTTTGTTGGTAGACCTTTAAATAATTAATTTATTTCTCTATGTGTGAAGCTGAGAATCTAAATCAGTGCCTCACATGTCAGGCAAGTGCTGCACACTGAGCCACAACCCAGCCCCTCAATGAACACACTCTTAATGCCATTTCAGAATGACAGTCACTATATTGGCAGAACTTGAGAACAGTTAATTCTTAGAAACTGTCTGTCTTGAAGGCTGAACTTGAAATCCAATTAATAGCAATATCAGAACTTAAATTATACTCCAGAGCTCCAGACATGTTATTGGCACCAAAACATATAGAAAGACAAATGGTACGGAATAGAAGATGTATAGACAAAGCCACATAAATACAGTCATCTCATACTTGACAAAGTCACCATAAACACACATTGAAGAAAAGATAGCATTTTCAACAAATGGTGCTAGAAAACAGGAAATCTATATGCAGTAGGTTGAAATCTATCCCCTATATCTCACCCTGAACAAAATTCAACTCAAATTGGCATTAGACCAGAAATATTGCATCTACTAGAAGAAAATGTAGGACAAACTCTCCATCACGTCAGATTAGAAACCAATTTTCTCAACAGGACTTCTAAGGTACAGGAAATAAAATCATGAATCAATAAATGGGATGGTATCAAACTGAAAACCTTCATTACAGCAAAGGAAACAATCAAGAACAAGAAGAGACAGCCCACAGAGGGGAGGAAATCTTTTACATCTGCATCTCAGATACAGCATTAATCTCCAGGATATACAAAGAACTCAAAACACTTAACACCAAACAACCCCAAATAACCCAAACAGTAAATGGGCCTCATAACTGAACAGACACTTCACAGAAGAAATGTGATCAGTAAATATATGGAAAAATGTCCAATATCACTAGAAATTAGAGAAATGAAATTAATACTACACTGAAATTTCCTCTCACTGCAGTCAGAAAGGCAATTATAAAGCCTACAGTAACAACAGATGTTGGTAAGGATGTGGGGGAAAAGTTACACTCATACATTACTGGTGGGCCTGAAAATTGGTGTAGCCCATTAGCAGAATGGAGATTCCTCAAAAAACTAGGAATGGATCCATCATTTGACACAATTATCCCACTCTCAGCATATACACAGAATACTTAAAATGGGCTTACTACAGTGATATGGCCACATTAATTTTACAGCAGTTCACTTCATAATACCTAAGCTATGAAACTAACCTCAATGCCTTTCAACAGATGCATTGATAAAGAAAATGTGGTACATATATACAATGGACTATTATTCAGTCAAAAAGAAGAAACAAATTATGGCATTTGCCAGTAAATGGATGGAACTGGAGACTATCTTGCTAAGTGAAATAAGCCAATTCCCCGAATCCTAAAGCTACATGTTCTAATAGTGGATGCTGACTCAATAAAGGCAGAGTGACGGAGGAGAGTAGGTTCACTAGATTAGACAGAGTGGAGTGAGGGAAAGGAGGGAGAATAGGGATGGGAATGACCATAGAGTGAATCAGACCTAATTTTTCTATGTTCATATATGAAAGCAAAACCAGTCTAACTCCACATCATGTACAACCACAAATATAGAAAGAGATAGTCTATGAATGTATGATATGTGAAAATGCATTCTACTCTCATGATAGCTAAGAACAACCAAAAATAGGCATATGACCACAATATAATCCAAATATTTCACTCCTTCTTTTTCTCCTGAAAGATCTAAAATTTCCATATTATGGCAACACTGCCACAACAATATCTACAGTAACAAATTCATGATAGCTCAGTCTCAGATCACGCTCCCTCCACCCCAGGACACATGAACCTGAGACCCCTCAGAGGACAAAGGACTTCCCCAAGGGAGGCGGACTTCCCCTTGGGCAGCTATGTTACCCAGGGAGCCTTACCTGAGGGTGGTTGTAGGCTGCATTACCCCAGGGGCAGCGGTGTTAGTGGAAGGCAGCTACCTTTCCCAGAGGGCAGCCTTTCCTGAGGGCAGGGTGGCGGTCTGACAACAGCAGCACGTGTCCAGGCAATATGTCTCTGCCAGCACTGAAGCAGCCAGACACCTACACAGGACACGATGAAGAGGCTTCCAGAACAATGGCACACGTGGAGTAGGCAGGTCTGGACCTGTGCTGTGCATCTGACTGTCCAGCCCTGCCTGTCTCAGCTGCGGGAGAGCTGGGCATGTGAATAAATCACAGGCAGTCGGGGCATGCCCCCAAGTGGCTCCACCCACTTTGGACTCCCTGCATGTGTCTGAGTCCTAAACCACACAAGGTCTGCCTTAGGGACCTGAGACGCCCATGGGGAAGAGATCCCTCGAGAGCAAAGTGCTGACTCCAGCCCTCCTGCCTTTTCTGGGCACTGAGGAGCACATGGTCATGGCGTGGTCCAGTGAGAGTCACTGCAGAGTTCCTGGGGTTGCAGACACCTCCAATTCCCCACTGCACCCCAGAGATGGGATCTCACTGCTGGGTCTGCAGCAGGACAGGTAGCCAGCAGCACAAGAGGGGTCATGATGGTAGAGGCAGGAGTGCCAGGCATAGGTAACCACCCAGGGGAAACCGAGCCTCCAGGTGACTCAGGTTGGAGCTGGGCCTGGTTTCAAAACCCAGCTCTGCCATCTCCTAGCTGTGTGACCTTGAACAAGATACTTAACTACCCTGGGCCTGAGCACCCTCACCTGACAACTGGGGATAACAGCAGGACCTTGCTCACAGCACTCCTGTTTGGGTCAAATGGGGCCCCAGGGGTTAACAGATGGACCCAGGGTCTGGGGCAGGGAAACCACACAAAAAAATTAGAAAAAGAGGCTAAGAGAGCACTTGTGGAGACTCTCAAGGTACAAATGAGGTTTGCAAGGGGGTCTGCAAGGGCAGCCTTGTCCTGACCACATGCTGGTGCTACAGGAGACATGGCCACTGGGGAAGCGGACAAAGCGTGTGTAGGAATAACCCACTACTTTTGCATACTTGGACTACTTCAAAACAAAATGTTACTTAAAGCTTGTGGGCAGATTTTGATGAAGAACTGGGCATGGGTGGAAAGTGGAGACTGGCTGAAATGAGCCCAGGTCCCAGGGATGCAGAGCAGATGAACACAACAGGGAGATGCCCCAAGACTCACCTCAGGGTCTGCCAGTGCCCTTTTCAGGCCTCCCCTGAAGGGGGCCCTTGTGAGGGTACAGACTGGGCCAGGTTTTGTGCTCCCAAAGCAGAGTCCTCAAAAGCAGAGCAGGGCCTGATGCAGCACTAGTGATCTGCCAGGGTCGTTGGTCCCCTGGAGGAGGAAGAGCAGGGGGGCACTCACTGTGGTGCACCCTGGGACATCTGATCCTTGACTCAGAGGTTTTTGGCCAGAATCTCCACTCTGGGGCCCTGGAAGGAAAGAGCCGTCAGGCCTGGGGTCCCTGGAGGGGCTCGGGACACACAGGGACACCTGGCTGGGTGTTGCAGTGCTCCAGAAGCTGAAACCCTTGACCCCCAGGCAGGCCAGGTCTGGGCTGAGGGTGTCCGGTCCCAGGTGGCCTCACCTTACAAAGAGCGCATGCAACTGCCCTCAGCCCAGCCTGATGAGCTGTATCATGCACTTGGGCAGCAGCCTATGGCTCCATGCCAGGATAGCTGCCTGCTTCAGGGACATGCTCAAGGTGCTCCTGTGGAGGGGTGGAGAGGGTATGGGACAGCAGCCACCCCCGCCAGGCCTCATCTCCCCTTCTATGGCTGTGTGGGCCACCCACCCTGTGTCCTCTCTGGGCTCACATTCCCCACCTCCCTGCTCCTCCCCACCAGCCCCTCCTGGCAGCCTCCACCCCTGGGCCTGTCCCTGCAGGAGTCTGCACCCAGGACAGCAGCACCTCCAAGCAGGGCCCTGCTTTCTGTCAGCTGAGTTGGGTGACTCCTGAGGCCTGGCCCCTGCTCAGCAGCCTGGGCACAGTCCCATGACTCAGGCTGTTAGAACCCAGCTCTGCACCAGTCCTTGGACTCCAAGCCACCCTGCACCCTTCTCCCTGCAGCTCTGACAGATGAGTTGACTTCTGGACACCCCAGTCTCCCTGACTAGAGTCAGGAGTGGAGCAGCATTGACAGGGGACCAGAAAGAGGCTGTCCTGTGCACTGTGAGATGTCGAGCACCAGCCCCCACCAACTAGATGTCACAGTCCCTGGCTGTGATGACCACAAATGTCTCCAGACATGGCCAACATCCCCTGGGGAGCAAAACTGCCCCTGGCTGAGGACTCTTCTGCACCAGTCCACAGCAGGGGACACAATGCTGGAGGCATAGACACCAGAGTCCCCGGCATGCAGGAGTGCACCCCCCACTCAAGAAGACATGACTGGATGTCTGTTCATCAGACCCATCGATGCCAGGTACCAGTCCACTGGGCACAGCAGAGAAGAGTGTCCCCACCCTCACAGATGGCCCACGCCAGGGTGGCAGAGCCTGTTGGAGCAAGTGGCATAAGTGGCAGGCATAAGGACACTTGGCTGAGCAGGGCTCCCAGAAAAGGAGCTGTCTTTCTCTGGGGCCAGCAGCTGGGCAGAGGACAGAGGAGGAGTGTCCAGGGAGGCTGGAGGCAGTTCTGCCCTGCAGGTGAGCCATCCCACTTGCAGCAGGGTTGGAGGCTCAGAGCTCAATCTCCCTCACACCCTCTGGCCCAGGACCCAGGAAGTCCACAGCCCTCATGCCCACAGACTGCCACAGATGGTCCAGATTAAAGATGACCTGGGGTCCAGAGCAGGGAGGCCCTGCCCAGGCCCAGCAAGCCAGGAGGTCTAGGACATGGATGCAGCCTTCCCACATCCTGTCCCTGCTCCCCAGACCCTGGCACGGCCCACCTCTGTATGCCCATGCTGCACATGGTGATCTGGCCAGCCCCCAGGTGGTAGCAGAACTTGGAGGAGACGGGGATGAGGCCAGCACCCAAGCTCCTGCTGGTGCCAGGCTTGGGGTGCACAAAGGATGAGTGGCAGAGCTCATCCAGGGCATTTATAGGGTAGATAAGCTGCAAGCATGGGACAGACACCCGGGATGCTTGGGTGCAGCCAAGGGCAAGTGCCATTCCATACACCTGCTCAAGAACAATCTGTGGCTCCCTATTACCCTGCAGTTGGCACTCGATGTTCACCATGTATTTCAGGTGTCACCTTCCAGCCTGCTCTATTCACCTGCCAGTGTGTCCCTGACTAAGCACCAACAGGCCATGCCCTTCAAACCCTTAGGAGGAGGAGTCTTCCCCATCCCTGCTTCCCCAACCATGTGTGGTGGTAAAGGTGGTGGCTCCTCCTTCCTGTGCCCTGTGAGATCCTGCTGGCCACATTAGAGTCCCAAAGCACATTCCCACCACCTCTCTCACAGCAGCCAAAGCACCAAGGTCAGCACGCCAGCCCAGGGTGAGACCTGCCTCAACCCTGGAAGACCACAATGCACTGAGCAGGAGGAGCCAAGGTCAGTTGGACCCAAGGGGCAGCCACACCCAGTGCAGGCCAAGCACAGTGAGTGGGAAGAAGCCCCAAAGCAGATCTCACATCTCTCTACTTCTCAAAAAAGCTGGAAGTCTCCATTTCTTTAAGACCTTTCAATTTCTAAGGGCTAGAAAAAAATGAGAGGGAAGAAACCAGAGCAGGGCCTGACCATGCCTGCCATCGGGTCTGTGGCTGCCTGCAGGGGTCCCAGCCCCAGAGAAACTTGCAATGACCATGGTGCATAGAAGAGAAAGAGGCCACAGTGAGCATGAACCAGTTTGGGAACTCCCAGGACCATAGGACATGGCCAGCAGGGTGTCTGGAGGAAATCCCACCAGTAGAGTCCTGACCATGGCAGTCCTCCAGGTCAAGCTTGGAGCTGGGAACACACCTGGTTGATCTTCTTGGCAGTGGTGCTGGCATCTGTGGGCAGGTTCGATGGCTCCAGGTAAAATGTCCAGAGTGAGAAAGACGGGTTGAAGGGGGCCCCATCCCCAGCTCCCAGCTGGGCAGACTGGCCTCCCCACTCCAGGTAGAATCAGAAGCAGCCTGACAGCCCCACCCAGCCCTCCACCTGGCCTGCTTCTCCTCTCCTCTTGGAGCCCTGTCCGTACCTGGTGCTGGATGCTGCTCTGTACTCACTGGCTCCAAGTCTGTCCCCCTCTACCACAGGGGTTGTCCGACTGTAAAGCCCCAGGCTCTGGGAACCAGGTGGTCTCAAGGACACTTCTCAGCTGGGCTGTGGAATGCAGTACAAGCCACAGACAGAAAACAGCAGCGAGCCACCCCCGTGCGGATAGGTCTTTATTCACAGCATGGGTGGGCTGGTCTCGGCAGTTCCTGCCCCAGAAGAGAACAGACTCCCACGCATGGGGACAGTGTGTGTCCCACATAAGGTCATGATGAACCTGACCTGGGCAAACAAGTGAATGACCAGAATCCATGTTTAAAACATTCCACAAACAGCACAGAAGAGACTAATGGCCTTGTCCATCCAGAAGGGCGCTAAGATGTTCTTGTCCAGCAAATGGATAGAAGCCTCTCTCTCCCATTTCCAAATGACAAAACCAGCCCTGGAGAGGATAAAGTCCCTCCAACCATCCTTTGTCATCTAGGCAGGACTCAGGAGGGGCCATGGGCAAGCTGCTGGGGACATGGGAGTTACTCCCACAGACCTGTGCTCCCTCCTGACAAAATCTGTTCCCTCCACTTTTCACTGTGGGGATTGTGAATGGGATGAGGCCAAGGGTACTATTCCCCTCTCTCAAGGCCCAAGAAGCCCAGGGCCCCATCTCTGCTCCTGCCCCCATGCAGAGTGGACCAGCAGCTTGACTCAGCAGAGAGGACCTGCTTTGAAGCCAGACTATTGGCCGTGTGACCTTGGGCATGTTGTGTATGCTCCTGGGCCACAGCCTCCCCATCTGTAGAATGGGTTAGCATGACCTACAGTGCACACTGCCATCAGACTCTCATGCAGACAAGGTGCTCCAGAAAAAGTGTCTGGCCTGCTCCTCACACTGAGGGTCTGCCTGCCACCTGTTGTGATGGCTTTCTGAATCCTGCCCCCAACATAGGCCCAAGGAAACAGCTGATCTTGTGGTAATACTGCTGGACATTCTCCAGGGACTGGGTGTTGATCTCCTGCAGCAAATCCTCTGCTGACTGTCTGCCTGGAGGAGGAGGCCCTTCCACATTCTCCAGAGCTGTGGAGGAGAGAGGGAGGACAGGGCTGGGTCCCAAGGGCTCGGTGGCCTTGGCTTGGTCCCCATGGTCCCCCACAGCCTGCAACTCACCTTTCATGAAAAGCACAACATGCATTCGGAGGCTGGCCCTGCTCTCCAGGCAGGAGGGCAGCTTGGAGAAGTGGTAGCTGTTGAGGTAGAAGACCACCTTCAGTGCCTGCTGGCTGCCCTCTATGTGGTAGATGTTGGTGTCTCAAGGGGCCTCAGAGCCCCACACCCTCTGTCACAGCAGCTTTAGATCTCCCTTCCTCTGTTGCAAGAGTGGCACCCTGGCACCTCCCTGCCCTCCCCACTCCAGAGGGATAGCCTCAGACCTCCCTGCCCTTTGACCCTGCTCCAGAGGGATAGCCTCAGAACCCCTCTTCCAAGCCTCAGGATGGCACCCTGGTACTCCCATGTACACTAATGCCAGAGTAGCATCCTGTGACCACATGTTCCCTCCTGCCTAGAGGGGCAGTCTCAGACTTCCCATTCCACAGGGTAGCCTCAGACAGCCTCACACTCTGCAGCAGCCTGTGACCTCCCTCTTGGACAACTTCAACAGATGTTGTTCTTGGCCCTGACACTGACTGCCCAGCAGAGGGCCAGCAGTATGTCATCAGAGCCCTCCATGGTGCTCTGGTCACCCCTTGTCTGGTAGCTCAGGGTCCTACCTGGCAAAAGTTGCCCTCAAACAGCACCTGCATCTTATTCACCATATGAGGAAGAGCTTAAGGCAGGGAGGATAAAATGAAGTGGTTGGAGCCCCTACTGCATCACTAGTTGATTGGGGTTCTCCTGAGCCCAGCCCAGCCCCAGACAGGCAGGCACTGCAGTCAGCTCAAACTGGCCCCCAGAAGCTGACTCCCATGCAGCAGTCTGCATTTCTGGCAGGGCCACACTGCCCCAAGGAGGCAAAAGTGGGTCCTTGAGGGAGGGCAGACCTCACAGAGCCAGACACAGAACACATGGACACACAGGCTGCAGCAGTGCAGCAATTTCAAGGGGGTGTGATAGTGAGGAAAAATGTCTCAGGGGCTTTTCATAGAGTGAAATGAAAGGAAGGGGAATTGCTGATCTAGAGCGTGGCCCTCTGTCTCATGAGCACTGCAGTCCTGGAGATGGCTTGTGACATAGACACCCCAGTTCCACTCCAGAGTTTCTGAGGTAGGAGGTCTGGGGTGTATTCTGAGAATCAGTCTTTCTGGAAAGTTCCCAGGACCCAAGCACAGCAGCAGAGCTCTGGAAGCAAGCACAGGGTTCTCAGCCTTGGCTGGAGTTCACCTGGACAGCTCCCCAGGGACCCCAGAACATAGGGACCCTCTGCCCAGGCCCCATGCCACAGCAGCCAGCAACTGGGATCTGCATCTGGGATGCCACCAGCTGACTCCAGGTTAGACCCATGGGGAGTGTGGGACCATGGCTGTGCTGCCTCCAATGTGGCCCAAATCCTGTCCCTGAGTACTGAGTGCTCACTGCTATGAACATGTGCATGGTGGGTGTTGGGTAATGGGTGGTCAGATGGATTGGGGGGACAGAACAATGGGACAAAGGACTAAGGAACATCAGTCAATTATGCCATTAGTCCTTAATCTGAATTCTTCAGTATAAAGAAGGAAGACTCCAGGGTGGAATTTTAATGAGAAGTGCTGTGGACCTCTTATAAGACCTGGTGAAGACAGCTAGGTTGATGAGAGAGAACCCCTCTTTTTCCACTCAATTTGGAGCATGAGGTTTGATGTGTTGGATTCACGTTTGCCTTGGGCAGCTGATCTGCACACAGGAGACCAGGGCAACAAGCAGCCCCTTCAGCCTCAGTGTAGCAACTCCTACTGTGGGGGTGGGAGAAGTCACTCACTGGTCACACAGTTCTTGTCCAGCTGCTTAAAGTAGAAGGTGACACTCTTCAGCTTTGACAGGGTCACCCAGATGTCCTCCAGCATGGCCCGTTCCTCCTCCTGCAAGAAGATACAGTGAAGGGACGTCAGGTACCAGGCTTTCACCTCACAGTGCTGGGATCTGAATCTAGGCATTGGGCTACACTGGGGCCTCCTGAGCACCAGGCCCAGGTGTGCTCTGGCTCACCCCACAGCTTTTCCTGTGGCCCCTATGGGTCAGAACTTGCCTCTGCTCTGATTTGCTGAGTGACCTGGTAAAGCCACCTCCTCCCTACCCAGACAATGGTTACTGACTTAACCATTCCCATCAACCTTCTGTACTACTCCAGGAGATTATAACACCTGATTTCTCTTTCCTCTCATCTGTAGTCACAACCAGGGCCAAGTCCTGACAGGTAGACCATGCTCCACATACCACCCAACTTCCCAGCCCCCACCCCACAGGGGCACTGTCCACATCCCAGAAGAACACCACAGCTCCCCCTCATCCTCCCCCAAACAACCCATCTCTCCCTGGACTGTTACCTTTTTAAATTGAACCCAAATCCCATTTCTCACCTGCCCCCAAGTCTGTAAACTTCCTCTGCCTCATAATAAAGCCCCAGTCCTACAGACAGGGCCTGCGAACCTCTTCTCCCAACTGCCTCACTGCTCCGGAGGCATGCTGCCTTTGCTGGGGACCTGAGCACATGCCGCTCCCTCTACCCTGTGCTGTACCTCTGATCATCCACCTGACTAGCTCAAATGTCACCTCTTCAACACAACCAGCTCTGACCCTCAGTCCCCAAGCAACTCCATGCACAGTCTTCCACTCTTCCTGCCATTTTCCCTCCTTCCTCCATCCATTCTTCTCAGTTTCCCCAGTTGGAAGGTGAGCTGCAGACCCCAGCAGGCAGCACCCGGCACCCCCCGACATCAAAGACCAAATGGATGGGGCAGTCTCTGGCTCTGAGAAGACATTGAGGACTGGTGTCCCTGCTACCTTTTGTGTTCAGTGAGTGCAGACCTCTTGCCAGCAGAGCGCCTGTGTGTGGCTTCGGCCAGCAGAGGGCGTTCTGAGGGCACACTTCCCACACAACAGCCAGTGGCTGGGCCTAGCTAGCACAGAGCCAACCTGCAAGACAGGTATTTGTCCTGGGGACTGTGGTAGGACACTAAGGAGTGTCCCTGGCCTCTGCACACCAGGTGCCAGTAACACTACTCCCAGATCCCTCAGCTGCCATGACTAAAAATGTCTCCAGATGCAGCCAGTGTCCCCTGCCTAGCTTGATCACCACTGATCTATGGCTCGTGGTCTGTTTCTCTCCCACCAGGAGATAAGATCCCCAAGTACAGGGGCTGCTTTGATCACTGGTAGACCTCAGTTCCCTAACAGCGGTACACAGTAGGTGCTCAATTAATAAATGTTGTGTAAACACACTAGGTAATAGGGACACTGGCAAAGGGACCTCCCACCTGCCTGGCTCACTGACCACTGCAAGCAGGGACTGGGAGTGCAGCAGGACCCCAGTGGCAGCCACCTACTCCAGCCACTTGTTGGCTCGTTGCTGCTCTCCACATATTCGCCATTGTCATTGTAGCAGTAACTGAGGGCTGCCAGCAGCTGCTTGGAGAAGGTGCACAAGGTGGCCACCAGGGCCTGTGCAGCTGCAGCTTGGTGTCTGTGGTGGGGACAGGCCGCCGGGCAACACTGGTTGCAGGCTGCCAGATTTGGGCCCTGGCCCCCCACAGAGCCCATAGGGCAAACAGGCCAAAATTCACTTGGGGTCAAAAACCAGGTCCACAAAACTCCCCTCCACCAGCAAGCCAGGTGGCCCCAAACCCAGACCCAAGCATCTGTCCAAGGGTCAGACCTGTGGGTTCCCCACAGCACCCCTAGACCCCTGGTACTCTCTGGGGCACAGCACTTCTCTGCCTGGTGGGCTATATGCCCATGGTGCTGCTCTACCACTGAGCACCACCCATGAACAACTGCCTGTCCACCCTCAGAACTGTGCCCTCCTCTTGCCTCCCCACCCTCACTGGTCCTGCCTCTTTGCCCTGCCCACTTGAGGCACCTAGGTAACAGGGACTCATCTGCTGAGAGGAATTGCTCTCAACTTCTGGCCACTGAGTGTAGGGGTCTATTTTGACCTGGACCCTCACTTGACTGAAAATTTCTGGGAAGACGGGAGGTCTTCTCCCAGGGTTCCCCACCCCATCTGCAGCCCTGGCTCCACTATCTGCTGGGGCTACAGTCATACTGACAAAGAGCCTCCCCACCCTTCATCCTCTATCCTGCATCCTTGTCAACAGTCACCCAGGTAGCAGGTGGCTCAAAACAGGGCTCCCAGTTCCAGGGTCCTGAGACTTGTCCCTTGGACATGAGGGTAGAGTCATTCCTGGAGGGGTAGGAGGCCAAAATATTGCTTTCCCCAGTGCAGATCCTGATGGGCCAAGGAAAATTCATCTTGGCCACAGAAGAGGCCTCAGGGGCTGTCCTCATGGACACCCAGAACCAGGAGGGCCTTGCTGGTACACCATGGCATGTGCACTCACCTGTGCATTTCAGCAAGGCCAGGAGCAGCTGGATCTTCCCATCTGGAAAAGGGGGACAAGAGGGAGGACACTAAGTAGGGCTGGCAGGGGACAGTGGAGCTGGCCCAGTACATGTGCCTGACGCTCACAGAAGAACAGTGCTAAGATTGCACTTTGGAGGTTTTTACTGAAGACTGGTGCAGGTCCCCATCCAGCAGGGACTACAACCAACACTTCCATGTCTGGAGCCAGAGCCCCTACAGACATGCACACACACATTTGTGATACACCCACTCACCAGCAGACTTCGAGTGCACACAAGTGCTCACATGTGCTGAAGCTTATGTATCCTGAACTGCACGGCTGCCCTGGGGAGAAGGCCATTGCTCCTCTGGCCACCAGCCAGACAGGTGCCTCTCCTTCAAAGGCACCCTGGGGCCAGAAAAGCCTTCAAAGGAAAGTCTAAATGGCCTCTATGTCACTTGAGGTACTGTCTTCCCTAGGCCAGAGGGAGGTCTGGTCAGTTGTGGTGAAAGCCAGAACAGGCATGGCACTAAGTCCTGATGGGTACAGACTGGTTTATCCTCATGACTGCACGGGGCCAGAAGGAACCCTGGGGCTGCACATGGGCAGACATGGAGGCTGGAGAAATCAAGGGTGTTCCGAGGTCACATGACCAAAGATGCATGACCTGGGATTCAAGCCCTGGCCCTCTGATCACAAAGCCCACATCCTTTACCAATCACAGTTTTGTAAACAGGACAGCTCAGGGTCAACAGAAATTTCAGCTTAGAGGCAGCTACTCCCTGAGGGTCAGGCCCTTGAGCCATTACCTCTAACTCTCCTGGTCCAATGTCCCCTGTCCTGGGTACTTCCAACCCAGGAAACCTAGACTCAAATGCCATTGAGGACCAGAGCAGTGACATCAGAGGTGTGGCACAGACACCAGGCTGCGGGAACTGGAGAGCTCCCAAGAAGGGAGATGCCACTCATCTCCTGCCCCACATGAGCACAGAACAGGTGGCCTCTGCCACCTCAAGCAGCCAGGAGACACCAATTCCCAAGAAAACCTGAGTGGGCACCAGCACTCCCTGTTCTGATGCTGCAGCATCAGATCCGTTGGTGGCCCCACCTGCCAGCTGTGACCTCAAGGGTAAACAAAAGGACTGAACCAAGCCCCTTTGGAAGCTGTGAAGAACAGTTTACCCTCTGACTTATGAGAAAGGATCAGCATGATCAGCGACCAGCATCAGCAACACCCTGGGCAAAGGGCACACAGCCCAGGCCTGCCAGAGCAGGTCACTCAGCTGAGAAAGTGTACCTACTCTTCTTGCCCTTCCCTGAACATGCAGGGAAGGGGCATGGAGATGGAACCTGACAGGACCCTGCTGCATTCAAGTCCCAGGCAAAGGCCACAACCCCCACCACGACCCTCCTTGCCTGCTGACCTTCCACATATCTCTGGATTTTATCCACCAGGGTCTTGATGGAGCTGTGGAGGTTCCAGGGGTCCTCCTGGATGCTGATCTGGATCAAGCTCCATCCATGGACCATACACTCTTCTTTCTGTTTGAACTCTAGGGCAGGAAAGGGAAGGGACAGAGGTTGCTTTGGAGAACAGTGGCACAAAGGCCCATGCCCCATCACCAGATTGCAAAGTTCATAACCCTAGATCCAGTGAGTCAGTAGGACTCTAGGATATAATCTAGGCTTCAGAGGATAAGTATATGGTAAGTGTGCTATGATATCAATGTTCCATTCCCATTGCAGACATCACTAATCAATCTCAGCACCCTTCCTGCTGGTCTGAGGCCATGATCCACACCTACAGCCAATACACTGCAGACAGCACAAATCAATTTTGGCAGTCTTTGCTCCCAGATCTGGACATTGTAGCTACAGAATACTTCTCAGTTACTAGGTCCTTATGCCACAACCAACTGAGCTGGCACATGAGTTGTGACCTAGTTCTAACCCTTTCCTATATAGAGGAGGAAGCCCAACACAGTGACTTCCCTAAAGTCACACAGGGTAGTGGGAGAACTGGAATTGAATGTGGGCTCAACAGGGCCAAAGGCCAGGCAGACACAGGCCCATGTTCTCTTGACCTCTTCCCTGGTTTCTGAGGTATGTGTGGTTTGGGACCCTCCCTGCTTTTCTTCCTGAGGTTCACCCCTGGATGGGGGTACTGACATAGCAGAGGGACAGCTGAGCAGGAACTGACTCCTGCCTGGAGGCAACTGCTGTCTGCATTCCCATCTACTGCACACCACTGGGAGCCCCCGAGGCCAGCAGTGTCCATCCATCTCAGGGCCATCAGCACCCAGCACCAGGCCTGGCATGAGCTGGCTCTGGGGAGCTATTTACTGGCTGCAGAGCTGCATGGATGGACTGGCAGTTGGGGGATGGAAGGGTGGACAGAGAGCAGGAGAGTGAGCAAGTGGGAGGAAAAGCAGGAGGACATAGAAATTCCAGTTCTCATCACAATCATTGCAAGAAGAAAGTCTCAGCTTGGTGCTGTTATGGCCTTAGCTGTCCACTCACAGAGCCCTCTTCTGAAGAGGCCCCAGGCAGGTAACAGTACACAACCACAGTACAATGACAGTGTTGCTGTTTCCTTTAAGTTGTTCATTATGGTTTTCATCTTAATTTATGGCCTACTACACTGTTTCTTCATATATGGGGAGGATAAGACAAAATTCTTTAGAAATTATGTTTCCAAAAGGAAGATACCTTTCTAAAATTTACTTATTCATTCATTTAGGTACTGGAGAATTGGACCAGAGACACTTCACCTTTGAGCTACATGCATCCCAGTCCTTTTTTTATTTATTTACATTTTCATTTCTTTGAGACAGGGTTTTGCTAAATTACCAAGGCTGATCTCAGAATATTGACAGCCCTGCCTCAGCCTCCTGAGTCACCAGGATTACAGGCATACACCACTGCACCCAGCAAAAGATATGTTAAAAAAAGTAAAATTGCATCAATATTAAACTAGGCAGCAAATGTACATGGTCTGCAAGCATGAGATGGAGCAGACCCTGTGGTGTGACTCAATGGGGGAGTGTGCTCCAGGCCTGTCCATGTGTCCCCAGTGAGCATTACCAGAGGGTTCAGAGACCAGCCCCAGGCCACCAACTGTGCTTTGCAGCACCTGCACCTTCTACCACAAATTGTTTCATTTTTACGATGCTTAAAAATATTTTTTAAAAAATGAGAGACATCATCTGATTCTAAGCAAAAGCAGCCGTGGCTGGATCTGGCCCACAGGCAGGAATCTGCTGGCCTGGACTAGTCAGGGCCATCAAACTGGAGTGCGTGTCCCTGGCGTCCATCCTGCTGCCCCCATAGTGACCCTCACCTTGGAGGCTGTGCTCCATGGGGAAATGCTTGGTCTCCTCAAATGCCCTTCCCATCACTGGTCCCTTGAGCAGCACCTTGATGGTGTCTACCTGGAGACAGAAGCCCCACAAGTGTGACCCTGCACCAAGCCTGCTCAGCCCACCACCAGGGGGCTGCAAAGACCCAGGGACCCGCCCAGGGAGAAGACCACCTGGTTGAAGAAGTGCTCCAAGCAGCCATGAAGCTTGTCTTTCTTGTCCCACGGGATGTGCATGTCTCAGGGCAGTTCATCCTGGCTGGAGGAAGAGCAGCCACTGTTGGTTGTTGCTGCACACCGTGCTCCTCCAAACCCACAGGGGACATGCAGCCTGCCAAGCCCAGGTCCCCGCTGAGTCACTGGGAAAATCCCTGGACCTCTCTGAGCCTCTGTTTCTTCATCAGAAAACTGGGCAGGAGGCACTAACACCCTACAATCTCAGTCTATCCTCTTCTTTGGTCAGTCTTCCCTCTACCAAGTCTCATTTTCTGTCTTCCTTTGTTCTCTGGAAATTATAGCCTTCTTATCAAGGGAAATATTCTACCCTTTTCTGGAATACTGAACCCACATTCTTGCTATGAGTGAAATCAAGTTTCTTTGTTCTTTGACTGTTTTGCCAGTCACACAAGGGTTCTTTCAGTCAGCAACTTTCTTTCCTTGAAAACCATATCAAGTTATACAAATTCTTTGTATTACCAGAAGGTATAATGTCATAGGGTGACATTTAGGTTCCACCACAGATTGGTATAACCTGCTTTTATGGGTTCATTTTTTATTAGTCTTTACTACACATCAAGTCTTCCAGAAGCACTGGATAACTTATGCAGTAAGAAACAATATAGCAGATATCCTTGTACCCAGAGATTTTGTTTCTGATGTTCTCTTCTTAGTATACCCTCCCTTTACTTTCTGTTTATATGGACAAACTTATGAATATTTTCTCTCTCCTTTATTAGTATATTGAAAGCTCTTTAAATAATCCTGTTTATTTACCTTTCTATTCCAAGGCTAGACCAATGTCTAGCACATAGGTGATATCTAATAAATGTCACTTCTAGTGAATACACTATGTTCTTCAAGCAAATGAAGTTCTGAATACTGTAGTAGAAACTTCAGAAGATCTCAGCTTATCAAGTGCCTTGACCAATTTCTCTTCATGTTAAAAGGCTGAACTTGTCTGAAGTCCAATATGGCAACCATATCTCTTTATTCTTGTAACATTATACCAAAATGTGCAGGGCAAGTCAGGATTTCAGAAAGTCAGGATTACACAAATGCAATATACCTTACTCCTGAGAGTAGACCTTGAAAGGCCCTTTACCACAGAGGTTAATTTAGGCTCTCTTCATTCCCACATTGTCTTGGGACTCTGGGAAAATAAACTTTAATTCCTCAGTGTTCTTTAACAACATTGTTTAGTAAACATTTACTGATCTCTTAGTATATATGATCTCCTAAGTGCATAAAAAACAGAAAAACAGATAATCCCTATTTTCATGGAACTCAAAGTCATAGAAGAAAGACAGAGAAGAAACAAACATTTAATGTGTTCATTCACTCCACAGATATTTACTGCATCCTAAGCAGATGATCTAGTAACAATGTAGAGGAACTACTATGGGAACAGTGGGCAAAAATACCCAATTCTCCCATGGCTATATACTAAAAGAAAAAGTAAATATTGATGTACGAGTTGGAAAATTACCAATATTTATATAAAGTTAGGGGAAAATGACTGTAAATTGAGTTCTGGGTATTACAAGTAATTGAGAATGTTGGGAAATAATGTTATATGAATTAAGAAAAATGAAGCCAGGGGTTTTCATAGAGGTGATATCAAGAAAGTTCTTCGCTGCCATGCAAGTTTATTTTTTTAATTTGTGCTATAGAGAATCACTGAAAGATTTTAACTGGGAGAGGAGAACTCAAATCAGATTTGCAATTTAGAATACATGTTAGAGGGAGTAAAATGGGAAAGTCAGTCCAAGTAAAACCTCATGAAGCCTTTAAACCAAAGTAAAGGCAATCTAAATGAATAGGAGAAAAACTTGAATGAAACTTCATAGGTACATTTAAAAGGATTTGGTGGAACAATACATGTTGGGGATAAGAGAGAAAATAATCTGCCCAGGTTCTGTGGCCATTAATGTAAACTAGAAAAATAAAAGAGGGAGCAAGATTTGGAGGGAGATAAGAAATATGATACAATGTATCTAAACAAGATAATACTGAAAGTTAATGAATTCAAAGAGAACTGCATCACAGAATGTTGTAAATATCTTTGTCCATCAAATCTTAACAGATTTTTGTTATTGTTGCTTATGAACTGACTGCCTTTCACCACCAAGAAATAGATCTCCACCCCCTCCTCCTCCATAAAGTTTCAAGCTAATAAATGCAAGATTTGCTTGCATTTATTTACTTCCTCTAACATGTATTCTAAATTGCAAATCTGATTTGAGTTCTCTCCCAGATAAAATCCTTCAGTTGTTCTCTATAGTCTATATTAAATACAAATTTCTTGCATGGCAGCCAAGAACTTTCTTGATATCACTTCTATGAATATCCTATAAGAAGTAATTGGAAATAAGCTCTCAAATATATCTCTTGAGCATCCTAAAAGATCGGTGATTAATTTCAAAGGAAACGTTCCCATGCTTCCTTATTGATTTATAAGTAATAATTACTGTAACTAAAATGAGAAAACACATCAAAAAACACAGTAAGCTCTGAGTATTAAATTTCTGTTTTCTGTTTCAGGAGGAGCATATCAGGACAGTTACTGGAGTGTGCCCAGAAAAGGGCAACTAGAATTGCAGAGAACATGAAACCTATTATATAAGGAAACTGTGCTGGTTAGCCCGATAACAAGAAGACTTAAAGTAGTTATGACATGTGCTTTTCACATATTTTAAGACCTGTTAGGTGTTATAATTCAATTCTGTGGCTCCAGAAGGAAGAGCTACTTCCATGATGCAAGTAGAATAGAAGTAGATATGGGGGTCAGTACAAAAAAATAATGTTCCAGCAATTACAGCAGTCAATTGTATTATCTCCTTAGAAGGTAATGAGATCTCTAAGACCAGAGACTTTTTTCTGTTTCAAATCTACTCAATCTGCTGTATTTTTTTAATGTAAAAAAATGGGATACATGTTGTTTCTCTGTTTGTACATGGAGTAAAGGTGTATCATTTGTGTAATCATAAATTTACATAGGGTAATGTTGTTTGATTCATTCTGTTATTTTTTCCCTACCCCACCCCTCTTTTCCCTCTATACAATCCTTCCTCCATTCTTGCCCCCCTCCCTAACCCTAACTCTAACCCTAACACTAACCCCTCCCTCCCCCCATTATGTGTCATCATCCACTTATCAGCGAGATCATTCGTCCTTTAGTTTTTTGAGATTGGCTTATCTCACTTAGCATGATATTCTCCAATTTCATCCATTTGCCTGCAAATGCCATAATTTTATCATTTTTGATGGATGAGTAATATTCCATTGTATAAATATACCACAGTTTCTTTATCCATTTATCAACTGAAGGGCATCTAGGTTGGTTCCACAATCTGGCTATTGTGAATTGAGCAGCAATGAACATTGATGTGGCTGTATCTCTGTAGTATGCTGATTTTAAGTCCTTTGGGTATAGGCCAAGGAGTGGGATAGCTGGGTCAAATGGTGGTTCCATTCCAAGTTTTCTAAGGAATCTCCACACTGCTTTCCAGAGTGGATGCACTAATTTGCAGCCCCACCAGCAATGTATGAGTGTACCTTTCTCCCCACATCCTCGCCAACACCTTTTGTTGCTTGTATTCTTGATATTTGCCATTCTAATTGGGGCGAGATGGAATCTTAGGGTGGTTTTGATTTGCATTTCTCTTATTACTAGACATGTTGAACATTTTTTTCATATGTTTGTTGATTTCTTGTAAATCTTCTTCTGTGAAGTGTCTGTTCATTTCCTTAGCCCATTTGTTGATTGGGTTATTTGCATTCTTGGTGTAGAGTTTTTTGAGTTCTTTATAGATTCTGGAGATTAGTGCTGTATCTGAAGTATGATTGGCAAAGATTTTCTCCCACTCTGTAGGCTCTTTCTTCGCTTTGCTGAGAGAAAGCTTTTTAGTTTGAATCTATCCCAGTTATTGATTCTTGCTTTTATTTCTTGTGCTATGGGAGTCCTGTTGAGGAATTCTGGTCCTAAACCGACAGGTTGAAGATCTGGACCTACTTTTTCTTCTATAATCTGCAGGGTCTCTAAGGCGGAATGAGATGATAATTTGATATTGCATTATGGAAAGAAGGATCGGAATGAGTAAGACACATTCCCATTCTGAAATTCTACATTTCAGAATTTTATAGAGTAACACTTTAGGATTGTAGCTTATATTTTCTACATGGCATAGTGCCTTCATATCTGGTCATAATGCTATATATCTGAGCAAAATGTTAATTGTTTGAGCTAGAGTTGTTTATATGGACTTAAATGTAATTCTGCATTTGTCTAGACAGGTGCTTGGTATTAAATCCTAGTACAGCAATTATTTGTACATTAATGCTTTAATTTATTTGTCATAATTGGGTATTATGAGTTACTCTTGGCCTTACCCCCCACACAAACTCCTATCTAATAAAAGAGGTTATATGGTGAGGCTTGTCTTCAGTAGGACTTTAGCATAAAATGTGATTGAGAGTTTGTATTACTTCCTTTACTCTCTGTTGTATAAAATACCTTTGTTATTAAGATACTTTTGTAAATTCATTTCTCCATTCCCCTCCCTTTTTTTAGATGATATTTTATTACATTGCTCAGGCTGAATGAACCCCTGGTCTCAAATTATCCTCCAACTTCAGACTCCCAAGTGCTGGGATTGCAGGTTGTGTCACAACATCCAACTTGCCTTTTGTCCTTGTATCTCATTTTTCATGGGCTTTTAAGACCACTTGTCATTTCCTTGTGTCCATATTTCATTTACCAATGCAAAGACTATGTTAGGGAGGAGGCGGGTATTTGTTGGAAGGTAGAGTACATTAAGCATGTTAAGAAAAAGCAGAATAGAGTAAGCTACACATATTGACACAGGTGAATATTCTTTATCTAAAATGCTTAGGACCAGAGCTGTTTTGAATTTCATGTGTTTTCAGAGTTTGAAATATTTGCATATACATAATGGCCTATCTTGGAGACAGAAACCAAATTTAAAAATGAAATTTATTTATTTTTCATATGTACCTTACACAACATAGCCACAAGGTAATTTTATACAATAGTTTTAGTGTGCTTGTTTTTTGACTGTGAGCTATCACATGAGGTCATGTGCTGAATTTTCTACTTGTGGCATCTTGTCAGTGTTCAAAGAGTATTGGGGTTTGAAACATTTCAGATTTCTGTTTTTTCAATTAGGTATGTTCAACTTATTAAATTTTGATGGTGGCAGGATCAAGCAATCAAGTAAACTGTAATCTCTTTGAGTACATAAAATTATCCTATGTTTCTTTGAATTCCCCATAACACAGTAATTGTTAATAGGATCACTGTTTTTACTGAGGTAATTTGCACCTAAGTTTTAAATTTTGTCTTTAGGGCTAAAGAAATTGCCTTCACAAAGTGAAATTATGGAAGATATAATTAAAACTCAAGAGGAAATTGCAAAAAGGTGAGAAATTCTCCCAGGATGATGTATGGTAAACTTTTCTATTTATTTCTTAATATAAACAGTAGTTTACTACATTTCAGTTTTCTCTTGTTAATTTGAGAATTCTGATTAAAAAAGGACCAATAGTTTACACAACTGAATGGGGAAATAATACTAAAATTTTCAATGTGGATGAGAAAGGAGAGAAAACTCAAGAAAAGGGTATAAAGACTATGTTTATGACTTAAAAGAACAGTTAGGTAGGAAAAAAAACTCATGGAGAAAAAAATTAGCTATGCTATTTTAGGAGGAATTACTTGAAGTGGTAATAGAGCTGCCAAAGGAAGGAGGAGTATGTTGAATCTGTTAAGTAGATTTACAAATCTGAAGTGACTGCTTTGCTGGCTATCATCATGTGGATAGCACATGCAAGTTACAGTGGCTCAGGGCATAAAAAGTCCATGTGATTTGGTAAGGTAATAACATCAGCAGGCTGCTTAGTGCTTTGGTGAACACAGTGATTCAGAGGTCTGAACTTGAGCTCAATCCCAGGGTTGTTTTTATTTGGAAAAAGTGAAAATTGATTGTTGAAGGTCCCAGAATGGTGGTTTTCTGCAACTGACAATACTAGCATAACTCCCCTATCTTGGAGGAAGAGAAAGTAATTTTTTATTTAATTTTCTTATCCTTACCAGGTGCTGTCCTATTTTCTTCCCCTCTTTCATTGCCAAAGTATCTAAAGATTCTACATCCTATGCTCTCAGGCCTCTGTGTTTGCTCCCCAGAGTCCCTGTACTTTAAACTTGACTCCTTACTCCTGACACTGTTCCCTTAAAGTCATCAATTACCAGGTTCCAATGTCTCACTACTAAGCTTGGTATTTTTAAATATTTTCCCTTGGAGTCCCTTCTTTCCCTTCTTTTCTGGCACTAAACTCTTTTATTTGGACTTTTCTTCTCTTTCCTTTGAATTATTCTTGTCCCACCACCTTCTGACTATAAGCAGTCCCCAAAGATATAGTTTAAACTTTATTAAGTGTTGACAGCTACCTTCAACATTTCATGTACTTGGAGCTTATTTAATCCTCATAACAATCCTGCAAGCCTGGAACTAGTGAGTCCTTTTGTGAAACCTTCATTAAAACTCCAGCTTTTGACGTACTTCTATAAGATAAATACTTGCATGCATACAAACACTTGAGTTAGTATCATCTCCAGAAAGCTCTCAAATTCTTTCCTATTTCATCTCTTCAAGACTCCAGCCTCATTTTGATAAAGTAGTACTTGACCATCTATCAGTTCCTTCGGAATTCCATCTCAAGAATTTTCCTAAAATTTATTTTCTAATCATTTTTTCCTGTCCTTGTTTTTGGATCCCTCCATTAGCTTAATTTGACTTTCCTCTTATTTCCTTTGCATTCTGTTGTTCTTTCCTTTCATTATAGAAAGTAGCAAGTGAAAGTCTCCTACTCACCCTTCTTCCACATCTTTTACTGTTCACCACATTTTCCCATGAAAAAGTCTTTTTAGCACTCCAAATCTGCACTTGGTACAATCATTCCATCTGATCCCATCTTGAGGGCCACTTACTTTTTTTAGGATAAGTCACCCTCCCTCATCCTTTCAGGATTCCAAGTTAACATTTTCCCTGGAAAGCCTGATCTGTGGAAACCCACCACCCCACCACCACTGCCCTCATAATATAATTGAGAATCTCATGTTTGAGGATTTTTCAGTGAGTTCCCTCTTTCTCATCAGAGTCTTCTGAATCTGGAATGCTGTCCATTCTTGTTTTTTACCAATTTAGGCAATGACCATAAATATTCTTTGACCCATTCATGCTTTATTATTTCATTTTGGTGCTGTTCCCTGATTTTTAATACTTTTCTTTGTTCTCATTTCATCTACATCTTTCACATCCTTCAAGGGCCCATTATAGCACTCATTTAAGTGCCCTTTTTTACATTTCTATTTAGCAGTCAAACCCACAATATTTAGCAAACCCTTGAGTTCTGTTTTATGTGTACCTATCTTATCTCTTACTAGTAGATTTGTAAAATCTTTAAGAATAGTGACAAATATCACCTTTTTCAACTATTTACTACAGCTCATAGTCCAATGTAAAATCAATACCAGCACTAAAAAAATCACTGATTGATTATCTAATTGATTGCCTTCTTGATAGACCACGGCTTCTATCTTCTCTACTTTTAGGTATGTGGAGAGTCAACACCATACCATTCAGGGAGACTACATTGATAGCATGGAAGAGATTGCTGATTTGGTGGGAGCCAGGTATAATCTACTGTCTCTGGCCTTCACTGGCCCCAAGCAGGCATTATAGTTATTTTTTGGATCCTATACTTCAGTCCAGTTTTATCTACAGTCCCTGGAAAGGGGGATGGGGCTCAAAAAACCATCTTAACCACAGATGATCATATCAGGAAGCCTATGAATACAGGAGTAATTGAAAAGAGTAATTCCATAGCTTCAAAAAAGACAATGGGCAGGTTTATGCTAGCCGTTATTTTCTTTGCAGTGATTATGGCTTATTTTTAGATGTCCCATTGTCAATGCCCTGGCTTTCATTGGGAAGATCAATCAAGAGATGAATTCCAAAACTAACAAGATGGAACAACTTCCATCTTTATATTTCCCAGAAATTACTTTTGTTTCTCTTTCAGAAGCATTGATTCTCTTTCTGCTTTTTTCTACAATGAAATCATGGATTTTCATTTGTGTTGATTCATCCCCCCTTATTCTTTTAATCTGTCCCCCTTTCCTTCCAATAATTCCTAGACTGTGAGCTCAGGGACTCCTTTAGTCATTTTTATATTATGTCCTTAGGCATGTTGATTATCAAATATTATGGTGGGAACCTGAAATCAGCATCTCTAAAAAATGGCTAACTCCATGCAATTCTTCTGATAGGATTTGATTTTCTATTAAAAGGTCAATTTTTCCTTGTTTTTAGAATTATAACTAAGTATATGTTTTCTGAGAGATAAGAGAAATAATGGTCTTAAAATAGTTGTCTATGGTAAGACATTTTGTTTCACTTATTATTTAATAATGTACCTGATAACTGGTCTATTTGCTCCTCTCCCTAAGAAACATGTCTCTATTTTATTAATAAAAAAATTACTTTCAACTTTCTTTTATTTATTTATTTATTTATTTTTTGTGGTACTGGGGATCAAACCCAGGGCCTCGTGCTTGCAGGACAAGCACTCTACCAACTGAGCTATCTCTCCAGCCCACTTTCAACTTTCTAAGCTCATAGGTTGTTTCAATAATTTAGCATCAATCCATGGGTTCTACTTGGTTAAGACAATTGTGATTTTTTTTAAGTAGCTGTACTAGCTTTTTTGAGCTCTTAGTTCCCAGCTTGAATCTAATCAGATTTTTACTTTAGCAAATAAGTAGTTGCCAACTATTGTAATGTGAACTACAAATGTGTTTTGTCTCCTCCTACTCTAATTTTTCCCATTCCTTCAATTATAATTTAAGTAATAAGAATTCAAAGAGGTTATGTCTAAAATGTAGGAATATTTTTCTAATACCTCTTTTTCTTATGTCATACAATGTAGTTCTCAAAAATAGCAAAGAAATAGAAAGCAGGAACTTGGGTTCACATCCAGTGCTGCTGCTGATTCTTTTTTTCTCATCTGTTGAAGTTTTGCTCTGTTCTTGTTCATGAGAAATTGTCAGCTGTCAAACACAATGAACTCCATAGGGAATGGTGCTGAAAGTGCCAATCAAATAAATGTATGTTCATTAATAGATGTTGTGCAATATGTTTATAAGTTTGGAATGCTGCCAATTTCTTAACTACAGGATAAATTTGAACAACTGAAAGGACATCCAACAAATACAAATGTACATAGGAGAATTAGAAATGTGAGAGCTAAAACTTCTTAATCACATAAATATTTGGACAGCTGCCTATCATTGCACCTTTTTGAGAACTAGAGTACTGAAAGTTGATATTATTTCTTAGGTCTTTTTCCTTCTCTAATATTTATGATACAGGGATTTGTCATCTATTAAAGTAAAAGTAGTATTTTTTGATCTGCAGATTACTCTTGTTCAAAGTAAATTGAAGGTCTCTTCTTAAATTTTCTCCTTTAATATTATAAACTTGCCTCTCTTTTAGAATGTAAATGTATTGAATTAATAATCCTCCAATAATTCCTAATTATCACTAATAACACCCCAGTTTCCTCTTTAAAGTGTTTGTTTTTAAATTGATTTGATAAAAATTGATTTGATTTCTGTTATGCAAGGCTACCGAAAAAGAAATCATTGCCTGTTTTCTCAACCAAGCTGAATGCAAGATGTGAATAGGATATTGCACTCAAAACAACTCAAGATGCAAAGCCTTAGTTATTGATGCATATGTAGTAATATTCTACTTACATATTTTCTATTTTTAATAAGATCATATACATGTATATATATATATATTTATGTAAAATTTTTCCAAATATATTAAATCTGATTACCAAAGAAAAATGCATTCTTGTAATGACAGAGACAAAAAAAGCTCAAAACAGGAAGTGAATAAGCATATGTCAGAGGGACATAGGAGTCATCATATAGTGAAAAATTTGAACAATAAAATAAATAGTCTACTATTAGAACATAAGACATTAAAATACTTGAGTCCATACTGATATAAATAAATGATTAAATAAATAAATGAATAAATTAATAAATGATATGGAACAGACAACTCTCCCATACAAAAGAATTCTGAATTTATATAGATACTTTCTTCTCAAGGAGATGGAGCACAATTTTCTACTTCTTAAATGGGCTGCATAGATTAACTTCCTCCCAAAAATTACAGCATGGAAAGGGTAAAAAGTGAATTTGACAAATTCACTTCAGCAAGGTGATCATGATTAACATCAAATGATAAGTCATACTGAAAATATGTACTCTTGAAATGATATGACAAGAAGGTCACTTTGCTTCTGTGGTATTCCTCCCCTGAACCAAAACCCAGTTTAACCATGAGAAAAGTATCAACCATCTCAAATTGAGGAAAATTCTACAAACTGCCTGACTAACTCAAAATTTTCAAGATCATCAAAAACAAGGATTTTTTAGCAACTGTCACAGTGTAGAGGAGTCTAAGGAGATTTGTCATCTAAATGTAATGAGTATTCTGGAATGAAGAGGATCAATTTTAAAAATAGGTGAATATAAATAAAGTAGGCATTTTGATTAATAATAATGTGTCAATGTTGGTTTATAAGTTGTGGCAAAAGTACCATAATAATGTGTCAACAATAAGGGAAACTAGGTGTGGTATATCCAAGAACTCTGAAATATTTTGCAAACTTTCTTAAATCAAAAACTATTTTGAAATTAAAAAATACTTTAAAAAATGTATTTATATGATTCAGGATTTGACCCACAGCTACAGTCTAGTGCAATTTGCTTAGAGGAATAACGTTAACTATACATTCATTTATATTACAATGTGTTTACCTGATTACTCTCAAATTAAGTTGATCTAATAAAATATAATCTAACTTACCATAGCAAATTTTGCCTCCTTTGCTAAGTATTGACTGTAATTTTATAGACTGAGAAATGGTGATACAAAGCCAAAGACAATTTCTTCAATTCACTTAGATAAGATTTCTTGCATCTGAGAATATGAAACCAGCAGTCTCCACAAATGAAATTTACATTAAGGGCAACTGAAGCCAGAATTAAGGAGAGGTAGTTAGTGTAGAAATAGGAAATCGGGTCAATTCGAGGAAATGAAGCCATAAAGCCATCTGCCTCTGGAAGTTGGAGACTGCCCCTGGAAGAATGGGGTGTCAAAGATCTCCGGAGCCCATTGATTACCAAATTTACCTGCCTTTATCAAGGACTGCAAGCAAGGAGCTGCTAATTAATGCCCCCTGGGCCCTTGCCTGCCTGAATCACCTTGGCCCTCCCCCTGCCCATGGCTTCTCACTTAATGCAAAACCAGGCCTACTCACGTAGGCAGGAAATGGAGAACAAAAGAGACTTTAACCTGTAAAAGATATAGGGTGCACTCACTTCTCGGGACTTTAGAACATCAGCCATGGCCCCCTTCTTCCTGCCGGGAGAAGTCTGTATTATTACCTTTAAATAAAACCTGCTTAATATGCTTGCCTTGGCGTGCTTCTCTAGTGTTCAATCTTCAACATTAGAAGGAGCAGAACTCGTCACCGGTAAACTGCGGTATCACAACTACATACATAACTAAGGTAATATTACTTAATAATTGGCCTGCCTTGTTACTCTGGCTAATAGTAATGCAGTAATAAACATTATCTAGATTACCTTCTTGTAAGTTCACAAAATGCATGATTTTCCATGTTTCTGTATATTCTTTTGTTGTACTTTCAGTAAATTTTTCAGCTAAATAATACCTCCATTATCTTCAAGATTCAATTCATCTCTTTTCTCTTCCCTAAACCCCAATATGAAATACTCGGCTCCTTTGTGCTTTTACCACACCTGTTCAATATCCTTACCAAACTATGTGGTAACATTTCTCTCACATGGTTCCTCTTTGAATTGGTAAACTCTTGGGAGGCAGAGACTTTGCAAATCAATTTATGTATTCTTAGTGCCTGGAACACAGTGAAGCATTCATGGATTAATTAATTGAATGAATACATATAACATGGGAGATAAAAATATGATCAAGTTTTTAAAGACTTAAATAGTGAACAACACTTTGAGAAAACATTAAGGAGATCAGGGGTGCTTAACACTTTGAAATGTCTGTGGGGCAAACATGTTCTTTCAGAAGATATTTTGGAATAGATCACTGATCTGAGTCAGTATCTAATATTCTATTGTGGTTTGAAACACAAGTGTCTGTCTGTAATTTATTTACTCAATCAAATAGGTCTTTTAAAAAGTCAGGATCAACATAAAAAGCAAATTGGGGTATATGTCTTCTTCATTCCTCATGCTGCCTAGAGTTTCTCATGACTGTTTCTCCTTACTTTCTCAAATCCTCCTGGTCCTTTGAAGTACTGGTCACCACCTCTCCTTGTTGTAGTTATTTCAGACCCATTTACTCCCCTTAATCCTGTAAATATTTTAGTATCCAGCTTTGTGCCTATCTCTGTAAGCATAACTACTCCTGCAGTTGACTTTAGTATTTAGGTAATAACTTTCATCAATCCAACATATTAGTTAGGATTAGGTTTGGCTATATATAATAGAAAAACCCCAAAGATGTAAACAAGATTGAAGCTTATTTTCCTCTCATATGAAAAAGTCCAGAGGTAGACAGACCTGATATATAACATCTTCATAGTTCCTTTTTCTGCTGTACTATTCTCAGCTACCTCACATTCCAAGGTGACTGCTGGATTTCAGCCATTCTTGGAACAGCCACATAGAAGGGAAGAGAAATATAAGGGCACACCCTTTATTTTAAGGAGATTTAACAGAAGTTCCATATAGAATTTCCATTTAACTCTCACTGAAAGAGTGTAATTACATATCTAGCTACCAGGGAAGCTAAGAAATGTGTCTTTATACAGAAAGGCAACATACCAAGGTTGTTGAAAAGGAAGAGGAAATGAATGTTGAAGTGGACCTGTAACACTCTCTGTCACCTCATTTTTCAGTCTGTGACCTTTTCCAATGACTTTTTGATCCATCTCACCTACCTACACCTATGGTCATATCTAAGACAGTGCTAATAACTGCAACATCACTGAAATCTCAATGTCAAACATCCTACTCTCCAAACCAACTCTTACCTACTAAGCTGATTCCCTCTGGTATTAATGCCATTAGCCAACAATTCTTTGACTCCACTGGGCCCTCCATCCATCTGCTCTTCATTTCCCAGTCCATCAGTTTTAAAATCCACCACCCAGCTTTATAATCCCACCCTGCTATGGACTCTCAACTCCTCTGTTGCCCTTCTCCATACTTGCTTGGATAAACTTTACCTTTGGTATATGCCTGCACCCAAACAACTAAATATGGTAAGACAAAAATATCACTATGGTGGAGTGTTAAAGGCCCACTTCAACATTCACTTCCTTTTCCTTTTCAATAACCTTGGTATGTTGCCTTTCTGTATAGAGACAAATTTCTTAGGTTCATCTGGTAGCATGATATGTGATTATATGCTTCCAGTGAGAGTTAAATGGAAATTCTATATGGAACTTCTGTTAAATATCCTTAAAATAAAGGGTGTGCCCTTATATTTCTCTTCCCTTCTATGTGGCTGTTCAAAGAATGGCTGAAATCCAGCAGTTACCTTGTCTTAAATTCATAACCACCAAACATACCTAGACCTTCGGTACAATCTGCCATCACACATAGGTTTTCTAGTCAATTCTTTATCCTACTATTTTATTTTATTTATTTTATTTTTTTATTGTAAACAAATGGCATACATGCTGTTTCTCTATATGTACATGGAGTCAAGGCATACCCTTTCTGTAATCATAAATTTACATAGGGCAATGTTTGATTCATTCTGTTTTTTTCCCTTTCCCCCACCCCTCCCATCCCTCTTTTTCCTCTATACAGTCCTTCCTCCCTCCATTCTTACCACCCTCCTTATTCCTAAACCTAAACCTAATCCTAACCTAACGCTAATCCCTCCCATCCCCCATTATATGTCCTCATCTGCTTATCAGTGAGATCATTCGTCCTAGTTTTCTGAGATTGGCTTATCTCACTTAGCATGATATTCTCCACTTTCATCCATTTGCCTGCAAATGCCATAATTTTATCATTCTTCATGGCGGAATAATATTCCATTATATATATATGCCACAGTTTCTTTAACCATTCATCAACTGAAGAGCATCTAGGTTGGTTCCACAATCTGGCTATGGTGAATTGAGCAGAAATGAACATTGATGTAGCTGTATCTCTGCAGAATGCTGATTTTAAGTCCTTTGGGTACAGGCCAAGGAGTGGGATAACTGGGTCAAATGGTGGTTCCATTCCAAGCTTTCTGAGGAATCTCCATACTGCTTTCAAGAGTGGCTGCACTAATTTGCAGCCCCACCAGCAATGTATGAGTGTACATTTTCCCCCACATTCTCTCCAACACCTATAGTTGCTTGTGTTCTTGATAATCGTCATTCTAATTGGGGTGAGGTGGAATCTTAGGGTAGCTTTGATTTGCATTTCCCTTATTACTAGAGATGTTGAACATTTTTTCATATATCTGTTGATTGCTTGTAGATCTTCTGTGAAGTGTCTGTTCATTTCCTTAGCCCATTTGTTGATTGGATTATTTGTATTCTTGGTGTAGAGTTTTTTGAGTTCTTTATATATTCTGGAAATTAGTGCTCTATCTGAAGTATGAGAGGCAAAGATATTCTCCCACTCTGTAGGCTCTCTCTTCCCATTACTGATAGTTTTCTCTGCTGAGAGAAAAGCTTTTTAGTTTGAATCTATCCCAGTTGTTGATTCTTGCTTTTATTTCTTGTGCTATGGGAGTCCTGTTAAGGAAGTCTGATCATAAAACAACAAGTTGAAGATTTGGACCAACATTTTCTTCTATAAGATGCAGGGTCTCTGGTCTGATTCCAAGGTCCTTGAACGACTTTGAGTTGAGTTTTGTGCAGGGTGAGAATAGGGGTTTAATTTCATTCTGTTGCATATGGTTTTCCAGTTTTCCCAGCACCATTTATTGAAGAGGCTATCTTTTCTCCATTGCATATTTTTGGCCCCTTTGTCTAGTATGAGAAAATTATATTTATTTGGGTTTGTGTCCATGTCCTCTATTCTGTACCATTGATCTACCTGTCTATTTTGGTACCAATACCATTCTGTTTTTGTTACTATTGCTTTATAATAGAGTTGAAGATCTGGTATTGCGATACCCCCTGCTTCACTCTTTCTACTGAGAATTGCTTTAGCTATTCTGGATTTTTTATTCTTCCAGATGAATTTCATAATTGCTTGCTCTATTTCTGTAAGGTACATCACTGGGATTTTACTTGGAATTGCATTGAATCTGTATAGCACTTTAGGTAGTATGGCCATTTTGACAATATTATTTCTTCCTATCCAAGTACATGGGAGATCTTTCCATCTTCTGAGGTTTTCTTTAATTTCTTTCTTTAGTGTTCTGTTGTTCTCATTGTAGAGGTCTTTCACCTCTTTTGTGAGATTGATTCCCAAGGATTTTATTTTTTCGATGCTATTGTGAATGGAATAGTTTTCCTAATTTCTCTTTCTGAAGATTCATCACATATATATAAAAATGCATTGGATTTATGAGCATTTATCTTGTAACTTGCTACTTTACTGAATTCACTTATGAGTTCTAAAAGTTTTCTGGTGGAATTTCCAGGTTCCTGTAAATATATAATCATGTCATCAGCGAACAGGGCTAGTTTTAATTCTACTTTTCCAATTCATATCCCTTTAATTTCTTTGATTTGTCTAATTGCTCTGGCTAGAGTTTCAAGGACGATGTTGAATAGAAGTGGTGAGAGAGGGCATCCCTGCCTTGTTCCAGGTTTTAGGGGGAATCCTATTCAGTTTTTCATCATTTAAAATGATATTGGCCATGGGCTTAGTGTCGATGGCCTTTAAAATGTTAAGGAATGTTCCCAATACCCCAATTTTTTCTAGTATTTTGAGCATGAAGGGATGCTCTGTTTTATCGATTGCTTTTTCTGCATCTATCAAAATAATCACTGTGATTCTTAACTTTAAGTCTGTTGATGTGGTGAATGACATTTATTGATTTCCAGATGTTGAACCAACCTTGCATCCCTGGGATAAAACCCACTTGATCGTGGTGCACTATCTTCTTAATATATTTTTGTATGCAATTTGCTAAAATTTTGTTGAGAATTTTTGTGTCAATGTTCATGAACGATATTGGTCTGAAATTTTCTTTCCTCGATGTGTCTCTGTCTGGTTTAGGTATCAGGGTGATATTGTCTTCATAGAATGAGTTTGGGAGGGTTCCCTCCTCTTCTATTTCATGGAATACTTTGAGGAGTATTGGAATGAACTCTTCTTTAAAGGTTTTGTGGAACTCGGCTGAGAACCCATCTGGTCCCAGACTTTCCTTTGTTGGTAGGCTTTTGATGACCTCTTCTATTTCATTGCTTGAAATTTGTTTATTTAAGTTGCGTATATCCTCCTCGTTCAGTTTAGGTAATTCATATGTCTCTAGAAACTTGTTGATGTCTTTGAGGTTTTCTGTTTTGTTGGAATATAGATTTTCAAAATAACTTCTAATTATGTTTTGTATTTCACTTGTGTCTATTGTGATATTTCCTTGTTCATTCCAAATTTTAGTAATTTGAGTTTTCTCACTCTTTCTCTTTGATAGTGTGGATAAGAGTTTATCAATTTTGTTTATTTTTTCAAAGAACCAACTATTTATTTTGTTAATTTTTCTGATTGTTTCTTTTGTTTCAATTTCATTGATATCGGCTCTGATTTTAACTATTTCCTGTCTTCTACTACTTTTGGTGTTGGTCTCCTCTTCTTTTTCTAGGAATTTGAGCTGTAGTGTTAAGTCATTTATTTGTTGATTTCTACTTCTTTTGTTGAATGTGCCCCATGAAATAAATCTTCCTCTAATTACTGCTTTCATAGTGTCCAAGAGATTTTGATATGATGTGTCTTTGTTTTCATTTACTTCTAAGAACTTTTTATTTCCCTCCTGATGTCTTCTGTTATCCATTCATCATATAATAGTGTATTATTTAATCTCCAGGTATTGGAGAAGTTTCTGTTTTTTATTCTGTCATTTTTTTCTAATTTCAATCCATTATGATCTGATAGAGTACAAGGTAGTATCTCTATCTTCTTGTATTTGCTAACAGTAGCTTTGTGGCATAAAATATGGTCTATTTTAGAGAAGGATCCATGTGCTGCTGAGAAGAAAGTGTATTCATTCTTTGTTGGATGGTATATTTTATATATGTCCATCAAGTCTAAATTGTTGATTGTGTTATTGAGATCTATGGTTACTTTATTCAATTTTTGTTTGGAAGTTCTATCCAGTGGTGAGAGAGGTTTGTTAAAATTGCCTAGTATTACTGTGTTGTGTTCTATTTGATTTCTAGAGTTGAGAAGGATTTGTTTGACATACATGAATGAGCCAATGTTGGGGGCATAGATATTTATGATTTTTATGTCTCATTGATTTATGCTTCCCTTAAGCAGTATGTAATGTCCTTCTTTATCCCTTCTGACTAGTTTTGGCTTGAAGTCCACATTATCTGAAATGAGGATGGATACTCCAGCTTTTTTGTTGTGTCCGTGTGTGTGGTATGATTTTTCCCATCCTTTCACCTTTAGTATACGTGTATCTCTTTCTATGAGATGAATCTCTTGCAGGCAGCATATTGTTGGATTTTTCTTTTTAATCCAATTTGCCATTCTATGTCTTTTGATTGATGAGTTCAGGCCAATAACATTGAGGATTTTTATTGTGATATGATTTGTATCCCCAGTCATTTGACTCATTTTTGTTTTTTGACATGATTTGGTTTCTCCTTTATTTGGCTATTCCTTTAGGCAAGTTCCTCCCGTTGCTGATTTGCATTGTTGTTTTTCATCTCTTCCTCATGGAATATTTTGCTGAGAATGTTCTGTAATGCCGGCTTTCTTTTTGTAAATTCCTTTAGCTTTTGTTTATCATGGAAGGATCTCATTTCATCATCAAATCTGAAAGTAAGTTTTGCTGCATATAAGATTCTTGGTTGGCATCCATTTTCTTTCAGGGTTTGAAAAATGTTGTTCCAGGCCCTTCTAGCTTTTAGGATCTGGTTTGAAAAATCTGCTGATATTCTTATTGGTTTCCCTCTGAATGTAATTTGATTCTTTTTTCTCACAACCTTTAAAATTCTGATTTAATTTTGTATGTTAGGTATCTTCATAATAATGTGTCTTGGTGTGGGTCTGTTTGAATTTTGTATATTTGGAGTCCTATAAGTCTCTTGTACTTGGTTTTCCATTTCATTCCTCAGATTTGGGAAATTTTCTGATATTATTTTATTGAATAAATTGTTCATTCCTTTGGTTTTTTTCTCTAAGCCTTCCACAATCCCAATAATTCTTAAATTTGGCCTTTTCATGTTATCACGTAATTCTTGTAGATTCTGTTCATGATTTCTTAGCATCTTCTCTGGTCAACTTTGTTTTCAAGATTAAATATTTTTCTTCAATGTCTGAGGTTCTGTCTTCCAGGTGTTCTATCCTATTGGTTATACTTTCTATGGAGTTTTTAACTTGGTTTCTTGTTTCCTTCATTTCAAGGATTTCTCTTCTTTTTTTTTCAGTATCTCTAACTCTTTATTGAAATGATCTCTTGCTTCCTGTATTTGCTCTTTTAACTGTTGATTCATGTGATCATTTAATGCCTGCATTTGCTCTTTCATCTCCTCCTTCAATGCCTGCATTTGCTCTTTCATCTCCTCATTTGCTTCCCTGATTGTTTTGATTATGTAGTTTCTGAAGTCCCTTTCTGACATTTCTTCTGCTGTGCTGTCATTGGGTTTTATTGATATAGTATCTAGGTTTGTTTGGTACATTTTCTTCCCTTGTTTTCTCATATTGCTCAGATGTCAGTGGGATTCTGAGATATTGCAGATTTCCTCTATTGGCTTATAGTGTCCCTGTAGATTTCCAGTGTATCAACTCCCAGCCTTCAGTAGCCTGAATTCTTAGAGGAACTTGATAATGCAGTGTTTCCGAAGAAAGCTGCTCCTAGCCAGCTACTCTTTCCAGGGCTTGGAGTTGGCTCTGTGCAGAAAGGCTGTCACTGGATGGTCTGCTCCGAGAAGCTAGCCTTGAAAGGTGCCTCCCACCGGAGGGAGCTGGGCTGCTTGGGGAAGTCCCTGACTGCCCTGTCCTGGTCCCTGATGGTGCCTGAGGGCCAGAGCTCACTGCTGGTGGGACTTGGAGCTAATTCGTGCAGAAAGACCCTCACTTGGTGGCCTGCTCCAAGAAGCTGGCTGTGTGGGTGGAGCCCACTGCCATAGTGAGCAGGGCTACCTGGGGAAGACTCTAGCTGCCCTGCCCTGCTCTGATAAGCCACCCCTATCTGAGCCTGCCACCTAGGCTGAGCTTTGCCCGGTGGGGGAGACTCACCCCATGGCTCTATTTTAGTCCGAGTCTCTCAATGCCTCCCCTTCTTAAATCCTGGGTTCTGGAGTGACTGGAGATGCAGTCACCCTCTAGTCCGCCATCTTGGATCCTATCCTACTATTTTAATTGATTACTTCACACCTCCTACCTGTTCAAATATCAAATACTTGTCTCCTCTCCTCAGTCAGCTAATCACCTTGGTGCTTTTCTTCCTCTAAGAGAACACAAGCAGGGTTCAGAATATAGCTCAATTGGTAGAGTGCTTGCCTCACATACACATAAATCCTGGGTTCAATCCCCAGTCAGTCCCAGGGGAAAGACAAAGGAATTGGAGGTGAGAGGAAAAAAGTAAGGATAACATAAAGGAGGTACTCAGGCAGTCAAAAATTTGGAGGGGTGAGCAAGCAGGTGTGGTAAATTTGCACTTCTTCCCTTAAACTGTTTTTGATCAACAGCAAGAAGATGAGTTCATAAAGAAACTGAGCAAAGAATGGGGGTGCAGTGTATGTTAAGTAGATTCTTCAACTTCATAATACAAGAGTGTACTTTACAACAAACAGTGCCGCTCACTCAGAAAACATGGCCTGTGTGAATTGGAGTTTCCCAGCTTTGGCTGCCTTCCCCATCACTACTCCTAAGTGGCGTATCTTGTTAGAAATGTAATGAGCAGTGTTCCTGTACTCTTCACTCAGCAAATGTTCACTGAAAGCTTACTCTGTACATGGTGAGTGTAGAATATAAAAAGGGATCAAATCTGGATCTATGCTGTTATCAGCTGTCAAAGCAGTGATTCTCACACTTTAAAATATGCTTTTTAAAATGTAGATTCTGATTCTTTAGATGAGGATGGGACTTTGGATCCTGCTTAGATTCTAACAAGCTCCCAGGTGATACATGAATGCTGCTGGTCTGTATATATAACGCATATTGAGTAATAAAATTTTCTCATAGGGAATGATAAGTCCCATTATCATAAATCTTGGAATACTCCCAACCCTAGAATCGTCTGTGACCTTTTTATGCATTTTGTGTGCCTTCTAATGTTTTTGTTATTGCCATTTCTCTTGGAGTTTATTTCTTCTGGAGTGAATCATTGCAAAAATGTTATTTCTTAGCTTATAAGATCATTGTCCTTCTTCTAACAATTCACTAGTTTGTCAGGGTCTATCTACTATTAGACACTACATCTTGAATTATTCCCCAGGACCCCAATTCAGGTTGACTAGTCCTTCCTGTGGCTCTGCACAGTTTCAGCCTCTAGACTTGACCTTTACTTCCCTCTGCCTGGAAATGAAGTCCATGTTATTATTCCTCTCCCGGTCACTGCTCATGGAGATGCAGCTCATAAAATGTTTCAGCACACCTGAGGGCGCTGTGAGGCGGTGTAGAGAAAGCTGCACCCATTCTGCGGCACTGAGTCCCAGTGCATTCTGCAAGCTGTTCCCTCGCCAGGCAGCGCAGGGTCCTCCAGCTCAGGAGCTTCAGGTGTGGTATCCCCGTCGTGCTATCCCTGCCCAGTGCCCCCACGAGGTGCTGGAGGCTGTCTGTGCCCACCATAGAGGCTGCCCTTAGAGGGGCGGGAGGGCTGGGGAGCTATGGTAGCTGGCAGCAGGATCGTGCAGGGGCGGCCCGCACGACGGGTCTTGTAGCCATTTTAGGAGGAAACCCAGATACCTGGCCCAGCGTGTGGCTTCAATTTCAATAACTTTATTGCTGACCTTGCCCACGGGAGGGCCCTCGAACCCATGGTCCCCGGAAGAGGGAGCGCATCGCTGGAGGGGATGGGGTGTGCTATTGTGGGGGAGTCCCGAAGGCGGGTTTCCAGAGTGGGGATGGCCGGAGACCCGGGGGCTTGCCAAGTCCCTGTAGGCTGGGAGGTTGGGGACTACAGGGCATGGTTTCCTGTGGTGGGGATTCCCTTCACGCATCCCCAAGGAGCACAGGCAGGGCCCAGGTGCCCCGTATGCAGCTGCTGGGGTGTTCCCCGCCTGGTGTAGCTCTCCACACCAGGTGGCCCCCGACTTGAGCTGCAGCCATGGGAAACACCACCAGCAACCAGGTTTCCCAGGAGCGTCCTGGCACCAAGGCTGCATGCGGAGGGTGACGGCACCCATTCCCTGGGCAAGGAGCACAAGATCATAGTGGGAAGCACCTACAACCCTGGCGTCTTCAGCCTGCCCAACTCCAAGGTACTGGTCTCTGTACCCCTGACCGTGGTGGTGCAGCTGCTGCTTGGCTTCAGGACTCCTCCTCCTTTCCTTGGCTCCTTTTCATCACACTAAAATGAATTAAAAATGAATTAAGGGAATTTTCTTTTTAATTAAAGGGATATTCTGGGGAGGGAGGTGTTCTATCATAAATTCTTCTTGTGGTGCTGCCTAAATATAAGGCAGACGTGGAGTTCTTCTTTTCTTGGTGTTTTGACCAAGCCATGAGTCACATTTTTAGCGCAAATACCATATACACCTACCCCACCCTCACCATCCTTGGTTCTTCTAACAATTTATAGGTTGTAAGCTCTGGTAGGAAACTTGAGGGAGTAGGTTGTTTGAGCCACTGGCCCTAGATCAGTTGCTTACATTTTTCTTGAAATGACTAAGTGAATATTTTTCTGGAGCTTTGTTTGTTTGGATTCTTTTTGGTCTTTTAGGAACTCTGCACTTTTCCCCTTTGGCATGGCTGTGAGCAGCCACTACTTGTTAACTAGAATACTTGTGCCTAGTCTTGAAAATCAATAAAGTGCATCATTTAGTTGACTGTTCAGTTTCCGTCCTTTATTTTGTAGTTGTGGTGACACAAGCTGTGCTTTCAGACCAGCTTCTCAAGTGGGAGAGCCAGTGATTCCCAGATAACTCCACTGTGCAGTAGTCCTTCCTTAGCCTAAAAGCAACAATTCATTGCTTCCTTGAAAACCTTGCTTTCAATTGAAGTAGTTACAGGAAGAGGTCAATTGTGTTCCCCCCCCCCCAAGAGAAAAGACAGATGGAGCTGACAATAATGTGATTACCATCCTAATGTTTCTAATAACCTAGAAGTGTCAGTATAAATACATTTAATTCTTTCTGATAGGCTGAAATAGAAAAATGGAGGGTTTGAGGCAATTGGGGGATATGTTTGAGGCTTTAGAGAGAAATTAGTTTTATTTGCCACAGCAGTAGTACATGGAAATTGGATGCTATGGTTTATTTTTTTGGATCCCAATTGAGAACATCATCATAGAGGGAGATAAAAGAGTGGTTGAAAGGGGCATTTCATGGGGCTTTTTCTCCATTCCTTTCTTTCCTCTCCCACTTCAGAACTTCTTCCTCATCATGTGGTCTGTCCACCCAGACATCTGTATTTCCTTCTTTAAAGCTTTCCCAAGGTGATCGACCTCATTGTATTTTTACCCCTTTTCCTACATCAATGACTCAAGATTTAAGCACATTGTATTTGTCACACCATGATTGATGTCATTGGTGTCCTGAATTAAAGTCAAATTGTTCTGTGTGAATTGGGGCCTATTCTGGATCATTCTTTCCATCATTCCAATCTTGCCTTTTGGAAAACAAGAAAATGGTTCATATAATTCTTAAGGTCCCATCCAAATCTAAGGGGTTTTGACCTACTCTTTTCTTCCCTCAGTATTTTACTAAAACCTCTTAAAACTATAATTTTAATGTTGTTTTCTTTCTTTTACCAGTGGTTCTGCTATTTTACTTAAAGAAATCAACCTTTTTTCTGGTCAGCTGCGTTCATTCCTACCACAGAAATGTCATGTCATAAGAGAAAGGGCTTTGCTTGAAATGTTGGAGCATGAGTTGTTTGTGGCTTTCAGATTCTAAATGAAAAATCCTAAGTTGTAGAACAATTTATAAAAACAGTGGCAGTGGGACTTCCATTGGATGCCAACCTTTTTCAGCAGCCTTATTCAATGGTTCTCAATCTTATTTATGTATTGGAATCACCTGAGGTTTGTTTAAATAATTTATGGAAAATGTGAATTATTTACAAAGTAGGAAGAACAGTATAATGAACTCTGTTTACCTTTCACCAAGTTTAGAGATTGATCAAAGCATGAATGTACGTATATCATCCATACCCTAATCAACTATTCTTCCACCAATTTTTTTAAGCAAATTACCAATGTTACAACAAATTATGATGTACCTCAAAAGGTGAGGTTTTTCTCTATTTTAACATAATCACAGTCTTATCTGGGATGATTTTAAAAGTAGATTCCCAGATTCTATTTCTGAATCAGAATCTTAGGTTATTCTTAGGCATATGCAAAAATTCCTGTCTAATGCCACCATTCAGATAGAATGCATTGCTTTTTGAATATGGATACTAGGTTTTCTCTTATACTAATTCCTTGTAATATTGTAAAATCCTCTTCAGTTTTTTTTTTCAGATTTTTCCTTTCTTTTAGTTAATTAAGTAATTAATCTTTGCTTCTGGGGCTGTAACCCAAGGCCTCACACATTCTAGGCAAGTGCTCTACCACTGAGCTATATCCTCAGACCTTGGATTTTATTTTAGATTATATGCCTGGTTTCTCAGACTGTAGTTTTGAGGAATAGTGAGAGACAGTATGAAAAGTAGGCTTTTCCATTCCCCACCACCACCACACACAAATAAATCATAAGTAAATATGCTAGTCACTTTTTTAATGCACTTTATTTTGTTCGGTAATATCTTTACTTAACACTGTACAGAACTTTTTAACTGTTACCAGTTTAAGCCAGTTTAAGGCAGGGCTTAGCAAATATTTTTGGTAAAGAACCACATGGTAAATATTTCAGACTATGTGAATAACACAGTCTTTCACAACTGCTTCCACAGTGGCATGAAAACAGTTGTAGATAATAGCATACAAATAGTGCAGCTATTTTTCAGTAAAAACTTTATAAAAGCACCTGGCTTACCAGCTGCAGTTTGCCAACTACTGGTCTAAAGGGATGGTAATAAAAAAAAAAAAAACTGAGGAGTTAATATTTTTCATAATCCTGAAAAACTTATTTGATTATATAATGTTTTTGTTAAAGGAAACTGTGTTTTTGTCTTTCAATGTTTGAGGTGCCAAAATTTGCATTCCTATACCTCAAATAGAATAAACCTGGCATAGTTGAGCAAGAAAGATTTCATAACCACTTTTTTGTTCTAGTACTGCCTCTCACTAGCTAGGCCAAGTTCTCTACCACTAAGCGACATTCCCAGCCCACTATTTCTCCATTTTATAAAATCAATGATCTGGTTTTTTAATTTTAATTAATTAACTGATTAATCTGTGGTTCTGGGGCTTGAACCCAGGGACTTGCATAGGTTCAGTGCTCTGGCATGGAGCTACTTCCCCAGACCTTCAATATTAAATTTTTAATGTCCCGTCTTTGTGTAACTTATTAGCTAAAATAGAGTTTATAATTTTTTCTTGAAGTTTGGTATCTGTATCTTTTTTTACAGCTGATAATTGAGAGCTGTTTATAATTGCTTGTGAAATATATATACGTGATTTAATCTTTAAAAATATAGCCATCTTTTGTTTTCATTTTTTTCTCTCTCTTAAGAGGTACTCAGAACCGTGTTATAATTGCCTGCCTATGAATTAAACTGGCAGTAGGGTGTAGGGTTTTCTTTCTTTTTTTTTCTTTTTTTAAGGGAAACCTTGAGGCTCTGAAAGGGTAAGTAATATATGCAAACTCAAAAGTTAGACTATGACTTATGCAGCACTTGAGCATAAGCCTTTTGACCATTTTTGGTTCAAGATGAGTTCTTTTTCTGTGGTTTGTAAAAATCTGATTTATTCTAATTTTAAGGCTTATTTCCTTAGCTGAAGCCTAGCACCCCTCTCTACCCTAAGAAGGAGAATGATCTTTTTAAGAATTCTTGGGTCACAATTTATTCTAAGGATAACCTGTTCCTTCTTATAGCTCCCTGGTAACAAAGAGTTTGTATCATGGCAGCAGGATTTGTATGACTCCATAAAGTGCACCCAGCAGTCCCAGCCTACTGTTATCCACTAGTCTGAAGGAGGCAAGGAGGTTTTCATTTCTGGTTCTTTCAACAACTGGAGCACCAAGATCCTACTGATTAAGAGGTGAAGATAAGTGTCTTCACTGAGGCTGAGGGGTCCAGGAATAGAACCTGACCTGATATCCTATCTAATAAGAGTGAAGAGACTGGAATTCCCATCTCCACTCACTAGGTGATTTCTTTGGAATATGTCCTTTTCTGTGACCACTGAGTATCTATGGCATTGTTTTTGAGCCTCATCATGAGTCAGATGCTTTACCACTTAAAATATCATTACCTCAAAGGAATTTATAATAGCTTTGTGGGTGTGTTCTTTAAGGTGGTGTTGCACAGGTCTTTTCTATGCTTGGAGGAAGCCTGTAACTGACAGAATCTGTTGCTCTGACTTCAGCACTAACACAAAACACATTGTAAAGTTTGAGGTGGTAGTGTTATGTGGTACTTGTAGAGCAATGATGAATTAACTGATTATTAGAATGGCCCAGATAACCAGATGGTATTTTTCCAGTAATGGCTCACCAAAATATGGAAAGTACCTTAAGGACTGCTATATCCCAAATCTGTTAACATACTTATATTTGTGAGTGATCTGTTCTGCTAGAGTAAAATAGTTATACCAAGATGAACCATTTTGGGAGACCATTGACTATTTTTTTCTAGGCATTGGTTTAAGAACCAAAGTTGGGGGCTGGGGAGATAGCTCAGTTGGTATAGTGGTTGCCTTGCAAGCCCAAGGCCCTGGGTTTGATCTCCAGCACTGCAAAAAAAAAAAAAGAAAAAAGAAAAAAAGAAAAAAGAAGAAAAAGAAAAAAGAACCAAAGTTTTTGGAAGACTTGGCAAAAATATGTCCAAGATGATATAGATGAAGAGATTGGATTTGGATTTATACATTATTTATTATACAAGAGACAGAGTGTCTTAGAAATAATGGGAAGTCATTGGTATAATACTGTAATTACCACTTGTTTTTCTATATTGTATCTATTAAAGGAACTTGACTGACATTCTGTTTTCTTCTACAGCCTTAATGACTTCATTTCCACCTCAGATCTCTCTGAGGAGAAAGCAAAAATACAAGTTTTTTTGCAGATGACTGTGGGTTAATGATCCATCAGAGGTAAGGCTTTGATCTCCAAAGGTCACCATGACTTAGCAACCTCATTTTAACTATCATTGCTCTCTGAATTGATGATAGCGGTTCCCTTACCTTAAAGGATTCATCACGATAAAAGATGGAGATGCTGAGTGTGATCATTTGCAACCTTTAGTAGATGCAGAGAGGTTGGGTGGAAGAGAGGAATTTGAAAGGGAATTCAAGAATATTTTTCTGCTTATTGTTTCTGCCTGTGGTTACCAGTCAGCTTGGCACAATTAACAATTTGATCCATGTCAACAAATCTGATTTTGAGGTGTTTAATGCTTTAAAACTAGATTCTATGGAAAACTCTGAGACATCTTGTCAATGTAATTTTATAATATTTTCTCTCTTTTGCCTTGTCTTTCTTGTAACCCAGGAGTGGTTTTTAAATTTCCTTCCTGAAAGTGGTCTTTTAATTTTGTGTTTTATTTCCATTTCTTCTCAGGAATCTTCTGAATCCTGCATATATGTGCACATATTTTTTATATAAACATTTATATCCCCTTCTTTACACCAAAAAGATCTCAGTCTAGTGTACTTTAACTTTTTAACCCAGTATCTACACTAAGACATTTATTTTGCATTGCAACCCAATACACACATACACAGATATACAGAAGTGTAATATGTGGTGTAATGTTTGCCTTTATTCCCTGTGATGTATTCTTTTCTGTTTTTTAAAAAATATTTATTTATTTATTTATTTTAGTATTAAAATTGAACTCAGAGACCCTCTACAAACTGAGTCACAACCACAACCCCTTTTATTTTGAAACATGGTGTCACTAAATTGCTGTGGCTGGCCTTGAACTTGAGATTCTCCTGCCTCAGCCTTTTGGGTCACTGGGATTAGAGACCCATGCCACAGAACATGGCTGCTATTGTAATTTTTATAGCCCATTGGTGGGCTACAGCCTATTATTTGAAAACTCTTTGTAGTAATATTACAAGTTTTCCATTGACCTTTGGTGGTATCACCCAGCATAGACTAGATGTGCCTTGTTTGTCTTATTAAGCTGCCTCAACTTAATCTGCCAGTTTGATAAATTGGTTGGCAGTTGTGTAGTTTTATGAGACCCTACAAGTATAGTAGTCCTTGGGGAAAAGTAGCTTAAAAACCAAAAACCACACACACAATAGCATGCAATTCTTTTGCATAAAATCAAAATTTTATAAGTTTTTGAGTTAAAACAATCCCTGGTAGGGAAAAAGACTTCTATTTTCTTTTGTTTCTTTTTCTTTTTTTTTCTTTCCTTGCAGTGCTGAGGATTGAACCCAGGACCTTGTGCTTACAAGGCCACTCTACTAGCTGAACTATATCCCCAGCCCCCTTTTTTTTTCTATAATATTATATTTTCCAAGACCTTCATCTCTACTTAATTAAGTATGTCAATAAGGCAAATATTCTCCAAACCCCATTTATAATTACTGTTTTGCTACTTTATAGTAAGAGCTATGCCTATCTAAGGAATTGTGTGCTGTATTTACAGAGTATTCTTCTCTCTTTGAGTTCAAAGCCTGCCTCTGCTACTAAGTAGTTTACCCTTGTGGACAAGGCTCTCAATTCTTTTGATTCTATATTCCTTAACAGTAAAAACAGCATTTGGACTCAGTGTTTCTCAGCAATCACAAGTCCTGAGGTGAAACATATTAATAATCTCAGGGCATAAGAGTGACATGTAGTTTCTAAAATTACATAGTATAATGCTTATTTAGGAATTTTGGATAATAATGTTTTCATTATATAAGCTCTCAAAGTTAAGCTAGACATTCTTCTTGACTGCTGGGCAGTGATTTAAGAGGGTTTAAAGATACATAATTAAAATATGAGGTCACTGGTAACTACATTTTTGCATTATATAATACTGGTAAAGCAACCAATGAATAGTAGTCAATCATAACTAGGGCTGGAGAGATAGCTCAGTTGGTAGAGTGCTTGCCTTGCAAGCACAAGGCCCTGGGTTCATTCCCCAGCACTGCAGGAAAAAAAAATTATAACTATACATAGAGAAGACCAGTATACTTTTGATATTTCTCACTTTCTTCTTTCACCTAATTTCCCAATCCATTGAGGTAAGCCTTAGAATACATTTTTATTAGGTTTTAATTTGCACTAAGTTTAGTTGAGCCAGATACTTAACAAATTTGTATTTTTTTGGATGATGATGAAGAAGATGATGATGATGATGATAAGAAAATTTAAAAGAACTATTTTGTGTACTTCCCAGAAGTGTTTTTTGTATCACATGACATAATAACTGGATGTGTGTAAGATATGGTATAATATCACTGTATTTATTAATTTTGCTTTTGTTTCACATATGTTTAACTGAAATCAGCTCTTTAAATGAAATATTATAATCTTCCACTGGAGAATATAAAACATTTTTTAAAAATCTTTAAACAAAATCAGTTTTCTTCATTTTTAAAATTTTCTTCTAGGATGCATTATTTCTACTTTTGAAGTATGATTTATATACCATAAAATTCATCCTTTTAAATTATACAGTTTCATAAGTTTTAGTATATTCAGAGTTGTGTTACATTACCACTAATTCCAGAGCATTTTTGTCATCACCAAAAGAAATCCTGTACCCATTTGCAGTCACTTTCCATTCCTTCCTCTGTCATACTCCTATCAACCACAAGTCTACTTTTTGTCTTTATACATTTGCCTATTCATGGTGTTTTTTGTGTGACTCTCACTTAGCTTAATGTTTTCAGGGTTCATCCATATTGAAACATGTATCTATTTATGACACAATAATATTCCATGGTATGCACATACCATTTTGCTAATTTGCTATTTATAAGCATTTGTATTGTTTCTGTCTTTTGGTACTGTAAACATTAACATACAAGTTTTTATGTGGGCACATATTGTATCTTGGATATATACCTAGGAATGTAATTGTTGGGTCATGTGGTAACTTTATATTTAACTCTTTGAAGAAGTACCAAACTGTTTTCCAATGTGGCTATGCTATTGTAGATTCCCACTGGCAATGGGAATACTGTAGTTTGAAAGTTCTACCTTCTCTATCTTTGCCAGTACTCATTAGTTTGTCATTTTACTTATTGCCATCCTAGTGAGTATAAAATGGCATATTATTATAGTTTTGATTTGCATTTTCCTAATGGCTATTGCATATCTCTTGTTCTTACTGCTGCATTCATTATAGTATCAGTAATCTTAGAATTTGTAATTGTTATCTGTTGCTTGAGTGGGGGAAAAAAGGAAACCTAAATTTTTTACATTGTTTGAAAATTTACAAGTACTCTTCACATCTCTTTGGTTTCCTCAATAACATTGAAAATAGGGAAGGATTCTTTTTATTTTTATGGATGAGGAAACCGACTGTGGTAAAGGCATTTTCCAAGGTTGTATGTAAAGTTGATACAACTTTCCTGAGCTAAAGTATATGACCCCTCTTCCCTTCATGGAATCTTGTTGCTGTGTTGGGCAACTTTTTTCTTGTACTACTTGACACTTGTAGACCCAACAGGCTAAAAGTTATGATTCATGACTTCTGTATTTAATATTAGTGGCCATGTATTTTTCTATGCATGGTCCTAATTTTTATACATTTCCTCTTATTTGTGGAAATATATTTTAGATGTTTCCAGCTCACCCCCTGGTCCTTATGATCAAGAAAAGTATATATTTTTATTTGAAGAGAGATTCAAATCCCCACCCATCCTTCCTCCTCACCTACTCCAAGTTATTATTAACAAGGACACTAATAGTTCTGTAAGTATCTTGATACTTTTGCAAGGTCTTGGGAAGTGTAGGATCAATTTGGTCAAAATTTAGTAACCCTGGAGGTTGGGATTATTATAAAGGTATATTGAGATTACAAATCATATACATAGGAATAGCACTCTAGACTCCTTTTACCAAGGATGTGTTGTTAGCTTATTCAGGAACTAAAATCAGAACTTATTGTTGTCTCTTTTCCTGAAAAATTCAGGATCACAGTGTATTCTAGAACCAATTTCTGAGATTTCTATTCCAACATGAGATAAGGAATATTTATGATTTGGGGATATACAAAATAATTACAATTTTTGTTTGCATATAATTGACTTCTGTATTCATTCTCATTGATTTTCACTAAGATTACTTTTGCCATTTAATGCAAATATTCCATAGTTGTTGTAGTTAAGATTTTTGTTTTAGCTTTATTAAGATTAGCAGTTCTTGATGGTTAAGAAGAACTTACTTTTTAGCCAGTGAGTCATTTGTTTTTAACTTCAGTACCTGTGTCTGTGTTCTGACTAACTGACTTGTCCAGTGATTGAATGGTCTATTTTGTTTCCCAGTTTCTTTTTGGGTGGCTAGAACCTTTATACCATCTTATTATTTGAGTTCATAGCAGTAAGACATCATTTGCAGAAAGTTATATTTAGTTTCTAGTTCAAAGAATGCTTAAATGTGATAGTAAGACTTCTTCCTCACGTTTCAAATGTGAAATTGAGCTACTTTCAGGTGCCATTCTTGTATATACCCAAATGCTTGCTTCTCTCCTGTACAGTAGGTAAAGAAGAAATGTAACCAGACTTGCTCTGTCCCCTCTTAACTTTAGAGTACTCCTTGCTTTCTCTGCTATTTTAGAATCTGGGATGAAAATTTATGTTCTGTTCTATCTTGTCATGTCTAGGGTTAGACTGTTAGAATAAAGTTATATATCTCTGTGACTCCCAAACTAAGTTGATTGTCATCAGAATGACCTGAGAAAGTTTGTGAGCATACATATTCAGTGGCTCCATCTCCAAAGATTTCAAATAAGAGCATCAAGATCCAGTCACATCCCAACCCTTTTTGTGTTATTTTTATTTTGAGACAGGGCTTCACTAAGTTGCTGAGACTGTCTTTGAATTGTGATCCTTCTGCCTCAGCCTCCCAATTCACTGAGATTATAGCCATGCACCACCATGTATGGCACAGTGCTTTTATTTCTTAGATGTGTATAGTTAGATTAGGGAAATCACTGGTAGACCCGACTGTAATAGATTATATAGTAATATAGAAAATTTAAAAATATATTGTTGAATTTCACTTTTACAATTACCTTGTGAGCTATTATTTTTACCCCTGGTTTTATAGATAAAGTAAGGCTCAGAGAAGGTCAAATTACCAGTAATTAACAGACAGGACTGAGATTCAGTCTCCTTATCCTAATTCCATGTTATATCCTCTGCATCATCATGCCAGGTTTATCAAATAGGTCTTTCTTTCACCTGCTTCTTATTTCTACAAAATTTTTGCTGGGATTGTGTGTGCTGGTGTGTTTTACTGGGGATCAAATCCAGGGCATGTGCATGCTAGGCAAGCACCCTACCCCTGAGCTCCAGCCCAGCATTTTTATTTAATTTTGAGACAGGATCTTGCAAAATTGCCTAGTCTGACCTCGAACTTGTCTTAGCCTCCTGAGTAACTATTATTACAGGCATACAACACCATGCCCAACTGAAGTTGAATTTTTACCCACTTGCTGTCATATTTAGGCTTTGTGTCAGCATACTCTGGTCAAAGTGCTAACCTGAGATGCATTCATTATGAATAATACAGTATGGGGGAAAATTTAGGAAAATATATTGGGTTCTAAATTGGATTGACTTGGGTTCTTTGACTACTGAAAAAAAAATGACACCATCATTCCATCAAGGCCAAACTTGAATTGGCCTGTGCTTTCTAAAGCATCTTTTTTCTGGTATACTTGACTTGTGGTCTTTTGCTTTATCCCTTCTAAACCCACCCCACCTCTACTGCAGTGACAAGGACAAATAACAGAGGTGGTTCAGGGACATCTTGAATCTCTCTTCCCCTTTCCCTCTGGCCTCTGTGGTAACCATCCAGCAGCACATATGCAGTTTTGGAGTGTCACCTGCCTTTGCCTACCATCCCCTGGCACTTAAATTGACTGAAGATGAACTGCTTCATGTTTTCTGTCCAGTTAGCACTTTTCACACACTCATTCATATTCTTAAAGAAGCTCCTGTCTTGAGTTTTACTTTTGTTAGAAATCAGAAGGCATAAGGCAATATGCTATGTATTTTAAGACTACAAGTAGTTTTTCACATACTTCTCTACTACTTGGGATCTAATTTCCCTTCACTGCTGCTTCCAAAGCCCTTAATAGTGACAGTTTTTGAAAAGATGAAGTAAAGATATTGGGTATCTGAAGGAGTCAAGATTAGTGCAGGCCTGTGTACCTGGATCTTAAGAGGGGAAATTCTGACTTCCATTCCCATTGATAACTCAGAACTGTGACCCTGCAGGTCTTCTTGTTTTCAGGAATTTCTGTTATCAATTACAAAATTGAAATTCTGGGTCAATATTACAAGTTGGGTATTAGAACTAAATAGTGGCATGGGTGCTGTCCTTAAAAGGGCCTTAGAAAATAAGAGAAAGGGAATTTGGACAGGTGAAGGACATTTTAAATACACAAATGTTTAGAAATGATTGTGATAACATGAAGGTGGTGTTTCTCTCCCCCTTTAGCAGAGTTGTATTCTGTAGATTGTCTGGGAGAGTGATTTACAGTTAGAGTATCTGAAGATGAAATAAAAGGAATTGACAATCCAGAGATCCACCAGATCAAGAACTAGTCTAGGCTCAGAGAATTCTGAGGGTAACATCTTATTTTCAGATGTAGCAGAGAATTGTGGTAGCAACTACAACAAGATGAACTAAAAATTCAGGGGAAAAGGTAGAACCATCCAAGGTGAACTGAGATCAATAGTCATTTTATCCTCTGGGGCCATTTGCTGATTATGGGTCTGGACTGTGTATGACCTTTGTCTAGTCAGAGGATATCTGATAAGGTAATAAATCTCCTAGCAGTATGAGCTAATAGAGGGTGAGTTGGAAACTTGAGGGGCTTCAGACGTGCAGCCGGTTATCCCCCAAAGGACACTTACTATATGGGAATTGTAAAGAGAAACCACAAAAGATTATAAGAAGTGGAATAAAATCTCTTAAAGTTGTATGATGCTAAGGTCATAAAGACTAACTAAATCAAGAGGATGCAACTGAAGCACATGTTTCCAAAACATTTTCCAAGTATTAAAGTAAGGTAGAGTATTATAACTAAAGAGCTTCCCAAAATGTTTTTGAAGAAGCAAACTGAATACCAGAAGAAAACTCAAGGATACCTGTCCCGACCCGCGGGACATCAACGCAGGACGGCAAACCTAAGAGAGAAGGAATGAAGGGACAAGAGACACAAGGAGTGACAGCAAGACAGGAATTCTGATCAAGCTGCAAATTTTTATTGTTCTCAAGGGTATTTATGCTGAGGGAATGAGGGGTATGATGAGACACAGGCTGGTTGGCTGTGTTTTTCTTTTGGGCTCCTGATAAGGTGCAAGTTCACGCCAGCGGGCCATAGGCAGAACTATCAGCCAGGAGTGGGGACGGGGAGCGCTCGGGGAATCCATCAGTCTTCAGCTGCAGGGTGTTTGTGCAGGGGAGGCAACTGAAAATGCTCCCTGGGCTGCTGCTTATCATAAAGGTCAGAACGTCCCCAGAATGAGAACTTCTTCTTGGTCCCTGACATTTCCCCCTTTCTTATATAAAATTATTGACCACATTCTGAGAGCCATATTTTAAAGGGGTGATAGAGGCTATGTGGCAAGGCAGGGGCATGACTTGCCCAAACAGGTACAGAACTGGAGTGACAATCCCTCAGGAACTGTGCCTGTTTTAGGTTGTCCGTGACAAAGCAACATCCTTACCCGTCATTGGATAATGAGGCTCTAGCCCTCATTTCCTGTCTTAGGTTGGTATGAGCTCTCATGAATCTTACCCGTCATTGACTGTCCAGTTCAGCTCACAGGGGTGATGGACTTTTAAGATCACCATCGCAATCCATCATCTCCAGTTGATGGTAATGAACCTGAATAGGTTTCGCCAGTATAGCCTCAATATGAGCTCTAAGAAAATCCATAATCTTGTTGAATATCAAAGGACCTATAGATACGATAAGCAGCAAGCAAAGGAGGGGATCTTAGCATGGTCCTCAAATCCTTCATGGCTGTGGGAGAGCAGTGAACAGGCAGCCATTATCCAGAGAAGCAATGGTGTGCAGTCACAGGGTTTGCCATTCAGGGGATTTTTCGCATAGATTGTCAGCTGCATCTATAAGAGAGGAAGATTCATCCTCAGGGGGAAGGTTTCCGTCCCTCGGTTGTGGTAAATCATTGACCTGTTTGACCAGGCATTCTGGTAACCATCTTGGGGCTGCTTGTTCTTGATCTAAAATGCAAGCTGAGCCTCATCCCCAAATGAGGATGGGATCTGGGCCTTTCCATTTATTTGTTAAAGGATCACGCCACATAACAGATGGGCGAGCAGAATTAGAAGAGGGATGCCAATGTCTGTCTGTGGCTGAATGTCCTTCATTGTCTAGGGTAAGAAAGTTAAGAGCAAATAATGCATGATTAAGGCGATCCCTGGGAGTGGTAAATGCAAGGGAAGAGGCCTTAAGGCGGGTAAGCCAGGTTTTTAAGGTGAGGTGTGCACGTTCCACAATGCCTTGACCTTGAGGGTTATATGGAATTCCAGTAGTATGAGAGATTTGAAGAGTGGCACAAAATTGATTGAACTTGGTACTAGTATATGCAGGGCCATTATCTGTCTTAATATGTGCTGGCTTTCCCATTATGGAAAAGGCTGAGACAAGATGAGAAAGGACATCCTTGGTAGCTTCTCCGGAATGCGGTGATGCAAAAATAAAACCACTAAAGGTATCTATGGAAACATGTATGTACTTTGTTTTCCCAAATTCAGGAAAGTGAGTAACATCCATCTGCCAAATCTGATTGGACAGTAATCCTCGAGGATTAACACCCAGATGTTGAATAGGAAGGGAGACAACACAAGCAGGACATGCTTTTACAATTTCCCTTGCTTGTTGCCTAGTAATTTTACAAAGTAACCGAAGGCTCAGAGAATTTAAGTGGTGAAGGTTATGTAAATCTGTGACTTCTTGGATGGATCCAATAAGAACTGGGAAAAGGGAGAGAGTGGCTGCATCAGTCTGAGCATTACCCCGTGATAGGGGACCGGTAAGATCAGAATGTGCTCTAATGTGTCCTAAGAAAAATGGATGTTTTTTAGCCTGAATTAGTTGTTGAAGCTGGTTAAACAAAAAGGCTGCATTGGAGGAAGCCTTAATGGTGGGTGAAATCTCCAATAGGGGCACAGAATGGGCAATGTAAGCACTGTCTGTATAAATATTAACAGGTTTATCAAAAAATGTCATAAAGACTTGTGTTATAGCAAACAGTTCTACAAGCTGTGCTGATGGATAAGCAGTGTCAAAGGTGGTGGGCTGATTATCAACAACAAAGGCTGAACGGCCGTTGCTTGAGCCATCTGTAAAAACAGTAAGGGCTTGTGGAATAGCAGCCTTCCGAGTAACCCAAGGAAAAATAAATGGATGTAATTGAGCAAAATGCAAAAGGGGATCATTGGGAAGGTGGTTATCAATTGTTCCCAAGAAGCCTGATAGGGCAATACCCCATTCATTCCTTGTCTGTAGTAAAAATTGGGTTTGATTCTTAGTGTATGGAATCAGAATGCTATCAGGGTCTTTGCCAAAATGTTGTCGAGAAAGCAAGCGACCTTTAATAATGATAGAAGCTAACTGAGCAGGATAGACAGCAATAACTTTAGAGGATGTTTCGGGCAAATGAACCCAAAGCAAGGGGCAACCTTTATTTTTAAAATGTAGATCCCGCTGCCAGAATAGTCCCGTGGGTGTGTGAGGGGTGTGTAATATAACCAAAACCAAAGGAAGGTTATAAGATATTTGTGTAACAAATTGTTGAGCAATGGCTTCTGTGACTTGAATTAATGCTTGCTGCGCCTCAGGAGTAAGCTCTCGAGGAGAGGAAGGGTCAGAATCTCCCCTTAAAATATTATTAAGAGGCAAAAGCACATAGGTGGGTAGTTTTAAATATGGTCTTAGCCATTGGATATCCCCTAGTAATTTTTGGAAATCGTTAAGAGTGTGGAGATGGTCCACATGCAATTGTATATTAGGGATTTGAATTTGATTAGTTTGAAGTTTGAGGCCCAAGTAGGTGTAGGGGTCCTGTGTCTGAACCTTATCAGGGGCTATCCGAAGTCCCAAGGAAGTGAGGGCCTTACAGAGATCCAAATAACAATTGTTAAGATCATAGGTATTAGGTGCAGCGATTAACAAATCATCCATATAATGTAATATATAAACTTGTGGCCACCGCTCTCTCACAGGGTCTACCGCTTGAGCAACATATTTTTGGCAAAGACTAGGGCTGTTAGTCACACCTTAGGGAAGGACCTTCCATTGAAATCTTTGCATAGGGCCCTGAAAATTGATGCGGGGGAGTCTGAAAGCAAAATAGGGTCTGTCATCAGGATGTAAAGGAATAGTAAAAAAGCAATCTTTTAAGTTAATGACCATTTTATAATAGTCCCTAGGAATAGCTACCGGTGAAGGGATGCCTGGCTGTAGTGTCCCCATCGGGCGCATAACCTTATTGATAGCGCGCAAATTCTGTAAAAGGCACCATTTGCCTGATTTCTTCTTCTTTTTTTTTTTCTTTTTTTTTATTATTATTATTTTTTACGTTTACAGAGGGTAATGATGTTTATTTTTTTCCCTTACCCCCACCCCCCCACCCCTCTTTTCCCTCTATACAGTCCTTCTTTCCTTCATTCTTACCGCTCTCCTTAGCCTAACTCTAAACCTAACCCTAAAGCTAATGCTAACCCCTCCCACCCCCCATTATATGTCCTCATCCGCTTATCAGCGAGATCATTCGTCCTTTAGTTTTTTGAGATTGGCTTATCTCACTTAGCATGATATTCTCCAATTTCGACCATTTGCCTACAAATGCCATAATTTTATCATTCTGCATTGTGGAGTAATATTCCATTGTAAAAATATGCCACAGTTTCTTTATCCATTCATCAACTGAAGGGCATCTAGGTTGGTTCCACAATCTGGCTATGGTGAATTGAGCAGCAATGAACATTGATGTGGCTGTATCTCTGTAGTATGCTGATTTTAAGTCCTTTGGGTATAGGCCAAGGAGTGGGATAGCTGGGTCAAATGGTGTTTCCATTCCAAGCTTTCTGAGGAATCTCCACACTGCTTTCCAGAGTGGCTGTACTAATTTGCAACCCCACCAGCAATGTATGAGTGTTCCTTTTTAACCACATCCTCGCCAACACCTATTGTTGCTTGTTTTCTTGATAATCGCCATTCTAATTGGGGTGAGATGAAATCTTAGGGTAGTTTTGATTTGCATTTCCCTTATTACTAGGGATGTTGAACATTTTTTCATATATCTGTTGATTACTTGTACATCTTCTTCTGTGAAGTGTCTGTTCATTTCCTTAGCCCATTTGTTGATTGGATTATTTGTATTCTTCGTGTAGAGTTTTTTGAGTTCTTTATACATTCTGGAAATTAGCGCTCTATCTGAGGTATGGTTGGCAAAAATATTCTCCCACTCTGTAGGCTCTCTCTTCACATTTCTGATAGTTTCCTTTGCTGAGAGAAAGCTTTTCAGTTTGAATCTATCCCAGTTGTTGATTCTTGCTTTTATTTCTTGTGCTATGGGAGTCCTGCTAAGGAAGTCTGATCCTAAGCCAACAAGTTGAAGATTTGGACCTACTTTTTCTTCTATGAGATGCAGGTCTCTGCTCTGATTCCGAGGTCCTTGATCCATTTTGAGTTGAGTTTTGTGTAGGGTGAGAGATAGGGGTTTAATTTCATTCTATTGCATATGGTTTTCCAGTTTTCCCAGCATCATTTGTTGAAGAGGCATTTTTTCTCAATTGCATATTTTTGGAACCTTTGTCTAGTATGAGAAAATTGTATTTATTTGGGTTTGTGTCCGTGTCCTCTATTCTGTACCATTGATCTACCTGTCTATTTTGGTACCAATACCATGCCGTTTTTGTTACTATTGCTTTGTAGTAGAGTTGAAGATCTGGTATTGCAATACCCCCTGCTTCGCTCTTGCTACTGAGGATTGCTTTAGCTATTCTAGGTTTTTTATTCTTCCAGATGAATTTCATAATTGCTTGCTCTATTTCTGCAAGGTACATCATTGGGATTTTAATTGGAATTGCATTGAATCTGTATAGCACTTTAGGTAGTATAGCCATTTTGATGATATTAATTCTGCCTATCCAGGAACATGGGAGATCTTTCCATCTTCTGAGGTTTTCTTTAATTTCTTTCTTTAGTGTTCTGTAGTTCTCATTGTAGAGGTCTTTCACCTCTTTTGTGAGATTGATTCCCAAGTATTTTATTTTTTTGATGCTATTGTGAATGGGGTAGTTTTCCTAATTTCTCTTTCTGAAGATTCATCACTTATGCATGAAAATGCATTGGATTTATGAGCATTGATCTTGTAACCTGCTACTTTACTGAATTCACTTATGAGTTCTAAAAGTTTTCTGGTGGAATTTCCAGGTTCCTGTAAATATATAATCATGTCATCAGCGAACAGGGATAGTTTGAGTTCTTCTTTTCCTATTCGTATCCCTTTAATTTCTTTGGTTTGTCTGATTGCTCTGGCTAGAGTCTCAAGGACGATGTTGAATAGAAGCGGTGAAAGAGGGCATCCCTGCCTTGTTCCAGTTTTTAGGGAGAACGCTTTCAGTTTTTCACCATTTAGAATGATATTAGCCATGGGCTTAGCGTAGATGGCCTTTATAATGTTTAGGAATGTTCCCACTACCCCAATTTTTTCTAGTGTTTTGAGCATGAAGTGATGCTGTATTTTATCGAATGCTTTTTCTCCATCTATTGAAATAATCATGTGATTCTTAACTTTAAGTCTGTTGATATGGTGAATGACATTTATTGATTTCCGAATGTTGAACCAACCTTGCATCCCTGGGATAAAACCCATTTGATCGTGGTGCACTATCTTTTTAATATATATTTGTATGCGATTTGCTAAAATTTTGTTGAGAATTTTTGCGTCGATGTTCATTAAGGATATTGGTCTGAAATTTTCTTTCCTTGATGTGTCTCTGTCTGGTTTAGGAATCAGGGTGATATTGGCTTCATAGAACGAGTTTGGGAGGGTTCCCTCCTCTTCTATTTCATGGAATAGTTTGAGGAGTATTGGAATGAGCTCTTCTTTAAAGGTTTTGTAGAACTCAGCTGAGAACCCATCTGGTCCTGGACTTTTCTTTGTTGGTAGGCTTTTGATGACCTCTTCTATTTCATTGCTTGAAATTGGTTTATTTAAGTTGTGTATGTCCTCCTCGTTCAGTTTAGGTAGTACATATGTCTCTAGAAATTTGTTGATGTCTTCGAGGTTTTCTGTTTTGTTGGAGTATAGATTTTTGAAATAGCATCTAATTATGTTTTGTATTTCACTCGTGTCTGTTGTGATGTTTCCTTCTTCATTCCGAATTTTAGTAATTTGAGTTTTCTCCCTCTTTCTCTTTGTTAGTGTGGCTAAGGGTTTATCAATTTTATTTATTTTTTCAAAGAACCAACTATTTATTTTGTTAATTTTTCCAATTGTTTCTTTTGTTTCGATTTCGTTGATTTCGGCTCTGATTTTAACTATTTCCTGTCTTCTACTACTTTTGGTATTGGTCTGCTCTTCTTTTTCTAGCGCTTTGAGCTGTAGTGTTAAGCCGTTTATTTGTTGATTTCTACTTCTTTTTTAGAATGCACCCCATGAAATAAATCTTCCTCTAAGTACTGCTTTCATAGTGTCCCAGAGATTTTGATATGATGTGTCTTTGTTCTCATTTACTTCTAAGAGTTTTTTTATTTCCCTCCTGATGTCTTCTGTTATCCATTCATCATATAATAGTGTTTTATTTAATCTCCAGGTATTGGAGAAGTTTCTGTTTTTTATTCTGTCATTTATTTCTAATTTCAATCCATTATGATCTGATAGAGTACAAGGTAGTATCTCTATCTTCTTGTATTTGCTAACAGTAGCTTTGTGGCATAAAATATGGTCTATTTTAGAGAAGGATCCATGTGCTGCTAAGAAGAAAGTGTATTCGTTCTTTGTTGGATGGTATATTCTATATATGTCCGTTAAGTCTAAATTGCTGATTGTGTTGTTGAGATCTATAGTTTCTTTATTCAATTTTTGTTTGAACGATCTATCCAGTGGTGAAAGAGGTGTGTTAAAATCGCCTAGTATTATTGTGTTGTGGTCTATTTGATTTCTGGAATTGAGAAGGATTTGTTTGATGTACATGGATGAGCCAATGTTCAGGGCATAGATATTTATGATTGTTATGTCTTGCTGATTTATGCTTCCCTTAAGCAGCATGTAATGTCCTTCTTTATCCCTTCTGACTAGTTTTGGTTTGAAGTCCGCATTATCTGAGATGAGGATGGATACTCCAGCTTTTTTGCTGTGTCCGTGTGCATGGTATGTTTTTCCCCATCCTTTCACCTTTAGTCTATGTGTGTCTCTTTCTATGAGATGAGTCTCTTGCAGGCAGCATATTGTTGGATTTTTCTTTTTAATCCAATCTGCCAGTCTGTGTCTTTTGATTGATGAATTCAGGCGTTTAACATTCATGGTTATTATTGTGATATGATTTGTATTCCCAGTCAATTGACTCATATTTGTTTTTGACATGATTTGGTTTCTCCTTTATTTGGCTATTCCTTTAGGCTAGCGCCTCCTATTGCTGATTTGCATCGTTGTTTTTCATCTCTTCCTCATGGAATATTTTGCTGAGAATGTTCTGTAATGCTGGCTTTCTTTTTGTAAATTCCTTTAGCTTTTGTTTATCATGGAAGAATCTTATTTCATCGTCAAATTTGAAGGTAAGTTTTGCTGGGTATAAGATTCTTGGTTGGCATCCGTTTTCTTTCAGGGCTTGGTATATGTTGTTCCAGGCCCTTCTAGCTTTTAGGGTCTGGATTGAAAAATCTGCTGATATTCTTATTGGTTTCCCTCTGAATGTAATTTGATTCTTTTCTCTCGCGGCCTTTAAAATTCTGTCTTTATTTTGTATGTTAGGTATTTTCATAATAATGTGCCTTGGTGTGGGTCTGTTGTAATTTTGTATGTTTGGAGTTCTATAAGCCTGTTGTATTTGGTTTTCCATTTCATTCTTCAGATTTGGGAAATTTTCTGTTATTATTTCATTGAATAGATTGTTCATTCCTTTGGTTTGGTTCTCTAAGCCTTCCTCAATCCCAATAATTCTCAAATTTGGCCTTTTCATGATATCCCATAGTTCTTGGAGATTCTGTTCATGATTTCCTACCATCTTTTCTGTTTGGCCAACTTTGCTTTCAAAATTAAATAATTTGTCTTCAATGTCTGAGGTTCTGTCTTCCAGGTGTTCTATTCTATTGGTTATGCTTTCTATGGAGTTTTTAACTTGGTTTATTGTTTCCTTCATTTCAAGGATTTCAGTTTGTTTTTTTTTTCAGTATCTCTAACTCTTTATTGAAATGATCTCTTGCTTCCTGTATTTGGTCTTTTAACTGTTGATTGGTGCGATCATTTAATGCCTGCATTTGCTCTTTCATCTCCTCCTTCAATGCCTGCATTTGCTCTTTCATCTCCTCATTAGCTTCCCTGATCATTTTAATTACGTACATTCTGAACTCCCTTTCTGACATTTCTTCTGCTGTGCTGTCATTGGGTTTTATTGATGTAGTATCTAGGTTTGTTTGGGACATTTTCTTCCCTTGTTTTCTCATATTGGTCAGTTGTCAGTGGGACCCTGAGATATTGCAGTTTTCCGCTATTGGCTTATAGTGTCCGGTAGATTTCCAGTGTATCACCTCCCAGCTTTCAGTAGCCTGATGTCTTGGAGGAATCTGATAAAGCAGCGCATCTGAAGAAAACTGCCCCTAGCCCCCTACTGGTTCCACGGTTTGGAACTGGCTCTGTGCGGAAATGCTCTCACTGTGGGCCTGCACCGTGCAGCTGGCCGTGTGGGAGGAGCCCACTGCCGGAGTGTGGAAGGCTACCTTGGGAAGACTCTAGCTGCCCTGGCCGGCTCCAATAAGCCACCTCTATCTGGGCCTGCCACCCAGGCCGACCTTTACCCAGTGGGCAGACTCACCCGTGGCTCTATTTCAGTCCGAGTCTCTCAATGCCTCCCCTTCTTAACTCCTGGGTTCTGGAGCAACTGGGGGTGCAGTCTCCCTCTAGGCCGCCATCTTGGATCGCCCCGTGAAGAGAGCCTGCAGCCGGAGTGGGCAGAGCCACCTGAAGAGTTCTTGGCTTCCCTGCCCTGATCCCAGAGGCTGCTTGCAGATCGAAGCTCTCCGTTGGTTCTGGGGCTTGTGGCTGGTTCTATGTAAAAAGACTCTCACTGGGCAGTCAGCTCCGAGAAGCTAGCCTTGAATGGCACCTCCCACCACAGGGTTCCAGGCTACTTGGGGAAGTCTCTGACTGTCCTATCCTGGTCCCTGAATCTGCTTGCATGCCGGAGTACGCTGTGCTCCACTGGCTCCAGGACTCGGAGCTTGTTCTGGTCAGAAATGCTCTCACTAGCGGACCAGTTCCATTCCGAGAACCTGGAGAAGCTGGCTGTGTGGGCGGGGCCCACCGCTGGAGTGCGCAGGGCTGCCTGTGGATGACTCTAGCTGCCCTGCCCGGCTCCGATAAGCCACCTCTATCTGGGCCTGCCACCCGGGCCGAGCTTTACCCAGTGGGCAGACTCACCCGTGGTTCTATTTCAGTCCGAGTCTCTCAATGCCTCCCCTTCTTAACTCCTGGGTTCTGGAGCGACTGGGGGTGCAGTCTCCCTCTAGGCCGCCATCTTGGATCACCCCCTGCCTGATTTCTTCTTAATAACAAAAATAGGAGTGTTCTAGGGTGAGGTTGAGGGTTCCACATGGCCGGATGTCAACTGTTCCTGTACTAACATGGAGGCAGCCTCTAATTTTTCTTGGGTAAGGGGCCACTGATCCACCCACACAGGAGTTTGAGTTTCCCAAATAATTTTGTCTGCATGGGGTACAGGAGGGTCAGGGACCAACACTAAAAATCCAAATACCCAAGTCCAAATTTGTCTGTTTTTTGTAAGGGCTGTACAGGCTCAACCTGTCCTTGTCCTAGCCTCCCAAGGCCTGTACCAGGGATAAAGCCCATACGAAGCATTTGATGAGTGACTAAAGAGTTGGGACTAGCAAGAATAACTTTCATTTGGCTTAGAATGTCTCATCCCCAAAGGTTGACAGGGAGATCAGGGACAATGAAGGGGGTAACAGTTCCTTTATTTCCTGTGTTATCTTTTGTGTCAGTCCAATTGAGCGCCCTGGAGCTAACTAAGGGGTTTTTTGATTGCCCTATTCCTTTAAGGTCAGTTAGTGATGAGGTGAGGGGCCATTCTGATGGCCAATATTTTTGAGAAATAACTGTGGCATCCGCACCAGTATCTAGGATCCCTTGGAATTTCTTTCCTTCAATAAATAAGGTAAGAGTGGGTCTTTTGTGGAAGATAGGTTGGACCCAATACACATCAGAGGAACCTAAAGAGGCCATGTTTCATGGTGAATTTTGGGCAGTGGGAGTATATCCTGAATTGAGGGGAAGGAGTATTAATTGTGCAATTCTTGTTCCTGCAGGGATGGCCGCTATTCCGTTAACAGCTGTGGCCAGTATTTTAATTTCTCCAGTGTAATCATTATCAATGATGCCAAGGAAACCTGAACACCTTGTAAGGTGGTAGAAGCTCTCCCAAGAATAAGAGCACACATATGAGGTGGAGGGGGGCCTACAACCCCAGTGGGTATTATTTGGGGTCCTTGCATAGAGTCTAATATTGTATCGGTGGAGGCACAGAGGTCCAATCCTGCGCTGCCTGGGGTAGCGCGTTGGAGGGAGGTGATTGTGGAGAAGGACAGGGGGCCTGGATTGGGTTGGGAGTCTGAGAGGGAACAAATCTTATTGCCCCTGGGTTTGTTCTGGGGTCGGTCGGGGGCTGGGCCCAAGAGGAGTTTCCCGGGAAGTTAGAGGGAATAGGCTGTCCAAGGGCATTGATCTTGGATCTACACTCCTTGGCCCAGTGGTGACCTTTACCACATTTAGGGCAAAGGGTGAGTGGAGGTGGTTTAGACCCTGTTTGAGGAGATATGGGTCCTTGACCCAGTCTCCCTGTTGGGCACTCTTGCGCAAAATGGCCAGGTTGTTTGCAAGTAAAGCAAGTACATGGGCCAAGGTTGTGAAGGGCCTTGGTGAAGGCGGTGCCAATAGCGAGACCCATGGTATGGGCCATTCCTATCCCGGCATACAGCCTAATGAAGTCAGAAAGGTCCCCTTTATCTTTATGGGGCTGAAGAACATCTTGACATATTGGGTTGGCATTTTCAAAGGCAAGATATTTTACAAAGGAGCTCTCACTTTCACTTGGTCCAAGTAAGCGCTCCGCAGCTAGATTAAGCTGGGCAACAAAGTCACTGTAAGGCTCGTCAGGACCCTGACGGATTTTTGCTAGGGAGGTGGTGGCCGAGCCCTTTTGAGGGAGCCATCTCCAAGTGTACAAACGAGCAGTTTGAACCTGTGCTAGGAGCCCAGTAAGGAAGCGCGCCTGTTTAGGGTTAGTATCAAATGGCGCATTGCCCACTAGTTTAACATAGGTCCAGGATTTAGAGGAAGCCTTGGTTGAATTTTTTTGGGCATTTTCCCGACAGTATTCCTTAAAGTCTGCGTTCCACAACAGGAAGTTTTTGGCTCGGGTCAAAAATTTCCAATCATTAGGGGTGAGCCATTGTGTACTATGGTTCTCTAGCAAGGCCAGTGTATAAGGTGCAGTGGGGCCATACTGAGCACAAGCATTTTTAAGTCTTTCAAGAAAATGGAGGCTCAGCCTTTTATAAGAACCAAGGGCTCCACTCTGTCCAGAGGTGGGCTCCCCCTTATCCCCTGATTCCTGGTCCTCCTCTTGTTCTCCCTCTGGTTCTACCTCTTGTTCCTCCCCTGATTCCTTTTCCTGACCTCCTTCTAGACCCTCTGCTTTAGTCTGTACGAGCTGATCTGCTTGACTGCGAGTAACTGGAAAGGCAAGAACAGGCTGAACACGCGGCTTCACCTTACGAGTATTAAGGGGTTTGGGGCCAGTTTGTGTTAACTCCGTGCCCAAGACCAGTGAGCGAAGTTCGGCATCAAGGGCTTTTAGTTCTTTTAAAAGTTGGATTTGTTCCCACCTATGTTGGAGAGACTCACGTAAAGGGGTTAGATTAGGCAAGGGAAGCGGGGAAAAAATATTTGGGGGGGGCAGTAGGTCCCTGAAGGAGCCAGAGCACGAAAGGCAGGGGGTGTATAAGAGGGAAATGGATTTTTAAGAGGTGGCAGGTCTGGAGAATGGTGTTGAGCCGCTGCCTCCTCCAGGGTAGCCTCCTCCTCTGGGGTCACCTCATCATAGGGATTTAAAACCGGATAAATCTTAGGGGGAATTTTAGGGGACTCTTTTGTTAAGGTGGGGTCTGGGAGGGTCCCGGGGTCCGGGAGGGTCCCAGGGTCCTGAGAAGGCTGAGTAGGGGACATTTGAATACTAACCAAAGGGCATGCCGAGGGGGGGCGAGAGGTGGATTGCATTGCCTGCTCCCCAATTTTTACAAGTTTTAAGGTACCACTGTCAAAGGGTGAACTTTTAAGAATCTCATTAATTAAATTCCAATAAGAAAAGGCAGTGACAGGCACCTTTTGAGGACCAAAAGTCTCATAATAATCTTTGAGGCAGTCTCCTACTCTGAGCCACCTTTTACCATCAATTGACCTTTCGAGGGGAAACCAAGGACACAAATCCTCTATGTATGAAAAGAATAGTTTTAAGTCGTTTTTCTTAACACGTGCTCCCCGAGTCTTGAGGGCCTCCTTGAGACCCGACAGAAACAAATCATGTGATGAAACTGCTTGTCCCATGGTGTGTCACTCACCTTGCGCCGGCCTCACTCTCCTCCTGGATCTGACTCCCAGTTGCGTTTACCGAGGCGATCCGGAATCCGCTTTGCCAAGGCTTCCCTGGAGGGCAGTGTTCACTTCTCTGGCAAAGGTTCCAATCAACCACGTTGGGAGCCAACTGTCCCGACCCGCGGGACATCAACGCAGGACGGCAAACCTAAGAGAAAAGGAATGAAGGGACAAGAGACACAAGGAGTGACAGCAAGACAGGAATTCTGATCAAGCTGCAAATTTTTATTGTTCTCAAGGGTATTTATGCTGAGGGAATGAGGGGTATGATGAGACACAGGCTGGTTGGCTGTGTTTTTCTTTTGGGCTCCTGATAAGGTGCAAAGTTCATGCCGGCAGGCCATAGGCAGAACTATCAGCCAGGAGTGGGGAGGGAAAGCGCTCGGGGAATCCATCAGCCTTCAGCTGCAGGGTGTTTGTGCAGGGGAGGCAACTGAAAATGCTCCCTGGGCTGCTGCTTATCATAAAGGTCAGAACGTCCCCAGAATGAGAACTTCTTCTTGGTCCCTGACATGTCAGAATAAAAAATATCCACCTCTCAACATGGTAAACAGCTACCATGATTGACAGCCAATCAAAAATTACTAAGAAGACTTCTAGGCAAGATGGAATAACATGAACTAGATTTACCCTGCCACCAAAAACAACATTCTGGATACATTATATGAACCAATACTTTTCAGGCATTGTCTTAGTCTATTTGTGCAGTAGTAACAGAATACTGAAGATTCAGAAATTTGCCAAGAAGCCAGGCATGGTGATACATATCTGCAATCCCAGCAACCCTGGAAGCTGAGGCAGGAAGAACACAAGAGCAAGGCCAGCAATCTCTAACTAAGTGAGGTCCTAAGCAGCTTAGTGAGAACTGTTTCAAAAATTTTAAAAATGGCTGGGTACATGGCTCTGGTTAAGTACCTCTAGATTCAATCCCAGGTACACACACACACACACACACACACACATACACACAACCCATATATGGATATGTACACAAACACATATAAAACATGTATTGATTACAGTTCCTGGAGACTGGGAAGTCAAGAACAAGGGGCTAGTATCTGACTAGGGCCTTTGTGCTATGTCATCCCATGTGGAGGGTGGAACTCAATCTTTTATAAGGAATTCACTCCTATGATAATAAACCCATTCTCACAGTAACAGTTTTAATCCACTAATGATGTGGAATTTTCATGGCCTAATCACCTTTTAATTTTACTATAATGGAATTTAATTTTGTAACATACTTTTTGGGAGATACATTCAAACTACCATAGATATTAAATACCAAGCAATGAAGTATGAAATATGGGAAACAAATGAGGTGGACCCTTTAATTGATTACCTCACCTTACTACCCTAAGAATATTTCTAATTTATGACTGGAAATTTCTGAGTTATGAATTTCCAGCCTACTGAACTGCCTAATTTGAGAACATGGAATACAGAACAGAAGGGTTTTGCATTAGTAGTCGAGAACATTTCTCTCAAGACTGAATGCTGATAGTAGGCATAAAAATGACCCCCCAAAGATATCTTTCTGTTCATTCCAATAATCTATGATTAGGTTAGCTTAAATGCCAAAGTGTAACTAAGATTATAGATGGAATTTAGGTTAACTTGAAATGGGGAGTTTGCCATGGATTATTCAGTTGGACACAACTATAAATGGAAGAAGCACTCAGTGATGTGATATGAAAAGATCTTGACCTATTTTCTGACTTTGAAGTTGGAAAAAGAGGATAATGAACCAAGTCATGTAGGTAGCCCCTGGGTGCTAGAAATAAATGAAATGAATTCTCTCCTACAGCCTCCAGGAAAGAGAGGGTTTAATTTTTCCCCAGAGAGACTCAATTTGGAGTTAGGAACCAAAGAAGTGTAAGATAATTTGTGTTACTTTAAGCCACTAAATTTGCTATAATTTGTCACAGTGGGCATAGAAAAACTAATGCAAAATCTAAATCTTAAAATGCCAAGTCATGGGGATTAAGTTACTTCAACATATCTGCATCCCAGAGCAAAGCCCAAACATATTTATAGAAAACAAAAATAACTAGCACTGAGTAAGATAGAATTTATCATATCTGATATCCAATAGAAAATTATAAAGCATTCATAAAATAGAAAAATTAAACCATAATGAGAGAAAAACAATTGCATTTTACTCAAAATTTACAGAGAATAGACAGAGCAGACAATGGACATTGAATGATAAAATTTTTTCTACATATTTGGAGAGATTAACTATATGACCACACATGTACATATTTATGTCACTTGAGCTTCAAGAGATTAGAACTACAAATCATGAGAGGAAATACTCAGATAAACATTAGACATTGCTGTTGGATATGAAAAATAAAAAAACCCTAAAATAATGAGGCCTGAGAAAAGGGAGTGAAAAAGAAAGCCATACATTAATAGCATTGAACCTTTCCCAGTACGGTCCTGCCCAATGACAACTGTTTCCTGAGTGCTCAAACTGCTGACCCCAGACCCCCTCCCATTTCACCCAGTAAGACAGACCCCAAATTCCTGAGTGTCCAAGCAGACATATTCATTACTTAAGTCACCTCTCAGTATAACCTATATAAACCCAGTCTCCTCCTTTATTCAGTGGCCCATTTTCCACCAGAAGAGTGGGTCCAGTGGCGCACCCCATTCACACATCTCATCCAGTCCTGCATAAGACTTCATTTCTGAATAAAGAGCTGATTTGTGAAGTTCGTGTCTACACCAGTCTTTTTGTGTTAACAATTGCAAAACAATACAAACAACTCAAAATAATAAAAAAAAAGGCTTTTAAAAATGAACAGTGCAGAGGAATTCAAGATGGCAGGCTATGGGAATGCTGTATTCCTTGTTGTTCCATGAACTGGAATTTGAGCAGCAGGATTACTGCTTTGAGAGGTTGGTGAAAGAGGGATTTCACTTAAACTCTATTGGGTCATCAAAGTGTCTTAGAGACTCAGAAATTTGGATACAAGATTTTGTAGAGGAAAATGAGAGGGAGGAGGGGTATGAAAAATGGTGGAATGGGACAGACGTCTTTACCCTATGTACATGTATGATTAAATGAAGTATGAATCTACATCATGCACAACCATAGAAATGAAATAATGTACCCCATTTGTGTACAGTGAATCAAAATGCAGTCTGTAAAAAATAAATAATTTTTAAAAAGACTATATTAGAACCAAGCAGTTTGCAGTGCTGGTTCAACACAGAGGGAAAGAGAATGCAGAGAAACACAGCAGATTTAGTAAGAAAAATTTTGAGATCAGAAAAGCAGCCTGCCCTCAGTTGATTGAGAGGCTGCACTGTACATGGTGTTTACCAACTGGTGCTGAAGAGCTGAGGCAGAAGCTATCTTGAGGTGGTCATGCTGCAGCACCTGCTGCAGGAACTGGGAGATCTGAGCAAATGGAGCCCCTTGTGTTGTTGTGGGAATTACTGTCTGGCTGTCTGTCCCACGATTGACCAAATTAAATTAAGAGGCAAGGTGTTGCCAAGAAAGGTGACTTTATTTGGAAAGCCAGCTCAACAAGATAAAAGGGGAACTCTTGTCAAAAATCCTTCTTGCCAGGATGTTGATCCAAGATGGTTGATATAGGTGGCCTTTGGGTGTTCCTAAGACTGGTGGACATCTTCCTGCAGCAAAAGGCCTGGATGATGCACATCCTACTGGATTACTTAGTTATGAGGTGTTTTTCACTTTCAGCAAGTCTCAAAAGCCATGATCAGGGCTGGAATTGTAGCACAGTGGAGCTCATGCCTAGCATGTGTGGGGCACTGGGTTCAATTTTCTGCACCACATATAAGTAAACAAATAAAGGTACCTTGACAACTAAAAAAATATTTAGGATAAAAAAAGAATATCCTTTCTCTATTGTTACATACTACAAACTCCCCCACAGTGAATGTACAACTTCCTTCCTCAGTTAGTTGCAAAATCCAGAAAAGACCTGAAACATCCTCATGCATGATTTTACTAGTTTGAATGAAGCCAGGTGGGCAGAGCTCTGCATGGCTGTCATGTGTTCCCAGGCCTTCTCCTTGAGGTATGGTGAAGGGTGTAGATGGGATCAAGGTGTTTGCTCTCAGTACCCAGCCTAGACACAGCCATCTCAGATGTGGGGGCAAAATGTGTGTGAAGAAGGGTAGAGTGCAGCCACTGAGGGATGGTGCAATGTGTGGGTGAAGATTGAGTCCTTGGCTTTAAGAAAGGACTGAACAAGAGAGCAACTCTTTCTGAGAGTTCAGCAAGCCAGAGTGTGTGCCTGTGTAAAAGCAAACACCCTCACAAGCTAATCCTTCCCTGACCTGGGGAAGCCAATGGATGGTGGACGCCCAGGTGGCTGCAGCTCTTTTGGCCTATACATGGCAGTGTTGTACCAGGTCTGGGTTCTGCTTCTGCAATCACCCCATTCAACATCCCTGAAAGACCCATTAACCACTGCGTTCTGGTGGTGAAGAACATTAGAGACCACCATCCATGTCCCTGAAGCAATGTCTCACAGAAATGGTGGTTTGAACCAGTTTTCCCAAGTTCCCTCCTTGGGCAGCCTCCAACTCTAGAGAAATGAAAATTTCTTGAAGCTTCAGCCTTAAGAGAGAAGTCCAAATGCAGAGGAACAGCCAGCCATGATCACCAGGGTCCTGGTTCTAATCCTGCAATTAATTTACTGATGCCATCTGTCCGTTTTCCTTTCCTGTGGTTCTTTGCATCACTAAAATTCTGAATTTCCAGCTTTAAAGTACTTATTAATAGAGGTACTAATATGAAAGAGACACAAAAGGTCCCATTCTTCTGGAAGGCTTCAGTTTATAAATAACTAATTCTTCTGGACAAAGTAGACCAAAATGGAGACAGGGTGACCTTCCAGTGGTGCACAGAGGATGGTTGTATGTACTGCTAATATATGGAAATGCTTCTCTTCTAGTTGGTAAATAACTGTTGACCCAGCAATAGGTTTGCCAAATCAAATACAAAGAGCACCCCATTAAATCTGAATTTCAGATAAACCATAAATAATGTTTTAGTATATTATTTTTTAATTATATTTTTCATTTTTACAGATTGCATTTTGATTCATTGTACACAAATGGGATACAACTTTTCATTTCTATGATTGTACACAAGGTAGATTCATGCCATTCATGTAATTATAAATATACATAGGGTGATACTGTCTTTCCATCTCCCAGCCTCTCCCACCCAATTTTCCTCTACACCATCCAAAATTCCTTCATTCTTCTCTTCCTCCCACCAAACCCCCTTGTTATATATCATCATCCACTTATCAGAGAAAACATTTGACATATGGTTTTTTGGGATTGACCTATTTCACTTAGCATGATCTTTTCCAACTTCATCCATTTACCAACAAATGCTATAATTGTATTCTTTTTATGGCTGAGTAATATTCCATTGTGTATATGTACTAGGGTTTCTTTATCCATTGAACCATTGAAGGGCATCTCGGTTGGTTCCACAATTTAGCTATGGTGAATTGAGCTGCTAGAACATTGATGCAGCTACATCACTGTAGTATACTCATTTTAAGCCCAGGAGTGGGTCAAATCGTGGGTCGGGTCCATTCCAAGTTTTCTGAGGAATCTCCATACTGCTTTCCAGAGAGTCTGCACCAATTTGCAACTCCACCAGCAATGTACAAATGTGCCTTTTTCCCCACATCCATGCCAACACTTATTATTGCTTGTGTTCTTCATAATAGCAATTCTAACGGAGTTAGGTTAAATCTTAAGGTGATTTTTGTTTGCATTTCTCTAATTACTAGGGTTGATGAGCATTTTTTATATATTTTTTGATCACCTTTGTATCTTCTTCTGTGAAATGTCTGCACAATTCCTTAGCCCATTATTGATTGGTTCTTTGTATTTGGGGTGTAAAGGTTTTTTAAGTTCTTTATAAACTTTGGAGATTAGTGCTGTGTCTAAAATATGTGTGGAAAAGATTTTCTCCCACTCTGTAGGCTCTCTTATCACATTATTGATTGTTTCCCTTGCTGAGAAAAATCTTTTTAGAGTCTATTCCATTAATTGATTCTTGCATTTATTTCTTGTACTGTGGGGGAATCTTGTTAAGGAAGTCTTGTCCTAAGCCAGTGTGGTTAAGTTTCGGTCCTCCTTTTCTATTTGGTGAAGGGTCTCAAGCCTAATTCCTAGATCCTTAATCCATTTTGAATTGAGTTTTGCACAGGGTGAGAGATAGGGGCTTAATTTCATTTTACTGCATGTAAATTTCCAATTTCCCCAGCCTAATTTGTTGAAGAGGCTATCTTTTCTCTAGTGTTTGCTTTTGGCACCTTTGTCTAGTATGAGATAATTGTACTTATGTAGGTAGGTCTCCATGTCTTCTATCCTGTACCATTGGTCTACCTGTTTGTTTTAGTCTCAATACCATGACATTTTTGTTAATATTTCTCTATAGTAGAGTTTAAGTTCTGGTATTCTGACAACTCCTGCATCACTCTTCCTGACCAGGGTTGCTTTGGCTATTCTGGGTCTTTTCTTCCAGAAGAATTTTATGATTGCTTTTTCTGTTTGTATGGGAAATGTCATTGGGGTTTTAATTGGAATTGCATTAAATCCGTATTACACCTTTGGAAATATGGCCATTTTGATAATATTAATTCTGCCTATTTAAGAACATAGAAGATCTTTCCCTCTTTTAAGGTCTTCTTCAATTTCTTTCTTTAATGTTATGTAGTTTTCATTGTAGAGATCTTTCACCTCTTTGGTTAGATTGATTCCCATGTATTTTATTTCAGACTGATATCTCTGATAAACATAGACAAAAAAATCCTTAACAATATCCTGGTAAATCATATACAAAAACAACTTCCCAATACAATAGAGCATCATTGTTTCAGATACTTGTTAGACTATATATAACTGATGGTATCAGGATTTCTCCAACTTTTTTTTTAATTCAGAAGCTGAAAACTTTTTGGAAGTAGACTACTTACCCTGAGATCAACAAAATATGAATTAATTACTAAGCCAAATGAATCAAAATAACTAATCCAACTGTAACTAATGTTCTTTTTAGTGCATATGAGAAACTTCCTTTTTAAAATATATTCCAAATGTTTAATTTAGAAGAATTTGTACAAATTAGAAAGAAACATTGTTTAATGGCATCTGTGTCAACTGATCCTTTGAGTTTGTGAAAAAAATCAAAGATCTTAATATAGGTTTATAACATAATTAATCACTGAGAATTATTCTTAAATAGTGATTGGTCTAAAAATTTGTTCAGAACAATTTAACAATGGTTAAACATAATGCAAAGTTCTTTTACTAATTGTTTTTTTTAACTTTTCAAGATTCTATAGATAGAAATATACAGTAAGAATCCTTACTCTTCCTGTCATAACTATTACAGTTTGGATCCGAAATGTCCCTCAAAGTCTTATGTGTTAACGGGTGGGTTCCTGATACAGTATTCAGAAATGGACCTTCTGTATAGTGGTTGGATCATGAGACTCTAACTTCATCAGTTAATTAATCCATTGATGAATTAGGAAATGGTAGAAACTGTAGGAGGGTGGGGTCTACTAGGAGAAAGTAGGTGACTGGGGGCATGCCATGGAAGGGTATATCTTGTCCTAGGCTCTTTCCTCACTCTCTCACTCTGCATCCCAGTCATCATGAGGTGAGCTGCATTCTTTGTTAGACACTTCTGTCTTGCTTCAGGCCCAGAAACAATGGAGCCAGCAGGTAATAGATTGAAACCTTTGAAACAAAGAGCCAAAACAAGTCTTTCCTCTTCTAATTGATTTTCTCAGGTATTTTGTCACAGCAACAGAAAACTAAAACAATAACATAATTAAATATATCCATGACCAAGGCACAAGTCTTATTTAACTTGGCATAAAAGCTCACTATTAAGGAAAAAGAGTTTTGCTTTATCTACAGAAATGATGCCTGCCAGGCCCTGTCACAGAAATAGTCTCTTACCCTAACAGAATCCCAGACTCTCCTATAGGTAGTAAAAGATGTTTCTTCCTATTGGCTTGCAACATTGAAGAATGTGAGTGGGGAGGGAGGAAGGAGCCTTATGGTTTTAGATGAAACAGATAAATCCTGGTAAATACTGATTCTGAATCCTTAATCTTAGTAAAACTAAAAGAAAATACTGCTCGCACCCAAAACAGTAAATTACAATCTATACACTTTACAAAGCTTCCAAAAAGAAGTTAATTCTCAGTTTTTAGTATCTAGTTATATTGCCTACATATTAACAAGGTTGTTTATGTACATGATTAGCACTTCTGTTTTAAAATTTCTTTTTAGTTGTAGATGGACAAAATACCTTTATTTTATTTTTATGTGGTGTTGAGGATTGAACCCAGTGCCTCACACCTAGGAAGGCACTCTACCACTGAACTACAAACTAGCCCCATAATTGGCACTTCTTATATATCTTTATAAATAAAATTTGTCAAATAAAAATTCAAAGTAATTATGTTGAACCAGAAAATTGCTAGGAAATTAGGTAAATTAAACCATGTCTCAGAAGTAAAATTTTGACTACAGAGAGGAACTAGGGTAGCAAAAATAACCTTTTGGACTAACATTAGTATGAATGATTATGTAAACCATACTCTACCATCAAAAAAGAAAAAAAAACATAGTTAAAAACATAGTTAATAAAAAGATCAGGTGCATCCGGTTTATCACTGGTCTTCTAAAATAAATTAAAACTTGAACATCACTTATAAGCTTGGATTCTTGAACAAAGATAGCTTTATTATTTCCTTCATGATGTAACTGATATTCTTCTATTTAGTAGTTTTCCCTCTTTTCTGTAAGGATTCTACATGGATTCCAGTATGTGTATATAGCATGAATATTATATGGAATCATTTTTTATTCAACATTTTGCAGTACCTTATAGTTATTATATTTTTGATGTTCCAGTGGTTTTTGATTTTACTAGAGGGATTTAATCTAGTTGCCATCTGTGACATTAGGAAATGTCCCTATTAATCTTTGGGCACAAGAAGGTGTTCCAAGTTCATCTTGCAATTTTATTTCCCCAACCCCAAAGCACATTTTTTTTTCTTTTAGAAAAGGAATCTGACTTTCCTTTAGTAGGAAATGGTATTCATAAACCAAGTCGTGAACACTATATATGCTCATTGCTTGGATACCATTGCTTCAAGGCTCTAATAGTGGGTATCATGAATTGATATAGCTATCTACAATTCCAACCCAACATCATAGGGTTCTTTTCTAACTTTTCCCATTTCATAGTTTTGTCATCCTCTGCCAAAGTTGATAACCTTGTCCAAGAAAAAATTCAAAGCATTTACTGATTTGCTCTATCTTGTAAGGCTTACAAAACAGATTCAGAATTTTTATCCCAATTCCTCTGCCACCAATAAACCTAATAAATACAGTTCAAGATGTCCTTAGGATATACTCCACTATAGAAAGATAACCACTGCCTTCTAAATATACTTGAACTAAATTTTATGTCATTATATTATTATTTGATATATTGTTCATTTGTTCTGCTTTTGTTTTTAAGGTTAGCCTTTCCACTCTTTTTGGATATGTAAAATAGCGGTGTGGTTTTAAAAATAACTAGATTAAGATACACTTATAAAAGTCATTTTTTAAAAATACTCTTAGCTATAGTTGGACAAAACATCTCCATTTTACATATTTTTCACGTGGTGCTGAGGACAGAACCCACTCACTGCCTTGCACATGCTAGGTGAGTACTTTACTACTGAGTCACAACACCAGCCCTGAAAGTTCTTGTTACTTCTATGCCTTAGATTCATTCCCATGTACCCTTAGAATAAAAATCACTCCATATTCTGCAAAATATTTTTCCTGAAGGAACACTATATCTAATTAATATTATCTAACACCTTTTCCCTTAACATACTCCTTTGTACCTTACTTTTTTCTCCCTCACATAAAAAACCATATCTATACAAGTTCCAAGGGAAGCTCCTCACATTTAAGGCTGCAAAGTGTTCCCTTGTGTTTATATGTGACTGGGTCATTCTTAATGTGGGAAATAGGGTCGTTATTATGAAATCATTAAACCATGTGATCAAATAATATTTCCACAAGTACAGACCAGTCTTAGGAAGGATAAGGTGTTTTTGAGAGCTATTTAGAGAAGAAGAGGGTGGGGATGGATTCCAGAAGAAGACACTTGCAGGAGGAGTTTGCTTAGTCCAGTGCCCAAATCACCTTCCTCTGTCCCAGCTGTGTAGAGCTCCAGCTTTATTCCCTAGAATCTTATCAGGACTTTGGCTGCCTCTCAGTACTGTCTCACTAAATAAATTTCTCACCCTGAGTCATCTTTTTTTTCTTATTTTCTTCCTCTATCTTTTTAAACACAATGAACACACATGAATGTGTTCTTTTTTTTAAAGTTACTCACATGATACAAGAAAATACAAAGATAAAAATTAAATTCTGCCTTCATACTCATTTCTCCTAGAGCAGCCACTGCTAATCATATATAAACTGCCACTCATGGCTCATTAATTCCTCACTGAACAGACTAGGGGACCTCTCCAAGTTCTCTGTCCCCATTCAAGACTTAGGAATGTCCAAATGCTCTGATGTTGGTTTTGTGCACAGGTACTTGCCATACAATTGAAAGTTTAAAGTAGAAGGGATAGCAGCAGGATAGAGGTCCTTGTAAGTCAGTTATTCTTTCACCTGCCAATGACTATGGAGACTCATATTCTGAATCCTAAAATACCAGATAGTTGCTTTCTCAACACTGCTTGTAACTAGGAGAGAGGAGCATACCTATGTCTTTCTGTATTTCCTGAGTCTTTGTTGGACTTTTCATTTCTCTGCCAGACATCTGGCAGCTGCTCTAGTAGCTCTGGTCATTGTACTCTGTGCCCGATGTAGCCACAAGGGAGCGATGAGGGGGACTATTGCTGTTTCTCAATTGGGGTATTAAAGAAGTATTATGCAAGGTGGATCAATTTTGCTGGACTTGGCATGTCAGCTCTAAGCTGTGTGGAACCCAAGGTTCTTCACCTTTGAATCATCTTAGCTCTGGGTTTTCTCTGTTCCAGCCTAAGTCCTGTGTTGACCAAGGGAGGACTGTCCTTGGACACTCAGACACTCAGCCACCTCATTCTATCTCCCCAGCAGAGATGCACACAGGGTTCTGACTTTAGAAGCAGTAGAGTCGATTGCATTGGTGGACAGCATTTCCTCACCTTTGTTTCAGACTGTGGCAACCTCCCAATGTTCTGATAATCTGTGCTGAATAGAGATCAAGGAGCAGTTGAAAGTGAGTAGTAGTAGTAAAGGAGTCAGAAGAAGAGGAAAATGGGGAATAAGTCCAAAAGTGAGAAAAGGGATTGGGGATAAAGGAGAGGAAAGGGAAGAATCAGTGAATCCCAAATCCACTTCTGAAGGTCATCAGCACTCTCTGAGTAATTAATGGGAAAAGAACAATTGCAACAAAGAATAAAGGAAAAACTTTTAGGGGGTGGAGCAGGAATTTTATGTCATGGTAGGAAATTCTAGCAACCTAGGAGGAATAGGTGGGTTTGGCGGAGGCCTAATACAATTGCATGTCCTTAATTTCAAAGTGGATTAAATTTCATTCTCTGAAGTACAATCCTAATGGAATGAGCAGAGGGAAGGGGAGGAGTGGGGGGCATGACTCCTTCTCCTATTGTAGACTGATGGTACCTGGGTCCTGTCTGACCAGGAAAAGCACCTGTGGAAGAAATTCTGGAGTACTATGGAAGCTGAAGAAAGGATTTGCAAACCTACAGTGAGGTGAGCAGGTGAGGTTGTTGTGTTTCCATGGTGTAATGGTGAGCACTCTGGAGTCTGAATCCAGTGATCCAAGTTCAAGTCTGGGTGGTACCTTTCCATTTATTTGGGATAAAAGCCATTTCCTTTCATTCTATGAGACATGGTTTCTGCTTCCACAACCTGCTTTACTGGACAGGAGGGTTTCTATCTAGGGAAGGAAGAGCTGAGTTAGCAGATATTCCAGGTTCCCAAGTCCTTTGCATCACATAGCCCTTGTCCCCTGCCCTGTTTCTAAGCTCATTAATTTGGATACCTGAGGACCATCCATAGGAGGCAATCACTGTGAGATTGGGACACATCAAATCTGGGTGTCTGAGATTAGGGTGTCTTGTTCTCAGCAATTCTGCTGACTCCATGCTCACTGACATTGGAGGTCTCCCCACCTCGGCCAAGGTGCTGAGTGACCTGAAAAGCCCCCCTGGTTCCTCAGGTGACCTTCAGCCTCTGACCACCAAACTCTTCACCCCGGGTTATTTTCCACCCCAAGTCTTCTTCATATTTGGACCTATTGTGCTGTTTCTGTACAAGTAGGAATTACTTGAAATACAAAATAGCATTCCTTACCTTAGTGACATGGTGATGAGACTCAATTTCCTGTCCTGGGTCCGAGCAAGTTGGGTGCATTTTAGTTGGTTTTATTGGATTCTTACCTGTCACTGTTTTGCCTGAATAATCCCAAGTATCAGAGTCTCTATTGAGGCCAGTAGGGCCGCAGTTCCCCAGAATTTTGCACCCCAGTGTAGAGAATCCACTGAAACCTCGAACTCTGCCAAGTAGAGACCTGGGCCTGCATTTGTGTGTCCCAGGGACTGAGTCCCGATGTCCCAGGGGAGTTTGCCCTGGGTGGAGTTGAAAGAAGCCTGAGCAGCTCCAGAGACGTGCCTCAGAATCACAGGACTCCTCCTGCTTTGCCAGGCTCTGCACCCAAGTCAACAAAGGAGAAGATCAGGAAAAGTTCTTTGTGATTCCTTCCTATTCACAAAAAAAAACTTGGATGATTTTAAAGATCTTTCTACCTAGTTAAGATGTTCTCCACCACATGCTTCAGAGATCTTTTTTCTTCCATTTTTAAAACTTTCCGTAGTTACAAGACTGGAAAATATAAACTCCTCAAAATAGGGTGAGAGAAGGAGCTCATTTTGGAGTGTTTAAAAAGAAAGTCATAAGCCATGAAAGGAGAAAGGAGCAAGGGAAAGAGAATGAGAAAGAAGAGAACCAGCAAGGAGCCAAGAGGGTAGTAGTTGATGTGTTGGAGACACAAAATTTGCCCACTATGAAACCTCTCTCTTGAAGGTCTTTGAACCCACCCAAGAAAGCTGTCCACCCAGAAAGCCTGAAGCTCTTTGTTTTGTTTGTTTTTGCTAATTTGCTTTTCAGTCTTCTTAGCAGTATAGGAAAATCCCTTATAATATGAGCAGTTGTTAAATCAGAGGCCTGCTTTCCTTAACCCATTATGTCTTGTCGTCTCATTTATGAAACACCAAAAATTTTACATTGAACCATGAATATAGAACTTCTGTAACTTTGAAATAAATATTTACATTTTTAGAAATCTAATATTCTGAGAAATGTAATAGAAAAATGATCATTGATGATATTTACAAATATTATTAAGGATGTTATTAATGATAATAAATTATATAATAAGCTCTAGAATAAACTTCCCAAACTATTAATACACCTGTCAATTTCATTGAAATATTGGCAGAATGGAAAATTTGGAATTTAATGACTTAAATTTGACTGGCAGGTACATGTTTTCCGCCTTCCCTCATCATCTTCCCTTTAAGACAGGCTACCTTCTTGGCTTGGAGAGGTTAGATTGAGGGGAGAGATTCAGGACTTGAGGCCATCAAATCAAGGACTAGTTGTGGCTGGAGATTCAAGGACAGGAGTCCTTTCAGTAGATAGTACACTATGTAAAGAAAAGTTTATTTTCTTAAGTTTCTCTTAAGAGTAGACATTCCTACTCTTAAGTCTTCACCCCAAGTCCTCCTGTTTTCCTCCTTGAGAATTGTTTAGTCCTTATTTAATTGGTTTTTAATGCAATTGAAAGTTTGTAGTAATGAAGTGAAATTCTTACAATTTTTAAGGCTCATTTTACAATTGTTTTAGTCAAAAACTAGTTAAGAAAAAAACTATGAATTTAGAGAAAAATATATAAAGCACAAATATGACAAAGGACTTTTGACTAGAATATATAAAGAACTATAAAAATTAAATGGAAACACACAGCAACAAAAACAACAAAAAGGCAAAAGACACAAGCAGACATTTCAGCAGATGAGCACAAGTAAAGAAGCTCCACATCATCAGGCAGAAGGGGAATACAAATTAAAATCACAGTGAAACACCTCTGCACTTCCATTAGAAATATCAAAAGATGCACTGTTCAGAGTAGCGAGTAACTTTCATACATTGGTGGCATAAGTACAAAATGGTACATTCACTCTGGAAAAGATTTGGAAGTTTCTTATCAAGTTAAGGATACTTGTATGATCCAGAAGGCCCATTCCTGGACATCTGTACCTTAGCAAAATAAAGACTTATGTTCACACAAAATCCTCTACAGGGTTGTTCATAGCAGTTCTAATAGTAGTAGCCTCAAACTAAAATCAACACAAAAGTCTTTCAACTGATTAATGGAAAAACAGTGATATTTCCACTGAATGGAACCCTCAGCAAAAAATGAAGGAATGAGCCAGGCATGGTGGCCCACACCTGTAATCCTAGCATCTCTGGAGGCTGAGACAGGAGTTTCAAACCAGCCTCAGCAACAGCAAGGCACTAAGCAAATAAGTGTGACCCTGTCTCTAAATAAAATACAAAATAGGACTGGGGTTGTGGCTCAAAGGTTGAGTGTCCCTCAGTTCAACCCCCAGTACCCAAAAATATAAAGAAAGAAGTGAACTATTGATATGTGGAACAATTTGGATGAATCTCAAAGTCATGTATTGAGTGACAGAAGCCAGTCCTTACTAGTTAGGTATTATAAGATTCTGTTTCTATGTCATTGTCAGTAAGACAAAACTATGGTGATGAATAGATTGGCAGGTGCCAGACTTGTTTGGGGGAAAGATGTGATGATAAAGAGAGAGCATGAGGAAGGTTTTGCAAGAGACAAAACTTGTGTTCTGATTATGGTGATGACTACATTAACCTTAACATGTTAGTAGTCACAGAGTTTTTACCAGAAGAAAACAGCAGTTTAACTGTTGTTTTAAACAAACAACAAAAGTCCAAGGACTGAGCAAACTGGATGATGAAAAAGAGGGGTTCTGTTGTTTCCTAGCAGAAAGAAGTCAGTTGCTCAAACTTCTAGCAACAATCTGCTTTCCATGGAAATGCAGGATTCTTCTCTTGAGTCTTATACATACATTACAGTTAGCAATCTCAGGTACATGGTCTCTTGGGTTGCCTTTCTTTGCTCACAGTCTATCCATGGTGCTTTCTCCCTTGGTACTTGAAAGAACAAGACTTATCTGCAGACCTGTGAACTGAGTGACTAACAGAGTTTTCCCCACATTAAGGGAGGAACAAAGACTGGAATTTCCCCTACAAGGCCACCATGAGAAGCCACTCCTCCTGTTCAGTGTCTCCATATCAAAAGAGGAAAATTTCATGATATTGTCAGCATAATTGGAGATTGTTAAGAAAAAAGCAGCAAGTTTCTTAATTCAGTTGATTTGAATTCAAGCCAAGGCTGCTATGGCCACAACTAACCATTCATAACATGATCACAGAGCAAGGTGGTTCATCTTCTGTGTTTGGAGCCTGAGAACTGAGGATAATCTGCATGTCCCAGTCTGGGGAGACTGGTGGAGGGACTGTGCTCATCATCAGACAGAGATACCTTAAGCTAGAGCAGTTCTGATGGGAAGAAAGGAAGGGGCATCTTTTAGAGAAAAAGTACTGAATTTCAGTCTTCAAAAGGAGTGAAGCCTGGCCATTAGCAGCTGAGGATGGTTGGTCTCAAAAAGAGAACAAAAGTCTATACAAAACTTGCAGATTCATTAAAATCATAGGATTATGGTAAAGGTTCTTTATGTGGAGGAGGTGGAAAACCTGATGTGGGATCTTCAAAGAGGAAAGTCTTCATGGGGATGCAGAAGCCCACTGGTTAACCTACCTACCACTACCCCCAGTGTGGCTGTCCTGCAATTCCACAGGGGGATTCACCCTGGCATCTCCTTCTGGACTAGTCCTTGAGGATCTTCAGGACCTTGTGCTGTGTCCTCTGAAGCTCTGTCCTGCAAGCAGTTGCCCTGCAAGGGGAGAGAAGTGGGAAGGGAGACTGCTTGCTAGGAAACTCCAAGGAATCCAGCAACATCCTGACTTGGCTCTTAGTCACTAACAAACCTATCCTATTCTCCCAATAATGACAGGAAAGCTTACAAGAACAAATGCCTGAAGATTAGGTAGAGTCAGGTTACCTAACATGTTCAAAGCCCTGGGTTCTGTCTCCACACTATAAAGGAGGGAGAGAGGGATATGTGGATTGGAGGCATTAAAATCAAACAGAAATGTTGCAGAAGTAGGACCCTAGGTGACAGGAAAAGGCAGTCAAATTATCTTATGAATGACTGTTTTCTTCATATTTCTATCTCTCCCATTCTCACCTTTGCTTTTTGGGGCATCTTTCCTTTCTCCCTAAGCTACCTTCCTTCCATCTTCACCACCATTTCAGACTTTCCAAAGAAAGTTGTGATAATCACTTGTATTTTGTAGTATTGTAGGTGCTGAAAGTTTCAAAATGAGAGAGATTTGGTGATGATCATTTTAGCTATATGTAAAGGATAAAAGTATTTATATCTGGTCATATACTAAAGTTTCTTCCACAATCAGGAGATAAAAAGCTGCACCAATGGATGAAGGGATTAAGGATCCTGAGAAACAGCATTGCTTACATGGTTTATTTTCTGTTCAGAGAAGCACAGGGAAATGACTGTATTACAAGATGTGTGTGTGTGTGTGTGTGTGTGTGTGTGTGTGTGTGTATTAGAAAGAGAGGGAGGGGGAGAGAGAGAGAAAAAAATAGAGAGAGAAAAATCTCTGAATATAGGATTTAATGGCCACAGTTTTTTTCAGTGTTGCACACATTTCATGCCCAGTGTGTAAATTTTTGGTCCCTCCCCCACCAGGATTCTGTGGCAAAATGTCTTTTTTTATGGAGTACTTATTGGGTGCTCTCAGGTGCCAGGTCCTGCACTAAGGGAGGGGTGGCATGTGGAACAAAGCCCAGTTGCCTGACTTGAGGACTCTACCTCTGGAGGTCTAGAGGCAGCATATAGAGGCAGCATATAGAGGCACAACCATGTCACTCCTACATGCTAGACTATTGGGTCCTGGGAGACTGACAGTGAATTTGAAAAGTAAAGTGTACTGAAGAATGGCAGATGGGTTATATCAGACCAAGAGGCTATGACTGTGACCTGCAATAAAGCAGTTTCTGAGGGAAGAGGAATAGGTGGAGAAGGTCATGGATTAGCATTTGGGTGTCAAGTGACTCAGCCATTTATGTCCATAACTAAATTTGACCAAAGACAAGTCTGCAGTACCAGTGGATTTTTGAAAGTGTTTTCACAGTAGAATAAGGAGTTGTGGAGCATCTTCTCCCTCCACAGTAACAGCTTATGATTCCACAGTGTTTTTTCTCTGTGCTATAATCAGCACATGGCTGTTAATGGAAAAGATAGGTGGTTCAAGGCCATATTAGGATGTTTTAGTCCTCATTTAGATTCTTATTCAGCTTCTGATTCTCTCTCAAAATTTACCATTCTCTGAAGATTCCTTTTATCTTTCATCCTGTAACCCTTCATTCCTCCTGGTCTCCTTCTTCTTTGACCTGCGGTTGCTGCTGGGATGTTGTGAGAACTCAACAGTTGTATTCACTGAGTTATGCCCTGTGAAGTGCTTTCTTCCTGTACTACCAGATGCCATTGTTCTCTTTTCCCTGTTCAGAGCACGAAGGCTACCTCAACCTATCTGGATTCCAGGGAATATTCAGGGCTCATTCATGGAAATAAGAAATGACTCTGAATCCATATTGGTGCACCCTAAAAGGAGTATTGACTTTGCCATCACAGGATGCCACCAACATTTTGATTTGGGGCTGTCCCATCCTGATATTTGTTTAAGAACATTTGTAGGTTTAGATATAAATTGAGCAGATTGTACAGAGTTTCCACATACTCCTCTCCATGCACACATTTTTCCTATTATTAGTATCTTGTTTTAAAATGTATACTTGTGGGGCTGGGGAGATAGCTCAGTTGGTAGAGTGCTTGCGTTGTAAGCACAAGGCCCTAAGTTCGATCCCCAGCACCCAAAAAATAAAAAAAATAAAAAAATAAAATGTATACTTGTTACAATTGATGAAAAAATATTTTATATCTTTATTAATTAAAGTGCATGGTTTAAATTAGATATTATTTTTTGTGCTGAATTTTTCTGTGGGTTATGACAAATGTGGAATGACTTTAACCACATTACAGTTTTATATAGAATATTTTTACTACTAAAAATTTCTCTGTGTTTCACCAGTTTATCCTCCCTCCTTTCTCACCCTTGGGAACTGCTTATCACTTTACTATATCTATGGTTTTGACTTTTCCAGAACAGCCTACAGTTGGAATGGGATGTCAGATAGTATATGAATTTTAACACTGACTTCTTTCTCACATTAGACAAAGTTCTTCCATTTTCTTTCAAGACTCCATAGCTCACTACATTCTGTTTCTTAATATTCTTTCATTGTAGGGATACACCAAAGTTTTTTCATCCATCACTTAGTGAAGACATCTTGGTTACTTCTAGTGTTTTGAAAGTCATGAATGAAACTACTGTAAGCACTCATGTAAAGTTTTCTTGTGTATATCTTTGAAAAACTAGCCAGAGCAATTTGGCAGACCAAAAAAATTAAAAGGATATAAATAGGAAGAAAAGAACTCAAGCTATCACTATTTGCTGATGACATGATGCTATATTTAGAGAATCTATGAAGCTCCAACAGAAGATTTCTATAACTAGAATTTCTGAATTCATAAATGTATTCAGCAAGATAGTAGGTTATAAAGTCACCACACATAATCTAATGCATTTCTATTCTTAAGTGATAAATCTTCTGAAAGTGAAATTAGAAAAACTACTCCATTCACAACAGCCTCAAAAAATATAAAACACTTGGTAATCAATCTAACAAAGAGATGGAAGATCTGTACAATGATAACTACAGAACCCTACAGAAAGAAATTTTTAAAAGCCTTAAAAAGATCTTCCATATTCTTGAGTAGGCAGAATTAATATTGTCAAACTGGTCATACTTCCAAAGGCAGTATGTGTATTTAACACAATTCCAATTAAAATTTCAATGACATTCATCATAGAAATAGAGAAATTCATTGTGAAATTAATCTGGAAGCATTAAATAACAAGAATAGACAACACAATCCTGGGTGGGAAGACTGATGCAGGAGATATCACAGTACCAAATTTAAATTCTGTATTGAGCAATAGTAACAAAAACTACATGGTATTGGCACCAAAATAGACAGGTAAACCAAAGGTAGAGAAAAGAAGACACAGAGACAAACCCACATAAATACAGTAACCTCATAGTAGATAAAGATGTCAAAAAATTCGAATGGAAAAAAGCCTTTTCAACAAATGGTGCTGAGAAAACTGGAAATCCATATGCAGTAAAATGAAATTACAACTATATCTCTCAACCTGCACAAAACTCAACTCAAAATGGATCAAGGACCTAGGAATTAGACCAGAGATGATTCACTTAAATCATCATGATGGTTTAGGACAAGACTTTTTAAAATAGGCTCCCAGAGCATAAGAAATAAAAGTAAGAATCAAAAAATGGGATGGATTCAAACTTAAAAGCTTTTGCTCAACAAAGAAAACAATCCATAATGTGAAAAAAAAAAAGCCTATAGAGTGGGAGAAAGTCTCTTCTACATGCACTTCAGATAGAGCACTAATATCAAAAATTTATAAAAAACTTGCAAAATTTTACACCAAAACCAGAATCAACCCAATGAGTACATGGGTTAAGAAACTGGGTGTGGGAGGGGCTGGGGAGATAGCTCAGTCGGTAGAGTGTTTACCTCTCAAGCACAAGGCCCTGAGTTCGATCCCCAGCACTGCAAGAAAAAAAAGAAAAGAAAGAAAGAAAAAAGAAAAGAAACTGGGCAGACACTTCACAGAAGATATAGAGGTGATGTACAATTATATGAAAAATTACACCTCATCTCGAGTAATTAGAGAAATGCAATTAAAAGTTAACCTAAGATTCAATCTAACTCCAATTAGAATGGTAATTATCAGGAACACAAGCAATAATAAATGTTGGTGGGATTGAAAATTGTTGCAGTCACTCTGGAAAGCAGTATGGAGATTCCTCAGAAAACTTGAAACGGACCCACCATTTGACCCAGCTATCCCGCTCCTCAGTTTATACCGAAAGGACTTAAAATCAGCATACTACAGTGACATAGTCACATCAATATTTATATCTGCTCAGTTCATGATAGCAAGATTGTGTAACCAATGTAGATTCTCTTCAATTGATGAATGGATAAAGAAACTGTGTTATATATACACAATGGAATACTGCTCAGTCATATAGAAGAAAAAAATTATGGTATTTACTGGTAAATGGATGGAGTTGGTGGATATAATGTTAAGTAAAATATGCAAATCCCCCAAAACTAATGACTGATTCTCTTATCTTATAAGTGGATGATGAGACATAAAATGGGGGGTTTGGGGGTAGGTGAAGAATGGAGGCACTTTGAATTGTGTAGAAGAAATGGGGTTGGAGGGGGTGGGGAAAAGAGAGATAGTGGACTGAGACAGACATTATTACCCTATGTTCATGTATAATTAGACAATTGATGTGAGTCTGCATTGTGTTCAACCATAGAAACAATAGTTGTACCCCATTTGTGTACAATGAATCAAAATTCAGTCTTTAAAAAAATATAATATATATATATTTATATATTATATATACTTTAAAAATATTGCCTTGTCAGGATATATTTGTCAATATTGATGTATCAATTTTGATGGGTCAATGTAGATTCATTCATATCAATCATAGGGGTAAATTTGTTATTGACTACCTATTGGGTAAATTTTTCAAAATCAACTCTTTGGTGTATATTAGTCAATATTGATTCATGGGTGTAGATTTTTTCATATTGACCAAACTGAATAGATTCCTCAATATCAACTCAAATGTTTTGAATAATTGACATCAACTCAACTCGGTAGATTCACTGAAACCAACTAATCACTCTAGATTTGGCTACATTGACACATTGTGGTAGATTCATTGATATCCACTCATTGGTGTAGATTTGTTAATGTGGTCCCATCAGTGTATATTCATAGATATCAACAAGAAGGTGTAGGTTCATTGAAATAAATTCTGGTTTACATTGGTCAAAAAAGTCTCAATGTGGTAGATTCATCAATATTAACCTGTCAGTCTTGATTCATCAATATTGACTTGACAGGGTAGATTTATTGATATCTGCTCATTGGTGTAGATTCATTGACCTCTACTCATTGGCATAGATTTGTAGATAACAACCATAAGGGGTACATTTGTTAATATCAATCCATCAGTGTGAACTCAAAAATATCTACTAGTTGGTGTATATTCATTGATAATGACCTCTCAGGGTAGATTTGCCAGTATTTACTCTTCAGTGTAGATTCAGTGATATTGAATAATTAGGGAAGATTCATCAATATTGACCTGTAATGAGAGATTTGATGATATCAACTCAACGAGTGAATTCATCAATTTTAACTCACTGGTAGAGATTCATAAAGATTGACTCACCTGGTTACTTTCATTGATATTGTTATGTAAGTATTAATTTGTAAATGTTGATTCATTGATATTGACCCATCAGGGTACATCCTTCAATATTGAGTCTTCTGTGCATATTCATCAATATCAAACTGTTGAAATAGATTTATCAATATCAACACTTTGTTGTAGAATTGTTAATATTGAATCATCAGGATGGATTTGCCCATATTGAACCATCAGGCTTCATTCCTCAATGTCAACTCTATTGGTTAGATTCATTAATATCAACTCTCTGATTAGATTCATCAATATCAACTTAACTGTTTCAATTTGTCAAAATGTACTCAGTGGGGTAGATTTGTCTATATCAACAAATGGGGTTATACTTGTTGAAAACCCTTTGGTGTAGATGGATCAAAATAGACTTGTCAGGGTAGATTAGTTCATATCAACTCTTTTCGATTGTTCAATATTGACTCTTCTTGTTGGATTCATCAATATCGACCCATCTGTGTAGATTCATCAAAATTCACTCATCAGCATAGATTCATCAATAGAGACACTTCAGTGTATATTCTTTTATATTGATGAGTCTATTGATTTGATGATGTATCATTGATATAAAACTTATGGGGTAGAGCCATCAATATTGAATCACCTTTGTAGATTAATTGGTATAGACTCATCAGTTTTGATACATCACTGTAGACTCCTCAAATTTGACTCAAAGGTTAGATTTGCCAATATTTATTCATCAGTGTAGATTCATCTATACTGACTCTTCAGGGTAGATTTGTCATTATTGACTCTTTGAGATAGATTCCTCAACATTGATCCATCAGGGCAGATTCATTGATATTGACTGGACTGGGTAGATTTGTTGGTATCAAATCATCAGGGTAGATATGTTGATATTGATATGTCAATATAGACTGGAGTAGATATATAGACAATGACTCATTGATATTGATGCGTTAACATTGATTCATTGATGTATGATTCACTGACATTAAACTATCTGTGTAGATTTGTCAATATTGACCCATTGGGGTAGATTTGTTGATATTGACTTAGTATGGATTCTTGATTTCAAATTGATGGTATTGACTCATTAATATTGATTCCTCAGATAGATTTGTTGATATTGACTCACCAGTGAAAACTCATCAAAAGCAATCACCCAGGGTAGATTTATAGATGTCAAATCAATGGTAGATTCATTGATATCAACCCATCATATATATTAGTTGATATTGATTTGAAGGCATGGATTCATCAATATTGACTTTTCATTGTAGACCTATCAATATAGATTCAATAGTTGATATTCATCAATATCAACTCAACAGGGTAGATTTATCAATATCGACTTGTCAGGGTAGATTTGTTGATATCAACAATAGGGGTAGATTCACACTGACATTGTCATGTCAGTGTGCATTTGTCAATAATGACTCAATGGGGTATATTTGGCCATATCTACTCAATGGAGTTGATTTGTCAATATCTGCTCATCATTGTAGATCCATCAATATCAACTCATAGGGGTAGATTGATCAATATCAATCATCAGTGTAGATTCATTAATATCTACTTGTTGGTATAGATTAATTGATATCAACCCTTAGGGGTAGATTAATCAAAAGTAACCAGTCATGGTAGATTTGTTGATGTTCATATGTCAATATTGATTTGTCAATTTAGATTCCTTGATATTGACCTGAAAATGTAGATTTTTCAATATCAACTCTTCTGGGTGTATTCATAAATATCAACCCATTAGTGTGGATTTGATAATATCTATCATGGGGGAAGATTCACTGATATTTAATCATCAGGACGCATTCATCCATATCAACCCATTGGGGTAGTAGCAGGAGTAATGGAATTGGTGAAACATTGTAATTGTCTAACAGAAGAGTTCCTCTATTCCCAGAAGATTTGTGACTAAGATCAAGAATAGAGCTGAAAGGACTTTTGCACAGAGGCTCCTCATGCAGGGTTTTACCACAGCAGCTAAACATCCTGTGCCCTTGTACAGGAAAATTCCCAGGCACCATTCATGCTACAGTCATGAGGTCATCAGAGACCCCCAATCTCAATCACTACTCTCCCATCCTGTCACAACTCTGCACAGAAATAAATTCATTTGGATAGATTCATCTATATCAACTAATGGGGATAGATTTCTTGATATCAACTTGATGGGTTAGATTTATCAATATTGATTCAATTGATTTGATTGGTTAGATTTGCCAAAATCAGTTCATTGGGATAGACACATCAATTTTGACCCATTGTGTTGATTCATCAATATTGACTTGATGGCATAGATTTATTGATATGGACCCATAAGGGCAGACTTACCAATATGAAACTGTAGGGGTAGATTTGTCCATATCAACACATCAATATAGATTCATCAATATCATCTTATTGGGTAGATTTATTGATATTGATCTGTTGATATTTATTCATTGATGTAGACTCATCATTATTGACTCATCCGTATAGATACACAGATATCAACTCATCAGGTAGATTTGTTGATATCAGTTCTTCAGTGTAGATTTATAGATATCAACCCATTCGTGCTGATTTGTTCAAATTAAACCTATGGTGTAGATTCATCAATATTGACCTGTCAAGGTACATTTGTCAACATCGACCCATCAATGTAATTTGGTCAATATTGACCCTTTGGGTTAGATTTGTTCATATCAACACATTGGGTTAGATTTGTCAATATAATACAAACATGTAGATTCACAAATATTGACTTGTGGCAAATTATTCATTATCAATTTGTCATTATCAATGATATGATGTAGATTCATTGATGCCAACCTTTTGTGTAGATTTGTGGATATCAACTTGTCAGTGTAGATCATCAATATTGACCCATTGGTGTACAATCATCAATGTCAATCCATCAAGATAGATTCATTGTATTGACCCTTTGAAGTATATTTACCAATATAGACTCTTTGGTGCATATTCATTTTTATTGACTTCTCTGTGTAGATTTCTCCACACCAACCAATTGTATTATAACAGTCAATAACAACTTGATGGGATATATTCACTGATGTAAATCATAGGTATTGATTCATTGATATTGATTCATTGGTGTAAATTCTTTGATATCAACCAATTGGAGCAGATTCATTGATATTAACTCTTCAGGGTAGATCCATCATATCAACCCATTGGGTTAGATTCATGAATATCATCTTGATGGGGTAGATTCATTGACACTGACCTGTGTATGTTGATTCATCTATATTGACTCATCAGTGTACATTTGTTGATATTGAACAATCCATGTTGATTCATCAGATATTGATTTGTCAGTTTTGATTCATAGATGTAGTTTTATTTATATTGAAACATCAGGGTATATTCATCAATATCAATTCTTCTGGATAGATTCATTGTTAATGACCTAAAGGTAGATTTGTTGATATTGACTTTTTGGTATAGATGAATCAATATTGAATCATTGGTATGGATTCTTCCATATCTGTCCATTGGGTTAGATTCATCAAAACTGTTTCAATTGGGTAGGTTTGACAATATCAACATATCAGTGTAGATTCTTTAATATTGAACCATTGGTCTAGATTCAGTGATACTGACTCGAAGGTGTAAATTCATCAATGTCACCTTAAAGATGCAGAGTCATCAATATCTATCTGTGAGTGCAGATTCATCAATATTGACTCAAAAGTTTAGATTCATCAACATCAAAAGTTTAGATTCATCAAAAGTGTAGATTCATTGACACTTTGGTGAAGAAACATCTATGTGAAACCCTCAGCATAGATTTGTTGATATTGACCCATAGCCATACATTCATCAATATTGAGTCATTAGTGTAGATTTGTTGATATTGACTTGTTGGGGTATATTGTTCAATATTGATTTGCTGATATCAACTCTTCAATGTAGTTATGTAAATACTGACTTAATGGGGAAGGTTTGTCCATATTTAGTCACATGTGTAGATTTGTCAAAATTGAACCATCAATGTAGATTCATGGATTATGACTCATCAAGTTAGATTCATTAATATCTACTCACTGGTGTAGATTTGTTGATATCAACACATTGTGGTAGATTCATCAATGTTGACTCAATGGGGTTTATTTGTTGATATTGACACATTGATGTAGATTCATTGATATGGACATTGGGGTTTATTTGTTGATATCAACTCAGTGGGAAGATTTGTTGATATTAATGGGTTGATATTTATTCATCAATGTAGATTTGTCAATATTGGCTCAACATTGTACATCCATCAATATTGACTCGCCATGATAGATTCTGGATATCCACAATTGTGTATAGTTTGTTGATATCAAGCCATTAGGGTAGAATTGTCATTATCAACCAGTCATGGTAGATTATCTGATATCAACTAAACTAGGTAGATCCATCAATATTGATTTGTTGAAATCAATTGATGATGTAGATTCATCAATATTGACTAGTCCATGTATATTGGTTGACACTGATGTGTCTGGATAGATTTGTTGTTATTGACTCTCTGGTGGAGATTTGTAGATATCAACTTTTAGGGATAGATTCATCAATATTGATTTATCAGTATAGATTTGTCAATGTAGATTAATTGATATCAACCTATTGGGGTATGTTTTTTGATATCTACTCTTCTGGGTATATTCATCAATATCTACCCTTCTCATCAGTGTAGTTTTGATTATATCAGCTTGTCAGGGTAGATTTGTCAAGATCAACCCATCAGAATAGATACATCAATAGGAATGGTTTGATGTAGATTCATTGATATCAATACTTTGGTGTAGATTCATTGATATCAACTCATTGGGGTAGATTCATCAATACCAACCTATGTAGATTTGATGATAAAAATTTGACTTGTTTGATTTGTCAATATTGACTCAATGGTGATTTGTAGATATCAACTTGGAGGTGTAGATTCATCAATATTGATTTATTGATATAGATACATCAATGTATCTATTCATTGGGCTATATGTGTTAATGTATACTCTTCTGGGTATATTTGTCAGTATCTACCTGTTGATGTAGATTCATCAATATTTTTTTTTCTTTTTTTATTGTAAACAAATGGGATACATGTTGTTTCTCTGTACATGGCGTAAAGGCATACCATTTGTGTAATCATAAATTCACATAGGGTAATGTTGTTTGATTCATTCTGCCATTTTTTCCCTTCCACCCTCCCCTCCCACCCTTCCCCTCCATCTAAACAGTCCTTCCTTCCTCTATTCCTGCCCCCCTCCCTAAACCCAACTCCAACCCCAACACTAACCCTTCCCACTCCCCATTATGTGTCATCATCCACTTATTAGCGATATCATTCTTCCTTTGGTTTTTTGAGATTGGCTTATCTCACTTAGCATGATATTCTCCAGTTTCATCCATTTGCCTGCAAATGTCATAATTTTATCATTCTTTATGGCTGAGTAATATTCCATTGTATATATATACCACATTTTCCTTATCCATTCATCAATTGAAGGACATCTAGGTTGGTTCCACAATCTGGCTATTGTGAACTGAGCAGCTATGTACATTGATGTGGATGTATCTCTGTAATATGCTGATTTTAAGTCCTTTGGGTATAGGCCAAGGAGTGGGATAGCTGGGTCAAATGGTGGTTCCATTCCAAGTTTTCTCAGGAATCTCCACACTGCTTTCCAGAGTGGTTGCACTAATTTGCAGCCCCACCAGCAATGTAAGAGTGTACCTTTCTCCCCACATCCTCGCCAACACCTGTTGTTGCTTGTATTCTTGATAATTGCCATTCTAATTGGGGTGAGATGGAATCTTAGGGTGGTTTTGATTTGCATTTCTCTTATTACTAGAGATGTTGAACATTTTTCCATATATTTGTTGATTGCTTGTAGATCTTCTTCTGTGAAGTGTCTATTCATTTCCTTAGCCCATTTGTCAGTTGGATTATTTACATTCATGGTGTAGAGTTTTTTGAGTTCTTTATAGATTCTGGAGATTAGCGCTCTAGCTGAAGTATGATTGGCAAAGATTTTCTCCCACTCTGTAGGCCCTTTCTTTGCATTGCTGATAGTTTCCTTTGCTGAGAGAAAGCTTTTTAGTTTGAATCTATGCCAGTTATTAATTCTTGCTTTTATTTCTTGTGCTATGGGAGTCCTGTTGAGGAAGTCTGGTCCTAAGACAACATGTTGAAGCTCTGGACTTACTTTTTCTTCTATAAGATGCAAGGTCTCTGGTCTGATTCCGAGATCCTTAATCCATTTTGAGTTTAATTTCGTGCATGGTGAGAGATATGGGTTTAGTTTCATTCTGTTGCATATGGATTTCCAATTCTCCCAGCACCATTTGTTGAAGAGGCTACCTTTTCTCCATTGCATATTTTGGCCCCTTTGACTAGTATGAGAAAATTGTATTTATTTGGGTTTGTGTCCGTGTCCTCTATTCTGTACCATTGATCCACCTTTCTATTTTGGTACCAATACCATGCCGTTTTTGTTACTATTGCTTTGTAGTAGAGTTGAAGATCTGGTTTTGCGATACCCCCTGCTTCACTCTTTCTGCCAAGGATTGCTTTAGCTATTCTGGGTTTTTTTTTTCTTCCAGATGAATTTCATAATTTCTTGCTCTATTTCTGTAAGGTACATCATTGGGATTTTAATTGGAATTGCATTGAATCTGTATAGCACTTTTGGTAGTATGGCCATTTTGACAATATTAATTCTGCCTATCCAAGAACATGGGAGATCTTTCCATCTTCTAAGGTTTTCTTGAATTTCTTTCTTTAGTGTTCTGTAGTTCTCATTGTAGAGGTCTTTCACCTCTTTTGTGAGATTGATTCCCAAATACTTTATTTTTTTCAAAGCTATTGTGAATGCGGGAGTTTTCCTAATTTCTCTTTCTGAAGATTCATCGCTTATGTATAAAAATGCCTTAGATTTCTGTGCATTGATCTTATATCCCGCTACTTTACTGAATTCACTTATGAGATCTAAAAGTTTTTTGGTGGAATTTCCTGGTTCCTCTAAGTATACCATCATATCATCAGCAAATAGGGATAGTTTGAGTTCTTCTTTTCCTATTCGTATCCCTTTAATTTCTTTGGTCTGTCTAATTGCTCTGGCTAGAGTTTCAAGGACGATATTGAATAGAAGTGGTGAAAGAGGGCATCCCTGCCTTGTTCCAGTTTTTAGAGGGAATGCTTTCAGTTTTTCACCATTTAGAATATTAGTCATGGGTTTAGCGTAGATGGCCTTTACAATGTTAAGGAATGTTCCCACTATCTCTATTTTTTCTAGTGTTTTGAGCATGAAGGTGTGCTGTATTTTATCAAATGCTTTTTCTGCATCTATCGAAATAATCATGTGATTCTTGACTTTAAGTCTATTGATATGGTGAATGACATTTATTGATTTCCTGATGTTGAACCAACCTTGCATTGCTGGGATGAAACCCACTTGATCATGGTGCACTATCTTTTAATATGTTTTTGTATGCGATTTGCTAAAATTTTGTTGAGAATTTTTGCGTCGATGTTCATTAAGGATATTGATCTGAAATTTTCTTTCCTCGATGTGTCTCTGTCTGGATTAGGAATCAGGGTAATATTGGCTTCATAGAATGAGTTTGGGAGAGTTCCCTCCTCTTCTATTTTCTGGAATACTTTGAGAAGTATTGGAATGAGCTCTTCTTTAAAAGTTTTGTAGAACTCGGCTGAAAACCCATCTGGTCCTGGACTTCTCTTTGTTGGAAGGCTTTTGATGACTTCTTGTATTTCATTACTTGAAATTGGTCTATTTAAATTGTGTATGTCCTCCTCGTTCAGTTTAGGCAATTCATATGTCTCTAGAAACCTGTTGATGTCTTCGAAATTTTCTATTTTGTTGGAGTATAGATTTTCAAAATAGCTTCTAATTATGTTTTGTATTTCAGTCTTGTCTGTTGTGATATTTCCTTGTTCATTCCAAATTTTAGTGACTTGAGTTTTCTCTCATCTTCTCTTTGCTAGTGTGGCTAAAGGTTTATCAATTTTGTTTATTTTTTCGAAGAACCAACTATTTATTTTGTCAATTTTTTGTATTGTTTCTTTTGTTTCAATTTAGGTGATTTCAGCTCTTAGTTTAACTATTTCCTGTCTTCTACTACTTTTAGTGTTGGTCTCTTCTTCTTTTTCTAGGGCTTTGAGCTGTAGCGTTAGGTCATTTATTTGTTGAGTTTTACTTCTTTTATTAAATGCGCTCCATGAAATAAATCTTCCTCTAAGTACTGCTTTCATAGTGTCCCAGAGATTTTGATATGATGTTTCTTTGTTCTCGTTTACCTCTAAGAATTTTTTAATTTCCTTCCTAATATCTTCTGTTATCCATTCATCATATAGTAGCATATTGTTTAATCTCCAGGTGTTGGAGTAGTTTCTGTTTTTTACTCTTTCATTAATTTGTAACTTCAATCCATTATGATCTGATAGAATACAAGGTAGTGTCTCTATCTTCTTGTATTTGCTGACATTAGCTTTGTGGCATAATATATGGTCTATTTTAGAGAAGGATCCATGTGCTGCTGAGAAGAAAGTGTATTCGCTCTTGGTTGGATGGTATTTTCTATAAAGGTCTGTTAAGTCTAAATTATTGATTGTGTTATTGAGATCTATGGTTTCTTTGTTCAATTTTTGTTTGGAAGATCTGTCCAGTGGTGAAAGAGGCATGTTAAAATCACCTAGTATTATTGTGTTATGGTCTATATGGTTTCTAAAATTGAGAAGGATTTGTTTAACATACATGGATGAGCTACTGTTTGGGGCATAGATGTTTATGATTGTTATATCTTGCTGATTTATATTTCCCTTAAGCAGTATGAAATGTCCTTCTTTATCCCTTTTGACTAACATTGGCTTGAAGTCCACATTATCTGAAATGAGGATGGATACTCCAGCTTTTTTGCTGAGTCCATGTGCATGGTATGTTTTTCCCCATCCT